>NW_004955410.1:16860892-16975422 GCF_000276665.1 Chinchilla lanigera
AAACTATATTGAAGATATCAATATGTAATACAATAAGCATTGTTAATTCCCTACCACTGTGTTTGTAACTCTGTAATGTCTGTACTGATCCTTTGCTATTTTGTAAAACGTTGTTGATCTGTTAGTATTTTCCTCCTTTTATTTCTAAAAAAAAAAAAAGAATATTCAGGGTTGTTATAGTTTCTTGGTTCAGTTTTGGTAACTTATATGTGTCTAGGAATCTATTCATTTCTTCCAGAATCTCCAATTTGTTGGAATACAGGTTTTCAAAGTGGATACCTATAAATCTCTGGATTTGGGCAGTGTCTGTTGTGATTTCACCTTCTTCAGTTTTTAACTGCACTGATATGGGTCCTTTTATTCTTTCTTTTGGTAAGTTTAGCTAAGGGTTTGTCTTTTTCATTTATCTTTTCCAAAAACCAACTCTCCCATTCACTGATTCTTTGTATTGTTTTTTGAAACTCAATTTCGTTAATTTTTCTCTCTGATCTTTATCATTTCCTTCCTTATACCAGTTTTTAGATTCAGATTGCTCTGCTTTTTCTAGGTGAATTACAGTGTTCATGATATTCCTTAGTTATTGCAGGCTGATCAGGTCCGCAATCTCCTGAATGAGCGTACAGTGAAGGCTAAATAAAAAGAGTCAAAAGGAATGATTTCAGGGCTCCAGGAGGATCAAAGCCCTCTTATAAAATTCATGATTCTCTCAGGGCTAAGACCATGACTTTCTCTGGGTAGCCCATATTTATTTTGTCATCAGAAGAAGGGAGGGGAGTACTCAAGAAGGGCAGAACCACTTGAGGACTTCTCTAAGTAAGGTATGAAGTTAATCCAGCGAAGAATGAGATGCCTGAGGCTATAGTCTTTAGCTAGTTGAGATCTGATCCAGGTGTCCTTGGCTGTGATCTTGTCTTGTCCTTTGAGGCTTTCTGGCTTCAGATTAGTGACTCACAGAGGTTCACTTACTGAGTCCACCATTTCCAGACGAGGAACCTAGGCCTTGGACAGATTCACAAGTGAACATGAAAAGCCAATTGATTAATCTAAGTCCTGCTCAGGTCTGCTTTGTAGTGGTCTATATCAGTGAATCATGAAGTTCATTATTTGAACTTGCTCTTTTTTTTTGATGGAGCATTCACTGCTATAACTTTTGGACTGCTCACATTTTGTGCCATAGGTACTGGTATGTTGTACAGCCAGTATAATTTGATCTTAGTAAATTTTAATGTCTTCCTCCATTTCTTCTGTAAGCCATTTACTATCCAAGAGTGTGTTATGTAATCTCCATGTGTTTCCATCATTTCTGTGATTTGTTATTGATTCCTAGTTTCATTACAGTTTTATCTGACGATAATGCTGAAAGTATTTCGATTCTTTTGTATTTCTGTAAGCATAAATTAGGGTTATGGCCTAATAGGTGGTTTGCTTTGGAGAAAGTTGTATGGGCTGCTGAGGAAAACGTGCATTCTGTTGTTGTTGGGTGGAACACACTCAGCAGTTGTCTATTAAATTCACATGTTCAAAGCTGTGATTTAAGTCTGATATTGTATTGTATGCTTTGTCTGAATCTGTCTATTTGTGACCATAGGGTAAGGAAGTATCCGGATGGGATTATGTCGATGTTTATCTGATCTTTATACCCTCGCATAGTTGTTTCATGAAAGTGGTTCTGCTGACGTTCAGTGCATATATATTTACCGTTGTTGGGGCGCTGGGGATTTAGCTCAGTGGCACGGCACCTGCATGGGAAATGCGATGTTGTGAGTTCGATTCCTGGTACCAGAAAAAAACCAAGCAACAACAACAACAACAACAACAAAATTTACAATTGTCTCTTTACATTGAATTATTTCTTTTACCAGTGTGTATTGATTTTGTCTCTTCTAATCAGGTTTGAATTGAAGTCCACTTTTTCTGAAAATAGAATAGCTATTCCTCCTCAGTTTCAGGCTCCTGTTACATGGAGTATTGTTTTCTAACCTTGGATCTTCAGTCTATAAGCTTTTTATGGTTTAGATGTGTCTCTTTCTGGTAAGAAAGATATAGCTGGGTTTTGTTTTTGATGTAATTAGCCAAGCTGTGTCTTTTGATTGAGGAGTTAAGAGATTTCCTTTGGGAATTATTACTAAAAGCTATTGACTAATTTGTTTCATGCTTTATTTTTCTGTTGTTGATTCCATTATGTTTCTCTTTTGCTTAACTGCTCACCCTGCTTGATGTATTAATTGCATTAGCCTGTTGTCCTCATTGTTTGCGTCTAGAATTTTTTTTGGTACTTTTTGTAGTGCTGGTTTTATGGTCATAAATTTCTTAACGTGTTCTTTGCATGGAAAGTCCTTATTTCTTCATCAAATTTGAAAGCTTATATTAAAATATATGAATCTGAGTTGACAGTTTTTTCTCCTAGGGGTTGGGAAACTTCAAGCTCTCCTGAACTTGAAGATTTGTGTTGAGAAATCTGCCATAATTTTAATAGGTTTGCTTTTATAAGTTATTTGTTGCTTTTCTCCAACAGTTTTTTAAATCCTGTCCTTGTATTGGACTTCTGGGATTTTAACTATGTTATGTCATGGGGAAGTTCTTAATCCTATTTATTTGCAGTTCTATATGCTTCATTTAGCTGGATCCTGAATTATTTCCCTAAACCTGGAAATTTTTCTGTTCTCTTGTGTGCTGTCTTCTAGTTTTCTTTAACTTCTACAGTTCTTAGTTTTCTTTGAGTCATGTAGCAGTTGTTGGATAGTTTTCATGGTCTCTTATTTTTAAGGTTTCCCTGAGTATATGGTCTTCTGTTTCAACATTCTCTTCTAATTTGGAAACTCCTCTCATTGATCATTTCTACTTAAAAATGAGACGCTTCACAAATTTGCAGGGCATTCCTGTGCAGGGACCATGCTAAACTTTTCTTTATCATTCCAGTTTTAGTATATATACTTGAAGTGAGCACTGTCCTTGTAATACATGTGGAACTTCACTCTATACCATTTGTCTTTCTACATCAGAATGGACCAGGTCATATAGAGTAACAATTGTGAAGTATCAGACTAGAACCATATATTTCCTTATTGGTCATGCTATCAATTCAACACTGATTCCAGAAAATTTTTCTCATTGTAATATCCAGTGTGTCTGAATAAAGTGAGACATACACTGCATAAGATTTCTTAGCTCAGTATACAGGGTAACATTTTAAAGAACTAAAAATAAAATGAAAGAAAATATTTTCCTGTTGTATTTTATTACATTTTGGAGGAAACATTAAAAAATTCCACTGACATATCTAAGGAATGAGCAATCTAATGTCATTTATTCCCACAGAAATTAGAAGGAGCATTTTCAAATTTTAAGAGCAGAAATGTTGTATTTTTCTTTGGTTGACTATTTTAGAAGTAGTGGTCCTGCTCATTTGCTTTACAGAATAATAAAAACCGAGCAGAAGTTTTTCAGTATGAGATGCTCAAAACTGCATAACAATTCCCAAAAAGAGAAATATTACTAGAAGTGGGTCCCATCCAAGGTCTAACGTGTTACATAATGAATTCAATATTCTTCAGTGGTGGTCTATTTTGATTCCTTGTCCAGCCTATTTAAGACATTTCCTTGAACCCTATTGTCTTTTCCGAAAATTTGTCTTTCTGGAATTTTATGCAGTTTATGGGGCCTGGGACCCCTTCATTTTGCAGATGAAACACCATTGATTTCACTTTAGTCTAGTTGTGTTTGCCCAGAGATTATATGAAGTTTTGGGTCCAAGAGTTCAGTTGATGTCTACACATTTGTCTCTCCTTGTTGCCTACACATATATCTCCTTGGAGAATGTGGTAACAAGGATAGGAGAACCACATCTGTAGCAGGAAACCCCAAAATTGCTCCAGATACTTGGATTCCACATTGTAGAATTATCCCTCTCTTCTTCTCACTTATTCTTCACTATGGAGAAAAAACTTCACATTTAAGTTTACGTTTCAGTGTAAAAAAATGTTAAAGTTTCAGTATTTAATAAAGAACCCCTTTGCTTTACAATTTACTCATATTTTGGTAAAATTAGCTTATGATTCATAATTGATTTTAAGACAAGACTTAGTCATGGAGACTAGTAATTGCTAACTACTAGTTATGGCATTTATGGCAAAAAGTGGATCACAGTGCTTTACTATGTCACCATATCAAGAATAGTTTGCATTGTCTTCACTGATATATTTACTGACTTGTGAGTGGATTTATTTTGATATGGTAATATTACATTATGGGAAAAATAAATGCCATTATATTTAACTGATTCTACGTAAATTTAATAAGAGGGTTTTATTTAGATTTCACTTTTCTATGAATAGACAGAGTAGTTTGTTTCATTTTCAAAAATCTTGTAAGACTTACATAAAAATAATATGATTTTGCTGCTAGTCGTAGAGAGGTGTTAGTTAAATTTAGAAGTATGTGGGAAGTAAAACGCAGACCACCTGTTCCAAACACAGTTGCAGTGAAAACGTGTGGATGATACTGACTAGGTAATAGAAAAAGATGATACTGACTAGGTAATAGAAAAAGAAAAATATTAAGTACATAGTTCGAATAGAAAGTGTTGTTTAGAATGTAAATAGATTTTTAGACAATTAGAAATTTAAAAATCCTACTAGTTCTTAATGTTTCAAAATTCACCACATCTTGGCCTTATAGATCACATCCCTGCAGCCTAAGCTACATGAATTGGAAATCAAAGTACTTTTATGGATTAAATTGAAATGATACTTCATCTTCATAGTAATATGTGCTTTTACTATTCCTATTTCATTAAATGACTGAACAGCACTTAGAAAGGTAAAATTGTATACCCCAAGCTAGATTACTAGTAAATAAAATATTAGTATTTTAATAAATGAGTTGCTAATATTAAAATCTGTATTACTGTAGAGTTCACTCAATCTTAACCATTGGTGATAAACTTGTAATTTAATGTAATAAACTGTTTAATCCTAATGATTCAACAGCCTATGAAAAGGTCACAAGAAGAATACTTTGGACAATTTATTAATGATGTCTTGTTCATGTTACATAGTCAAAAAAATTATTAATTCATTTACTAGCTAGCAGTTTTTTCAAATGACAGTGAAATTGCTAAAAACTTTCAGATTTTGTAAAAATGATCTAATCACTTTTTCACCCTGATTCTGCTTTTGCTGTATCATTTAGACCAAGTGTTTTACATTTTTAATTGGGTAATTAATTTTTAGTAAACATAACACACTTTGTATTTTATATAGCTATGATTGTCATTGGTCTTATTTCCATGTGTATTCATTAAAATGTAATATTCCTGGGGGAAATATTGCTGCAGTGGATTGTTCGAGGTTGCAATAGGTAAGCGAAATACTTGAAGCCCTAACATAATGATAGTGACAGAACTAAATGTCAAAGAATATCAAAGTTGTTTTATAGTGGGGTGTAAACGCCAATTGGATGATACCAATCTAGGTTTCTTGGCAAAGTTGTAGTTTCTCACTCCAACCTATGGGAAAATTCCTTCTTCAATTATCACTTTTTCATTAAGCAATGGTATCCCAACATTGCTCTAAGGTATACACATATTTATCTATATCCCTTCTTTATGTGAACATCACTTGTGATCTGGGAAATCTAGTGGAGCTGTCAATCATAGTAGCTCCATCCTCCTGTCTCCTGCACACAGGCATTGATACAGAGATGGCCATGTGACAAAACAGCACCGCACTGGGGTATCTCTTTCTGCTGGATAGCGCTTTAAATTCCTGGAGTAACTGCATAGCAAACCTGTTAAGGACATAAAGAGAAAATACTACAAACAGAGTCACGAGGAGGAAGAGGTTGAGGTTGAGAGAGAGAGCAGCTGAGTAATGAATTTGTTTAGATTTCTTATTCCTGTCATTTTTTAACTCATACCTAATGGAATCCTCTTAGCTATTTAATTTAGAAATTTGACATTTATAAGTAAAATTTTAAGTTAATGTTTTCTTTTGTTATACTTTTCTATATTGGATTTGTCTTTAACTGTAGCCTACAAAATTGCTGCTAATTGGGATGACGATCAGTAGACTGTTGTCTTAAATTAAGAAATAATCATAATTATTCTTGGACTTATTATTGCCATAACTAATATTTTATATAACATATTACAGCTTTACATATGTGATCTCATTCTATCTTTATAACAGTCTTATTTTGGAGCAGTTATTTCAGCTTTTCAAGTTGAGGCAGATTAGACACGGGAGATTATAAATTTTTCCAGAATCATCTATTTGGTTAGAATGAAGAATGGAATAAAATACAGTTTGACTTTAAAATCTATTTTCTTAAACCAATAAGCATTGTTAATGTTCTTTTTGAAAGGCTGGAGATATCTTCACATATATTTAACTCCTATGTGTAATTATTATAAATTTTCTTTAAAGTACTGGTTATCTAATGCATTTTATGGCTTCTTAAATTAGGAATTTGTACTTGAGCTAAAAGGAAAGAATTAAACCACGCAGATTCTCCTTTTCATTATAAGTATAAGCTTTTCTGACAGACTTCATATGAGTCTCGGTCAATTTTTTTTTAAAATGTGTTTAGCAGGAAATGAGAACTTTAAGTGCTTATGATAAATACTAGGTAGTGATACTTCTCTCTCAAAAGGAAATTTAGCAGATTTTTTAATTTAAGCCAGTATTTTTTTTTTTACATGATGAGCAATATAAACATCTGTGTGTGGGCCTAGATATTTAACAAAAGCAAATTTATGCTTGCACCTGAAGAGGAGGTTGAAAAGGAAAATTTCTATTTGTAATCAGCATGATATAGGAAGTTTTTCTGTGCTTACCAGCTTCCTGTAGCATTCTGCTGGCTAAAGTTCTTCATCAAAATTTAATTTTACCCTGAGCTAATCAAATCCAGGGTGGTATCTTGATTACTTTTCTCTCATTGCTGAGACAAAATACCTGACACCCAGAATTAAGGAAGGAAATGTTTATTTAGCTCACAGTTTGTGAAGGTTTCAGTCCATACTCAGCTCGCTCCAAGGCAGAGTGGAACATGACGGAGGGCAACAGTTCACGGTGGCAGAACCAGCAAAAGCAACAAGAGCAAAAGGGAGGAGCAATGACAAGCAGCCTCTTTTCCTCTTTCACACTGTATGCAAACTATTTGCCCCAGGGTGGGTGTAGCACTCACATCCATAATTCCAGCATTGGACCATCAATCAATCATAAACTCTAAAAGCCTGCCCCACGAATGCATGTGGTTTTGGGGGGGCAACCAGACACAAGCCATAACAGGTGGGTACATTCAAGGTTTGAAATACTCCCTTGGTAATTTTTCTTACAATGTAAAAAGCCTCTAGAAATACAATTCCATTATAAGTAAGGAGAAGAGAATCTCTACTTTCATGTCCTATGCCACTACCCATCTGCTAGCAAAGAGTATCAATCACAGGATACAGCATTCAAGAGTGGAGAATACAGTTTAGGCCACAGTTTATGTTTGTGCATGTTGTATAAAACCATGTGGAGTGGGTCGAAGAATGTGAGGCCAAGCTAGGAGATGTAACTCATTCAGCCAACCCGGAAGGAAACATACCCCAGTTCCCGGTAAGTGGGCCCTTTTGAAGAACACTGAGAACTGCACACAGCAAGTACAGTGTCGTAGTCAGGAGTAGTGAATTTGTAGTGAGGTTGCTGGGGGTGAATATTCTCCTTGTCTGATCTTGGGCATATTAACCATTAGTTTTAAAAAATGTATTTAATTTTACACCTTCTCTGGTGTGTTATTGAGCACACAAGTAAAATAATCCACGAAAAATATTATCCTAGGGTGTGAAACATGATAAATATTAATTACACGTTATATATGTATTAATTATGTTATTTATGTACTAATAATTTAATCTTAATTTGAAGAGTGTGATGCCAAATATTCCAAACTTTCTTCCTTATTCTATATGGAGAGTCCAACTTTGAGTGATTCATGGACTGCTTAAGAGTATTTTTTTTTTTTTTTTGGTTTTTCTCCAGTACTGGGAACCGAACTCACGACCTTGCGCTTGCCAGGCAGGCGCTTTGCCGCTGAGCTAAATCCCCAGCCCCCTTAAGAGTATTTTTAATCATAAAAAATGTATAGTTTATCATTTGCCTCTTGAGAACTTCTGTGTGCAGATCTCTCTCTCTCATATTTTCAGAGTACCTATCAGTGATAATTTAGTAATATTTTGAGTCTATTTTAATCACAATCTTAAATTTTCAAATCATCCTTACTTATAACAATTTTTTAAAAAGTACAAAAAGTATAAAATGGCCCAGATTTTTAAAATATTAACTAGAATTAATAATACAATCATTACATTCCATGAGGTTATAACCATCCTCTCTTACTTGATAGTGAATTTATTTTAGAGATTTAGGTTTTTGAAAGTTGAGTTATGTGATATCAAGGAGAAATCTTTTAGTTCGATACAGCTTGCTTCATTGAGATTTCATATTAGACACAATAGTTATGCTACTCAATTGAAGTTGTATGAGAATATTTTATCCTGGGAGAGCTGAAAGTTTATTTGTACCCAGTCAAAACCATAATCAGACCCATGGGCTCTATTTTATGAGAATTCAAATGCAGAAATGCAGTAATTTCTGTGAATATATTTTTCTTGTGAGTGCCTGTGGATGTCTCCATTTTCCTCTTAAAAATTCAACTTTTAATATTACTTGTCAAAGACTTCTGAGAAGATCAAACAAGATATTTGCAATGCTGATTCAGTGCCATATTTTTTCTCTAATAGTAAAAGAGATTTTATTTGAATTTTTCAATCTTTTCATTTTAAAAAGAACAAAAACAAAATAATAAAACAATAACATAAGAAAAGCAATCCTAAAATTTCCCAACAGGTATATTTTTGTAAACACTAGACACTGCAGTTTTCTTCCCCAAAAAAAGATTGTTTATTACTGCTAATTGTCTTGGGAATGATGTCCTTGTCCTAAGCAGTAAATGCTGTACATGGCACATGCGGTGCTTCCTGTCACTTGAAATGACCTCAGTTTCCTTCTGAAAATTGAGACCTGCTAAGTGGCAGTAAATGGTAGCATGCTATGGTGTCTGAAGTGGGAGTGGTAGCAAAGGGAAGTTTGCCACAATGGAAACAGCAGAGGTATAAATTTTCAAGATTTCAAAAACAATTTGAAAACTTTAAGACAACTAAAGCGTTGTCTGTTTTCTATCATCACCATGCGCAGGCAATTCTAAAACATGCCTGTTACCTAATATTCCTTCTGTTTGGGACACAATGATCCATACCACAACTCCCCCTCGACTTGTATACCCCACTCCTAGTAAGTATTTAGCATTTTGTTAAGTTAAGCCACTATTAGAGGCCAGCTCATCCATCTTTCTTCTGTATTCTTCAGGTAGTGTGTTAACATTCAATCAATTGTAAAGATAATCCTGCCTTTTAAAACAGTCATATATCATCCCTTCTTATAAAAGTAAACAGGTGAAAGATTGTGTAGGATTAATTTTTATGTCTTTGAATAGTAATGAAGTTTCAGCATTTTATGTCGTTATTCAAAGACACAGATAATCTACAAGGTGAGAAAAACCCCAGCTACTCACTCCAAATTGTGAGTCGATTTCAGGGTGGTCATGGATAAAATGCTCTTCCTCTTAATCTTCTGATTGTCCTTTTGTATTTGCATGGTATTAGTAATTGCTTTTCACTGCTATCCAGGTATAATCCATGCAATGAATTGGGCTGGTCATAAAGAATATACTTGGAGTTGAGCAGAATTCTCCCTCATAACATACCAAGATTTATCCCTTCTACCTTAATATTAATTTTCTGTATTTTTGAATTTTCGTAAATACCATTGCACAGTCCATTAGCTATGTAGATTCAAGTTCACTGCAGATAATAAGAATACCATCAAGACAAATCTTAACTGTACCACTTGTCAAGGGAGTTAGCAATGTTTTCATGGCTATGGGTTTGTGCACAGGGAGTTGAAGTTCCATCTTTCATGGTGGGGAACTACTTGAGATTTGGCAAAAATTTGGACATTTTAGCTTAAGTTTAGTAAATATAGTGAACTTAGAGTCCAATGACACCCTGTGAGTTCAGTCCTACAGACTTTTGAGGGGAGAACAGCAAATGTTTTTGAACAATGACTTTTAATGCCAGAGGGGAAAAATAGACATTTCCTTCTCTACTATAATTCCAGCCACTTTATGACATTGCACTTCACATTCAACATTCTCTAACTGATCTGAAAGGCTTATAAGTCCTTATTAGTGGACCCCAGAGCAGCCCATTGTGCAAATATATAGGCTATTAATGAAAAATAATTAAGACTTTACAACATGCAAGGCCCTTTGGACATTCATATAGAAAGTAGAGCAAACAATATCAGTGATTTGGCAATATGCTCTTCATAAGACTTAGGATGGGTTGTAGCATAGGAGACTTAGGAGGTAAAATCCAAACACAAGTATTTAATAGCTGTGTAACCCTGGTTAAGTCAGGTAAACTTTCTGGCAATCACTGTCTTCACATATTATGTGGGCATAATAAAATGTCTCACATTTTCATTTTTAACATGAATTAATAAAAATCTTAATTTAAATTTAATTTAATATTTAATTTAAATTTAATTAATTTAATTTAATATTTAATTTAAATATTTATAAATGAAAAATAAATAATTAATAAAAATGATGAAAATATAACTAGATGTTGAGTTTTAAAAAGGAAGAATTTTCAAAATAAAATTTAGAAATATCATTAAATAACTAAAATGGTTTGATACATCTAAAAGAGAAAGACATTGGTGTCTTAAAATCACAAAGATAAATGATGAACTAAGTTTCATAAGAACTCAAAATGTGAAAAAGTTACATAGCAGTAAAAACAACAAGAATATGCACAAAATTCATAAATAAATATAAGAATGGACAATTTAAATCAGGAAACAATTCACAAAAAATAAAGATAATTGTTCAGCATTACTCTCTTTTAGAAATTCAAAAATCAAAGGAAATAATATTCTAGCTTACCAATGAAATAAATAGGCAACAAATGAAATTACTGTATAGCAGAAGCTGGGGTTTCAATGAGTATATTCTAAAAATATTTGGTGAAGAGGGTGACCTTTTGGGAAACAGCCTGTTTTTTCATAGAGTATGAACACGTTCAAAGACTCAAACCCAAGAATTTCATACCAATAATTTGTGGGAAAAAAGCATTAGATGTGATATTATACTTCATATATTAGAGATTTTCTAATGGGGTTATCTTTTTGATAAATTACATGTAACACAATTATAAAGACCTAATGACAAGAAAAAATATAATATTTTTAAAAGTGTAATGATCTACATTACCTTAATATTACTTACATGGACAAAACATTTAATGAAAAATATTAATATGTGAATAGAAACTGTCAGATATCTCTTGGATTCTTTCCTTTATGCCAGACACAACTAGAAGAACCATAAAAATATTAAGAAAATTAATACTTATTAAAACTTTCCAAAAGAAGTGTCATTAATTATTCTTATTTCACAGACAAGGAAACTATGTGTATTAACAAAATTAAATATATTATCAAAAGCCTTTCCAGAAAAATCTAAATCAGGATGACTTACTACAGATTTCTATAAAATATTTAAGGAAGTAAAGCTTTCTGACACCCTGTCAGAAAATTAGAGGACTGATGAATAATCTCTAACTCATTTTATTAAGCTGACATCATCCTGATAATATAACTTAATTAATTCCTAGTAATTGTATAATAATAGTAGGAACACCTCAAATTATTTTTTACAAACCAATGTTTTTAAAAAATATAAATACAAGAATTTTTAGAACACATTTATATGCTTTATCCCAGGAGTGCGGGTTAGTTTAACTTTTAAAAATCGATCAGTTTCATGTATTATCTTAAGAGAATCAGTGGAAAATAATCAATGATAATTTCACTAGATATCATAAAACATTTGATATTCATAATAAAAAATTTTAAAACATAACTGGAGAAAGATCTTTTAATCTCCTGAAGGTCATCTATGAATAACCTAGAGTTAACTGCATAATAAATGATGAAATATTAATTATTTTCTGCCCAGAAATGAAAATAAGGCATGGATATCCATTCTTGCCTTCTTCATTATGCGTTGCACTGGTGAGACTAGTCATAGAAATCAATTTTGATAAAGAAAATCAATAGATTGGAAAGAAAAGAATATATTTCTGTATTTGTTCATGGTATGATTATGTATTCAGAAGTTCCTAAAAGATCTACCAAGCAAGTACTTGAACTAGGAGTGAATTTTAAAAGTTCTCAGGGTGTAAGCTAATTTAAAAACAAATCATATGCATTTTAATGCCACGTAGTTATAATTGCAAGTATTTAGAAATTAAATATTTAAAAATCCCAAATAGTGAAGTGTCAAAAACTACAAAAATATTAAGAAACAGATTTAACAATTGTGAGCTCTACTGAAAACATTGCTTAGAGAAATTACTTAGTACATAAACAAGTGGAAATTTAAAAACATAAAACAAGTTTGTGGATTGTAAAATTCCGATGTTGTAAAGATGTTAGTTTTTCCCAAGTTGTTCTGTAAATTCAACATATTCCATTTATAACTGCAACAAGTTTTTGTTTTCTTTATTACGTAACTTGAAAGACTTATTCTGAAACCTATACAGAACAAGAGGACCTAGAATTCTAAATAAAGAAAACTTGGAAAATTTATACAACTGCACTTCAGAGTACTATTAGCTAGAGTATCATTACTGGGTTGTATATCATGAAAAAGAGAGTTAATGGAGAAAGGACAAAAGCTGATGGAATTGAAGAACCCCAAAATAGTTCCATTTACACAATCTTTTAATTTTCAACAAAAGAGCTGAATCATTGCAATGGGAAAATGTTTTTCAATTAATCATTTTAGAATATCCATAAGAAATCAATGAATCTCAGCTCTTCATATCATTCAATCTTAGTGGAAGAAAAACATGGTATTTTTGCAAGTAAGATAAGGCAGTTGATTTAATAAGGATAAAGTTTCTTCTTTCCCTAAATGTCTGTAAGAAGGAAATGAGATATAAGCCTGGATTTCTGATGCAATGGCTTTGGCAGAGATGAGCAGAAAGAGAAAGAACCTTCCCTGCTCCTCAAGAGAAGACGCTATTCTATAGGAAATGAGTTACACTCTACTAAATTACTGACGTTAGTCTTAGAACAATGCTTTCATTTTTATTAGGACACTAGAGACATAGATCTTGTTTATTACATTCAATGATTTTATGGACCACATCTCTACAACCCAAGAATTGTTTGCTCACCCTAGGTAAGAAGGACTATATATATACCATCCATGCTGGATTGGAATCTCCGTAGAGAAGGCTCAGGAACTGACAAAGTAAATAACTCCTGAGGCAATTTCTAGACACTGATGTTTGAAGATCTAGCTATGTGAAATCAAAGAAAACAGGGAGATACTGACAAAACCAAGGCAAGCTCAGTCCTAAAACAGTCTAGAAAAATGACCTTGGGTTAGCATTTCCAGTCCTCTAACTTCTGGCTTGCTTTCTCTTGGCTGTGTCCCTGGTGTCTTTTATTATTTCAGAGACAAATTCCTCTCAGACTCAAAATCTCAGACATCAAATTGCTCCTCCAAAGATTTATCACTTGAAGTGCAGTCTCACAAGGAGAAAAATGATCAAAGGAGAATGTCAGAAAACATTAAACATTCTCATACATCCTCAAAGGGCTCTTCACAAGGGAGTATATCTCAAGCAAGACCAAAAGAGAGAGGGGTTATTCCCACCTCTCTCCAAGAGCACTAGATATATGTTCCTCTCTGAAAAGGTACAAAGGAAAGAGTGGAGGTTTTACAGGAATTATTGAAGAGACAAACAGATCCCTGATTTCCAGGTGAGACAAGTGTAGAAAGAAATAGGTTGGGTTTGAGTGACTGGATACCAAGGGTCAGAATGCTGGGTGAACTTGTTTAAATTCCTTTGTTTGAGGATGGGATAGTTCATTGTCCAGGGCTGTTTCAGCTGGCAAGAAGCAATCCAGTATTTTTCAAATTGAGCTATAATCAGGACCTTCTAATGAAAGTTTGTACACGAGAATAAGAAAGGAGATTGATGAGTTAGAAAATCCCCTAACATTATCATTAGAAAATGTTACTTTTTGAGAAGGAATGACTATATTCTTAGGAAAGTCCAGTATTGGCAACATGTATCTTAGCTAGCTTTTAGTCTTATAACATTCAATCACTTAAATACATACATCTTTAAATAAATCCAATGATTCATTTACCAGTGCTATTAAATGACAAAAGCACAAGACCAAACTTTAAATACGGAACAATACATTACATGATAATGAAAAAAGAACACTTGGTACATAGTGGGCACAGCTGGCTTTCAGTTCTGAGCTTTGATTCCAGCTCTGAGTCGCAGCATTCATCCCTAGAGCAGTGCAATTATGCCTACCTAGCCATTTGGCCTCCCTAGTATTCAGGGGAAAGGGTAATCACAATGCTTTTAAAACAGTGACCCAGGATATCAATTACTACTAAAGACATTAGCTATGTGAGGCTTACATAGACTGTATCACAAGCTTGGTTGGAAGACAGTGCTTTGAGAAAAACAATGGTGGTCACTATAGTACTATCCCAGTTACACAAAGCAATTTTAATCCCATGACACCAAAAAAAAAAAAAAATGCTCTTAGGAATGATTATTACATCCTATGTCAGTGAGGTCTGTCAGCTAAATGAACAGTACAGTTAAAAGTAACTGTGACAAAGAAGCTGTGGGTTTTGGAATTATTCTCCATGATTGTCTGCCAGTTCTTCTGACAGGGCCTTTACTTCACAATGTCTGTTGCCTAGAACAACACAGGAGGAAGTGAAATGCTGATTGATTTTCCGCTTACAGCTCAAGTCTGATTTGATTATAATGGGCCCCGTCTGTTGTTGCAGAATTTTATTTAATCTGGAATGGTTTGGAACAAGTGGGTTAAACACCGTGAACTTTGTTTATGTATGAGTTTTCATTTCAGGTATCCTAGTACAAATGAGACCTGTCTTTTATCATTTTTATTTGCCCTTTTATTTGCTCAAAATATTTGGCTGTGTCTATAGTAACCAGCTAACTTGTGTTAGGAAAAATAGTTGAAAATGTATAAAAACAGCTATATCCACATTTCAGACTAAAGCGCCTTGTAATGAGGCTAAACTAAATTAATGGTGGGCTTCATATGGGAAAGTAGTGAAAAAACAAATTCTAAAAATTTATTGTAAACATATTTGAAATTCTCATATCAAAATATTTTCAAGCTTATTTAAAAGAGCTCACACTGTTGTGAAATAATATCTATTAGTATATTTTGTATAATTTCTTAAAATATTAATTCATATTACTGACAATAATACTGAACTAAGATAATAATGTTTGTTAAAACAATAGCAGCCTTTAAGTAATATGAACTCTATTATTCAGCTTTCCTTTTCCTGGTGCATGATTCCCAAAAACCACAATTTAAAGAAGGAGAGGTTTAATGAGGTTCATAGTTTCAGGAAATTTAGTCCTTGGTTGGCTGGCTCCAAGGCAGAAACATCATGGCAGATGTACGTAGGAGAGCACTGATGCTTAGTTAACAGTACCTGGACAGTAGTGGAGGGAAAGAGCATCAGAGAAGATGTTGGAACTTAACTATAGTTCCCAAAGTCGCATCTCTAAGACCCTCCCAGACTCACCCAAGAGTGCCTTACTAATCCCATATGCAGCTCCCAAACCAACTAAGTTGACAAATAAGTTTAGACCATCACATGAACCAAGACATTGAACCTGAACTATGGCAGAGAGCAATCCCACTGCAATTGCTCAATTTACAGAAACCTCCAGGTAATCCAAGATAGTGTTTAGATTAACAGTATTCAGACAGAAAATTCAGATTAAACTAAAGCAAATGCCAGATACATGTAGAATGGTAGGATTATGAGCTAGCAATCATTTTCAATTTGAGATTCACTTATATTTGCCTGAAAAACTTTACAAAGACATGGATTAGTTAGGTTCCACCAAACAAGATAAGTGAGCATCTTTTCCATAGAGTCTTAGCTTGTTTTGTTTCTTTGTTTTAACTTTTTATTTTGAGACAATGGTAGATTAATATGCAAGTATTAGATATAATACCAAAGGGATCACATATGCTTTTCACCCAATATCTACCAATTGTAACATCTTCTCGATCTATGGCTGATAGCTGAATGCCTTCACCAAGAAACTGACTTTGATATAATTCATGTGTCTCAACATTTACACTTCACCAATTTTTCATACACTTATTTGCACTTGTGTGTATTCATGCTGTAAATTATTTCTTCTGTAGATTTCTGTGGCAGTCACCAGAGCCCACCTACTGAACTGTTCCATCACAAGGATCCCTAATGCTACCATTTTATAATCATATTCTCCTCTTTTCCTTTCCCAGTAAGATCTGTCAAGTATTCCCAAACTCTATAATTATGCCATTGAGAATGTTATATAATTAGAATTAAAGAGTATGTAATTAGGGTTACCTAGAGGAACAGAATAAATATAAAATATATGTAGAATTTCACAAAGGGATTTATTAGATAGGCTTATAGAATCTGACACAGAAAAGTCATGATGGCAGCCTGCAGAATCAGGAGCAGAGGAATCCAAAATGGCCGTCTATGTACTGGAGAGCTAGAGGATCCAGTGCTGGTCAAAGGTTGAAGGCCTCGAAAGTCACTGTAGAATCACTGGTGTGAGTGTGTTGGATGGCTGAAGAGACTGGAGATCAGTGTTCAAATGTAGTGGTGAAGATTGCAGCTCTTCTGAAAAGGAAACACTTTCTTCTTTCCCTTTTGATTTCACCCGGGCTACAAGCTTGTTGGCTGGTGCCACCCCCATTTGAGGTGAGTTTCCCCACTTGGTTTTTAGGACCGCGGTCAATCATCCACAGATATGCTCAGAAGTTTACTAATTTGCTAGGCAGTGCTTACTGAAGTCAACTTGACATAGCAGAATGAGTGATCACAGTCATGTCTTGGGCTTTATGCCAATTGTGGTGTGAACTGATAGTTTATTCATAGTGCATTATGTTTAACAGCATGTTTAATTATTCACCCATTGAAGAACATTGGATTGTTTTCAGTGTTTTAATCCCACAAGTAAAATTGCTATAACCATTTTGCTACAATTACACAAAAACTGCTTTTTGTGTGCTTAGGTTTTCATTTTAAGGGATAAACAATTGTGTAATCGCTGGATTACATTGTCTTTGATTCTTAGGTGTGTAAGAAACTTTTGAATTGTTTTCAAAGCATTGTACCATATTATATCACCATCAGCAACGTATGAGTGATCGAATATTTTCATGTGCTTATTTATAACTCCCCATGGAACTATATTTGTTCACATTTTTTAATTAGACTTTGTCCTATGTGTACTGGTAAGCACACAGAATTCTTTGTTTTTTTCTAGAATAATTTCTTTTTCATGTGTAGTTCACAAATATTTTCTCCACATTGATGCATTCTCTTTTCTACCTTTACAGAATTTTATACATAGTGAAAGCTTTTAATTTGGTGAAATTTGGCTTGTCATAGTTTCCTTTTGTGGATCATGCTTTTGATATCAAATCCACATACTGTTTTCTCATTCCTAAACTCTAGAATATCTCTGACTTCCTCCTAACAGTTTTATTTTCTCATGATTCCTTTGATGATAAGGTTAGTATAAAATGTGAGGTTTAGGCCAGCTTTCATGGTTTTGCCTCTTTATATCCAGTTGCTCCATCATCAGTTGCTGAAATGTCTATCCTTCAGGAATTTTAGTGCCTTTGTTGAAAATGTACAAAACTTGTTGGGCTGTTTGTGTGATTCTATTTCTGGACTACACTGTCTTCATAAAATGAGTTTGGAAGTGTTCCTTCTTGTACTTCATGAAAGAGTTTAAGAAAGACTATACTTTTCTAAATATTTGGTAAAATTTGTCTGTGAGCCCACCTGGTCCTGGGTTTTGTTAAAAAGACCTTGATTACTAATTCAATTTCATTTCTTATTGATCTGTACATACTTTTTATTTCCTCTTGAGTCAGTTTTAGTAGGTTGCGTGTTTCTAATAATTTATTCATTTTTTGTTTTCCAATTTGTCAATGTATTATGGGTCATAATAATACCATATGATCTTTTTATTTTTCAGGCATCTATTTTAATGTCTTCTCTTTCATCTTTGGCTTTGTTTATTTCAATCTTCTCTCTTTTGCTTAGTCTGTATATGTAGGGTTTGTAATTTTTTATCTTAATAAAAAGAACTCTAACCAGTAAGGTGCTACACACTTATAATTCCAGCTACTTGGGAGGCTGAGGCAGAAGCATAAATTCGAGGCCGGCATGGGCAACTTAGCAATGCCCAGTCTCAAAGTTTAAAGAAGAAAGGAAAGGCTGGACCTGAAGTTCAGGGCAGAGTGCCCTGTGTTCAGGACCCAGGACTGCAAAAATAAAAACAAATAAACCTCCCCAAACAAAAACCAAACAGAAGGAAAAACAAAAATCCTAGCTCGTAGGTTGGTTGAGTTTTTTAATGATTTATTCCTGTTGAAATTTTTAACAATTTCTTTCTTCTTTTGTGCTTACTCTCACTAAGTTTCTTGAAGTATACAGGTAGTTTGTTCATTGAAATTATTTCTTTTTAAAATACAGGTGATTATTGCTGTAAGCCTCCCACTTACTATTATTGCCTTGTTTTATCCATATATCTTGTTAAATTATGTTTTCAGTTTAGTTTCAACATTTAAAAAAAATTCCATTTTGATATCTGTTCATTCCAGTAGTTTATCAGTAGTGTTTTTAATATGAATATGTTTTCAAATTGCCCCATTCATTTACTCTTATTGATTTTTGACTTCCTATGATTGTGTTTGAAAAGTTACTTGAAATGATTTCAGTTTCATTAAATATGGTAAGATTTGTTTTGTGACCTAAAATGTTATCTTTTCTGGAGAATGTTCCGTGTTTGCTTGACAATGATGTGACTGCTGCTGTCAAGCGGAAAGTTTTGTGCATGTCTGTTGGGTGCATTGTATCTCTACCATTGTTCAGCTCTGTTACTTATTGACTCTAGCATTAGATGATGTACATTTCTACTATCAAGGTATTGATATGTGCTTCTACTTTTAGACCTGTCTATATTTGCTTTATTCTTGCACAAGTTTTAACATTTGATGTGTGTATAATTGTTGTATCTTTGTTGAACCAGCACTTTTACCCTTATACAATGAGCTCCATCTTTTGTGGCTGTTTTTCACTAAGATCTATCATATCTGATACGTACAAAGTCACTAATGATGTCATTTGGTTACCATTTACATGCAATTTCTCCCTCCACCTTTTCATTTACAGCTTATGTGTATCCTTAAATGTATAACAGGTCTCTTGCACACACCATAGATAGTTGGGTCTTGTTATAAATCCGTTTAACCTATCTATGTCCTCTGATCAAAGAGTTTATGCCATTTATCTCTAAAGTTGTTATTAATAATTAAGTGTCTATAATTGCCAATTTGTTAATATTTTTCATCTCTAGTTTTCTTATTCTTTTCTCCTCTTGTTATCTTTATGACTGGATGATTTTTTTGGTAGTGGTCTGCTTTGGTTCTTCTTTATCTTTTGTTTATACAACATACTTTTTCTGTTTTTGATTATTAAGGGACTCACGTTGAACACATCTGAGTTACAGAAGTGTGTTTTAAACTGATAGCTCTTTTAGTTCAATCAAATATGCAAAGACTGTACCTTACCCTCTCTATATTTTATGTAATTGGTGTCAGATTGTGTTTCTTTCTGTATTATTTTCCACTAACAAATTTCCGTAGTTATAGCTATTTCTCACCTTTTATATTTTAATTTATATATGATGAAAAATATGTATTTAAAAATACAGTAAATGACACATTGCTACTAATCTTCTTCAAAATATTCCCCCTCCCTTCGAACACGTAGAGCTCATCAATCTTGCCACTTTCTGGAGTGGCACTAGAAGTCTTTTCTTGTGTCTATAGTTGTACAGTCATGGCTGCCTTTCTATTCTGAGTCCATTTGAAATATTTACCTTTCATGCACATTTTGATTTTGGGGAAGAGTCAGAAGTTGTATGGTAATAGATTCTATAAATGAGAATGGAGAGACCTTAGAATGTCTTTATGAGCCTGTCTTTCCATCGGCTGGGATTTAGCAGCAATATTTATCATATTTTTGCTCATACTTCATAATGATGTCAGCTCACAAAAAAGGACTTCTAGAACTACTTCAGAAAGAATGGTGGGATAAGTGTGCATGAACCGAGGAAGAGTATTATGATTTGTCTTTTAATATAACAAAACACTTTTAAACATTTACTGTAGTTTTCAGTCATGCCTTACACATTATTGTTAAATGTGATTTATGTGCTAACATTATAATAGTATGCTATTCTGTGTTTATCTTTAGCAGTGAGATTTATACTTTGATACACTTTCATACTGTTTAATGTATTTTTATTTACACTTGAACTCGAACTGCTTACAAGGTAGGTCTGCTGGTAATGAACTCTTTCAGGTTTTGTTTGTTTGAAAAGTTTTTATCTGTTTCTTGATTCTTTTTTATGGAAAAAAGTAAAGCAAAATTTCATAACAAAATAATGGTAGAATAACAGTAGTTAATGCACTTGTATTGTTATTTTTAAAGTAGTTACTCAGAGTACAAGAGATGGGCATAAAATTGTTTCATCCGATATTAGCAAAATTCATCCTTTTCTAAGAGACACTAGTAGTATAACAAATTTGCATTGTTTTCTTCATTCTTAAGTGACAGTTTTTCTGTTTAAGCATTCTTGGCTGTCAGTTTTGCTTTTGATACTTTGTATATATCATTTCACTCTGTCCTGGCTGGTAAGTTTTCTGATGAAAAAATCAATTGCTAGTCTTATATAGCTTCCCTTGTAAATGACAAGTTGTTTTAGTTTTTGCAAACTTATCTCTCCAGCTTTTGATATTTTAATTCTATCTCACTATAGATGCTTCTGGGTACAATCTGTTTGGAGACTTGTGACTTTCACAAATCAAAGCATTCATTACTCCCCATGGAGTGGGAGAGTTCTAAGCTATTATTCTTTTTTTTTTACTCTTTTCTCTTTTTCATAGTGCATGTATCATTTTATTAGGTGATGCTTTATAAGTCTTTTGTTCTCTTTTCACTTATTATTTCTCTAATGGAATATTTCAAATACATTGTTTTAGGGCTCACTGATACTTCTGCATAATTAAGTCTACATTTAGTGATCTGTACTGAAAATTTCACTGTAGTCTCCAGCTCCAGGATTTCTCTAGTTCTTTTTTTCCATGTTCCTTTTTTTTTTTTTTTTGTTCTATTTCTTAAATTAACTGTCTAATTTTGATCATGGAGGTTTTGCTGACTGCAGATTATAGGTTTCTTACCTGGGTCTAGGACGAGCACTGGTTTCTTTTGTGTTCTTGAGGGTGTGATGCTGGTGGTAGAACCACAGACAGCAAGGCTAGAGCTGAGTACACAGTAGAAGGGACTGTATCTGAGTCTGCACCTGGGACTGTGATTGGTGAGCCTGCCACATGGGCATGGGCTTGCCTTCCCAAAGAAGCTTTCCTTGGTTTTAGCCTCCACTGGGATTTCTCAGCCTCCTACCTAAAACCCAAAGGCACTTTTGTCCACTGATGGTTGCAAAATCATGTCCCTGTGGGGGAAACAAAAGGGCTGAGTACCTCCTGTTCTATGTTCTTGCTGACATCACTTGCAACACTGATATTCTGTAAATCTTTTATGATTATTTTAGTGTACAACCAGTCTAAACTGGAGATTCCTTTTGTGAGTTAAAGTATCATCAGATCAGTAGTTTCTCAAAGATTATGTTAGCTAAGACATTCATAAGAATGATGTAAAAATATTCAGTTTTCTGAAATAGTGGCAGAAGTGCCAGATCTACTTCCCTGAAAGACTGGAATTGTTAAGTAGTTGATGTTATAGGGGATTAGTCAATCAGGTGTGTGCATATGTAGAGTAACCTAAGTCTTAGAGGAGACTGAAACACATACATGTATAGAAGAATGAACACATATTATTTTCCACCACGTTCTTTATACTGGAGAATTGTTCATGGGCATTTTTACATTTAAGTGACACAAATCTATTTCATTCTATTAGAATATACAAAATAGTACATAGTGTATTCAAGTTTCATTCTTGCTATTTCTGGATGCACATAAGGGTTTCATATTCTAAACATGTTACTATACATGTATGAATGTTATTGTTTAGGGTTAAGAAATTCAGATGACTTGTGCAAGTTTTCAATGGCTATCAGAGATCTTAACAGATTATTTATGTGTTCAAGATTATAAGATTAGTACAGGTCACACCAAATATCATATTCCATTAGAGTAAGGAATATAGAATATAGAAAAGGAAGCCCAGTTTTCTAGGAAGAAATTTAGGTATTTTCCTTCACTGAGAGTTACAACACCCAAGGACACCCAGATTATGGTTTTTCACTATCTATTTACTACCAATCTAGAGGGGTGTACTCACAATTTAGCCTTGTAACACTGCTGGCATTTTATCTTTATCACATTTCCTGTGAAAGACAGCTATTTTGTTAATTTAAAGTTTACCCTCATGTAGAAGGGGATAGGTTTTGCTAATTTTATACTAAAATGCTATACTGTCATAAATCACACCAAACTTTACTACAAAAAAGTTTGAATCAATTTACTTTCAATTAAGATTAATAATAGTGTTATTTTCCTAATATCACTAATATATAGTATGGTCAAATATGCCAAGCTTTCCTTTATGATTTTGGGAATTTGTATAAAGATGATGATTTTTCTCATCCAAGTTTCTAAACATATTTAAATAGCTTCTACTGTCATTTTTATCTTTTATGTAAAGACTAATGTTTCAATAATCTCTCTGAGGGAACTTTGTGTCTACTTTGTATCTGCAAGTTGACTGGGGCATTGCCCTACTTCTCTCCCTGGCACCAAGCTCACCCTGGGAGTTCCCCAAGGCAGGCTTCCCGTTTAATTTAGAGCTCCTCAGCTTGCTCCTGAGAATTGTATCCCTGCACAGTAGGCTTAGAGCTCTTTAATTAATTACCTTGCCAATTGCCCCAGGGGCTACCCTGGTTCCCAAGCTAGACTTTCTCTGATCCTGGGAGGTTTGGGGTGTTCTATTTGGAAAACTTTCCTTTTTTCAGACGTTCCTATTGAGTTGTCAATTGCTTACCTCTGTGGGGTTTCCTTTCCAATTAAATCCCATCTGCTTTATGTGTTTAAGAAATTCTCCTTGTCCTCGGGATGGAATCCTTCTAGTTTTTCTAGGTAGCATTGGTTCAGAGGTAGCATTGGTTCTTTTGTAATATCAAAAACTTTTTGGCAAGAAAATAAATGAAAACTTATGTAAGTCATCTTGACCTAGAAATGAATGGTAGATTTTTTTAAAAATATTCAATTTTCGAGCTCAGTATCAGTGCTGAAGTCCTAATGGGATTAGCATTCAAAAGATATATTTAATATATACAATGTAGATTAGATGTGCAAGAGTAATTCCTGTCACACATTTAAAATAACATTTTACATGTTCAAACATGCAGTTGAGTCAAAAGAATTAATTCTTTTAATACTGGATTTGAAGAAAAAGTTCAGTCCCTAATATGATTACCCAATAAAGGTAAAAGAGTTTAAATTATTAATAGTAATATTTTAAAAGATTGCCAGAGGCATGACTAGATAAAATTATTATTTAAAACTACAGATTTTGAATGAAAGCATAATTTAATGTGTCTTGGAATAACAATTTGAGACCTATCTTGAGAAAAACTCAATTACGAACTATTAATCTGTGTCTCATAACTGCAGTGATGGCGCTGATGCCATCATGGCACAGATAACGAGCACCAAGCAATGGAAGCTCATATATAGAAGGTATGTGGAGTCTTGGAGTAAATTTTCTGGGAACGGTTATGGTTTGGATCTAAAGTATACCCCCAGTCTCAAGTTCAGAGGTAGCGATGGGTCCCTGGAGGCTGATTTGGAGGAGTGTATACTCAATCCTAGCTCCTCGCTTCTTTTGCTGCCTGGCAGCCATACAGTGAATAGCTTTCCTCCACCTTCTTGTTCTGCCATTCCCCATGGTACCTGGAACCAACCAAGCATAGACGGAACCCACTGAAACTGTGAACTCAAATTAACCTCTTCTCTCTTAAGTTGTGTGTATTGGGTATTTTATTCCAGTGACAGGAAAGTGACTAATATGTAAACCAATGTCACAGCACCAAGGAGATTGTCATGAGTCCATTGGGAAGTACTGGAAGATGTGGCCCTCTGCTCAATAATAGTAACTGCATCGTATGAAATTTAATTCCATCAAAGCTAGAAATATTCACTGGTGTGTAAGTAATTACATCATGAAACTGAAGATAGGAAAAGCCAGAGACCAGGGACACTACACTTATAACAATGCCTATTATGTTTGAAATTACAAATTTTATATTTATAATATACAAACATTAATTGCTATGCCAGAGAAATGTAAGAACTCCTTAAAAATACCATATCGATTTTTAGTCTATAAGTTTTGGATGTAATATTTTGGCACATATCTCAAATTACACGGACTCAGATACACCTGTAACAAATCTTGCTTTCTTTCATTCTCTTGGGATAGATATTCCCAGAGCCATGTACAGATACTGAATTGAATCAATTTAAGCTAATAAATATGTACCATGCTCCCAGGAGGAATAAATTGTGTGCTTGGTTTGAGTTTTAGGGATTACAACTTTCAATCACAAAATCTCCATTGAAAGATTTACAACATAAGTGGAGAGGAAAAACATATACTGGATAAACCACAAAAACAAAAGAAACGTGGTGAGCACAAGTAAACAGTAGGGAGAAACGAAGGCTACTTTGAGCATTTGTACGAAAGAGCTGATATTTTCCTCAGTTCTTCAAAGAGGAAAATGCTTTCAACAGGTCAGTCCAGTGAGATAAGAGAGAAGGGAAAGTAAAGAGACCACGACTCAGAGAGACTTTCCCATGAGAAAGGACTCCAGGCAGTGCGGCCCAGTAAGTGTGAGCTGAATGTGCTTGGGAGTGGGTGATGTAAAGGAGCTAGTTTATGCAAATGTTGCCCAGTGGTGTGTAAGTTTCAAACTGGTCATGACTGCCCTTTAAGGAATTAAGATAAAACATTTTCAAAAATAAATTCCAAAACATTATTTGTTATGTAAATATCAAGCATTTTCTTGCAAATGAGGCTAAAGTGGAACATTTACATCTTCAACTTATAAGCAACGCTGTACTGTGTAATTTTCCTGTATCTAACCTGAATTAATAACTCAAAGATGTTTGTAAGGAGGTTTTACTGGGATAACATTGTTCCGCTTTTCTATATTAATATTTATATTTAAATGCGAATTATAATGCAGTATTTTCCTATTATGAAACACAGCAAATATTTTCATGTATGCATCTTTATTTCACTTAATTATATGATATTCCTTTGAAGTTAATAAATGAATTTAAAAGTATAAATATTTCATCAACAAATATATGCTTTAAGTTTTTCTAAGGAAAAGGTACCAATTTTCATTAAATAGCAATTTTTTTACCATTTTACTACCAACATGTTCCGGATTGACATTTTATTTTATTTATTTATTTATTTTTTTTGGTTTCTTTGGTTTTTCTCGGGTACCGGGAACCGAACTCACGACCTTGCGCTTGCCAGGCAGGCACTTTTTGCCGCTGAGCTAAATCCCCAGCCCGTGGATTGACATTTTAAATGTGTGTATGTGTGTGTGCTGTATGCCTGTGTAGAAAAAGTATTTGTAAATATGCCGGGTATGAAATGATATCAGGAATCTAATTTATTGGGTTCACTGAGGAATCTGCTCCGTTACTGGTACTACTGTAGCTACACAATAAACATGTGTTGAACAAATACAGTAAGAATGCTTGTCTTTTGTAGAACATTAAAATAACATAATATGTTTTAAAGGAAACTGAGGAGCTATGTCTCAGCGACAGAGCTATCACTTTGTAGTAACAAGGCCCTGGGTTCCATCCCTGGTGCCACAAGAAAAAAAAAAGGAAAGTGAAATCCCTTATAATTCTGTTATATGTGAACACACAAAACACTTTTTTGAGTATCATTCATGTTATATTTCCACCTAAACTTACAAAATGCTATTCATAACTTGATTTAAGCCTAAGACTCTAATAGGTGAAATGCTGTTTTGTGACTTTTGATGGCTTCATAAGTATTCCAATGTAAGAAAACTTTGTGTTGATTTTATTATGGTAAATGTTATGATTTTAAAAACTATTTTGTATAATGGAAATTTGGCCTCGGAAGTGTACATTGTGATTGTTTATTTTCTGATGAAGAATTTCAACTGACTATAAATGTGTGTATTTTTATTAATGTGTTGGATAAGGGTGTATTTATTCATAAATATTATTGAAGGATTATTGTAGGTGCCAAACATTCTAAGATGAATACTTAATAGGAAGCAGAAGTTATATTACACTGACATACTGGAAGAATTTTATTTTTCCTTTTTCTCTGTTGGGACAATCTATAGCCAAAATACAAAGGGTAAATAAAGTTCAAATATTTTCCTTAAAATTTATTATTTGTGAAGGAAACTATTTGTACTCACTGAGGGACTTGGTGTGGAATATTTTCCTTTCTTTCTATATGCCTCAGTGTAACAGTAAAAGTAGAATAGCAAAACTCATAAAATACTTTCAAAAGACAATTGTTTTAGTTCCATCTGTAACTTCATTACTTCTCTCCTCCCTGGGAATACCCAATACCCTGACTTAAAGTGTTGTAGAGTTTCAGTCCATGGTCCTCTGGCTCCAGGCAGGATGGCATGGCAGAGGACTATGGCAGAGAAGGAGTGCTCATGGCATGTGAGAAACAGGGAAAGGAAGAGAGAGAAAGCAGAGTCTGAAGAAAGGATCTGGGAAGAGAGATAAACCCTTCCAGGTCACACTCCCAGTGACCTGACACTTCTGACCAGGCTTCAGTCCCCAGTATCACATTTAAAGCTAAACTTATCAGTGGACTAATCCATAATGATCCATGATCCAGCCCTGATGATCCAATCACCTCTCGAAAGCCCCACCTATGGGTGCATGATGGGATATCCAGATGTAAACCATAGCAGATTGTATTATGGTCTGATTGCTTTTGGATTATTAATAGAAAACTTTAAAAAAGTTTATAAAATATGCATTAAATTACTTAGTAAAGAAGAGTTCTAAAGTGCATCTTCCAAAAGTATTTTTCCAATAAATAGGATTGCCCCAATTAAGAAAAAATGCATTTAAAATAATGCATACTGTGTTCTCAATAATTTGATTGGAAATTTGATTAGAAATTATAATTTAAAATGTTGTAAAAGGATAGAAGATTTCTAATGAAATAGTGATTTATTCATCTTTTTTCTCCTGCAAGTAAAAACAGAGACTAAAAAGTACTATTTTTTAAAAAACTAAAACCAACTTCCATGTATCATCTGTGTCCTACATCATAGGTAGCCTTGTGAGCTAATTAGTATAAAGTACATAGGCCTAGGTCTGCAGAAATTCTCTTTTCCTCTATGCATCTGCAATACATGGTGAGTCAGTCACATACATTGCCTACTTTATTCCTCCCAAATTTCCTGGAAGGTGAATGTGGAAGGAAAATTGGAAGCGTAGGTGCCTTATTGAATGTCACATGGCTAGCAAATAGCAGGAGCTGAGATAGGACCCCGCCCTTATTGGATTTTAAAACCTGGAATTATTCTTCCATTCACAGCAGCTGTATCTTAGTAAAGCATGATTTTCATCATTAATAGTAACATTTGCGGAAGATTTTGACTGCCAGATGATTTTAACTCTGCAGAGTGATGGTGTAAGACGCTGAGGAAACACAGTAAGGAGAGGCGCAGAGGCAGGGCTCAGGTTTCAGGAGGCCATCTGTACCCCTTGTCTGTCTCACGTCTTTAGCAAGTAGCTAAGCAATAATGAATGGCTTGGAAATGTTCAAATTCCTGTCAGCCCGGCATGGCTGAGGGTACCTCTCATTCTCATTTTCTGACTTTGCAGTCTTCTAATAGAAATTTTAAAATAATTACCTTTGATTTCACTCCTCCACTCCCTTTTCTCCTTAGCTATAAACCTTATTTTTAAAAGTATCTTTTCATTCTGTCCCCTTTTCATCATTACTGCTGGTGCTTAGAGCCAAAATCTTTTTATATCTTAGACTCACTCTCCTGTCTTCTCTTGACTTTGCTAAGCTTATTTTCCCATTTTAGACCATGACTTTGCTAAGTCACAGTTCTGACTCTACTCATCTCTTTAAAAATCACTACTGAAACTGAATATAACACGAAGGTAGTGGGTAATGCCATTTAGGCACAAACACAATACACAATTCTTCCTCTGGGGCCACTGATACAAATTCTCCCCCACTATTTATGCAATTATTTGTTGTTCTTTCATTTCCCTGCAGAGCCATTTCTCTGAGTTCCGTTCATTCTCTGCTTTCCCTTGGAATGCTCAGTTCATTTTGTGCACCTGGAAAAGGCTTTTGAATCTCTCAATTGCAAGCCTAAGTATCTATGTGTCTTTACTGGGCCCTGTCCGCTCCTTACAGCCTGTTAAAGTAATCATTTCCTACTTGCTGTTAATGGACTATTGAATATTTATCACCCCTAGAACATCCAGTGCATATCATCTCATTCTGTCTCATTCCCACTTGCCTGAGTTCCTTGTGAGCAGTGACTGAATTTAAATAATTAATACTACTGTAAAAATTTTAGTTCATGACACAATACCTTGTACATCATATATTCTCAAGAAATAGCTGCTGTTTAAGAATATTTTCTATTTTATGGAGAGAAAAGAATAAAATTTATTATACGGAAATGAAAAGGAACAATTTTAAGTCCTGACCTCTAGTATAATGAAATAAATCAAACAAAGTTTAATTTTAAGATCCTTTCCCTGGGAGTTACTTTGCTTTCCCAAAATAACTTTCTTTGCAGAAGTTTGAAGGCAAGGTGTGTAAGTTCCAAAATCTGAATGTTTCTGTCTTCTAACACCTCACTGCTATCTGTGAGACAGTGCTTTGCCCTGAGTGCTTTTTTATTAAAGTTTTAATGTGTACAGAATATTTTTTTACTTATGTATCTAGTACCTCTCACCTTCTGTTTATACTATTTTTTGAACTACACTAGTTTAAGTAAACACTATTTAAAGTCAATCTGGGTGGACTGGATTCAACGAAACATAAAAACTTAATCCAGGAGCAAAAGCAAAGCTTTATTATTCCAACAGTTGCCATAACAGAATACTGCTTTTTATAGAGGAGTATGATAACTGAAACTTTACAAGTTAAGGGATAACCACCACCAAAAATGAAATAGCAGCAAAAACCAAAGCACTGGATATAGATAACTACATATAAGCAAACATTTTAAAAACCATATTTTAACATAAACTCCCAATGGTCACCTTTAAAATCGCAAAACTAATTTGTTATAAAATATTTTTCACCTTTGTCAACCAATGACATTGAGTCTTGCTTGAAATCACAGTTACACTTTAGAGTTTGATTTTCAGAAGAAAAAAGAAAAGAATTCTGAGAACCTTCCTGTCTTACAGTCAAATCATAGATGTTAATAAATATTAAACATATTATCAGGCGCTGTGCAAAACACAAGTATAAAGTAGTACATAACAGACGTCATTCAGTGGGAAGAAATGTAAATAAATGACCTCAGTGCTACACAATAAAAGCTCCATAAAGTTAGATCCAATGCCACTGAGCAGGTATCGTCAAATCACACAACTTCTGAAGGCAGTGCAAGCCATGGAGAATATCATGCAAAGAGTGAAGTCATATTGTTTGAGGACATACCCCAGGCTTATCTTTAGTTTACTTCCTACATTACGTTTGAAGATTATTTGAAAGTGTTGGTACCAAACTCTGAGCTTTACACACACACACACACACACACACACACAGGCACACACACACTCTTTCAGAATCTTTAGAATTGCATAAATGAGTATATTAATTACATGGATGTTAGACTATTGAACAAAGTAGTAAAATATATTGTAAGAAGCATTAACATTTTTTCTAGGGTGTGAATTCAATTCAGATCCAACCTAAGAGGCCAAGGAACTTCCCAGAGTGTAGGGTAAAGTGGATCCATATATCACTCTTGCAAAGGTTTTTGGAGGCAGCACATACTGGGTCTGAGAGCTGGGTCTGCAGCATTTTTCAAAATACCATATTTGAGGACCACATGTCAGTAACCCTGAACTGGCCACAGTGGCAGTCAACAAATGCTACAAATCTCTCTCTCTCTCCCTCTATCCTCCTCCTCTCTTTCTTTGTCATTCTGTTCCTCCCAAGAGCTGGTCTGCTGCACAGCACTGCGTAGGTATGATGCCGGGCTATCAGTATGATAGTTGAATAGCTTATCTCAATAAACTTTTCCACTGCTATCTGATTAGAAATGTCCCTTTGTCTGTTCAATTGGGTGTCTTGGTCCTTTATGACAATGTTTCATTCCTCCCACACAAAGGTTGATTTCACTGAATCGAGTTTCACCCTTGAGACACGTGTGAGTGAAGCGTCATCATCCACCTCCTATTTACCACTATCCCATTAGTGCTCGAAGTTGGAATGTAACACTGCTGAACCTAATATTGAGCTTTCTTTCTTGTAAAGCTTTATAAAAAGTCATCAATTATTCTGGTAAGGGAGCCTTGCCGGTGTGGCTGTTGTCACATTGTACTATTTTTACTTTTATTAGCTTAAAAAAAAAAATCCTAAACCAGATTGTCCCATGAACTCTGGGCTAGTTCCAATAATCCTTCTCACTATGAGTGTCTAATTACATGGAGTCAGTGATTGCTAAGTAAACCATTGATAACTCATGTCAAACAGAATAATTGGGCTTTATTTTTGTAGATTCCCAAATTTTAAACAATCTAACCAAACATAGACACTAAATAAACACACTTGACACTTTCTTCAGTTGGTCCATTCACCAACTGATGGATACCAAAGTGTCTGTATAATTTCCCCATAGTACTGAACACATAAAGACAGGACTCCAGCAAACCTTTAAGTTTGCTATGGATACAGAGAATATTCTTGGCAAAAGAGTTTCTGAACAAGGAAATGATTAGAGGTCTTTTGAGAATGGCACACTGGTCTACATTTCAGTTTTTATGAAAATTCAAACACAAAATGATGCAAATATCTTTTTGAGTAACTACTGTGCTGTTGTCTAGGAATCACATTTTTCATTCTGCTTGGTGAAATGATACCTTGCCAAAAGCAAAAGTAATTTGTAAAGTAGGATTCTGTTCCATCCCCTGTGGTTTCCTAAAAATCATCTCTACTATACTGAGAAATTTAAACAGTAAAGTAGTGGCATATATATATATATATATATATATATATATACACACACATATATATATACATATATCTGTGAAATGTTCAGAGACATTGTATTTGTACTATTATCAGAAAAAAAAAAATCTGAAAATCTGCCAGACAGGGAAGCTCATTTAAATATCCCCAAGTTGATATTTAAGCAATGATATGAGTTCTTTGAGAACAGTTCTCTAGTCTACTGAAAATCTGAGAGTAATATAACGTAAAACTGTGTTCCCCTAGGTTTAAGAAAGCCTGTGCTGTATATAGGCCATATGTTTCCATGTCAAGAATGATTACCATAGCCCTTATCATGTCTATAATGGAAACTTGTACAAATGCTTGAAATGGGTTATTTTTCTTACTATACTGATTTAACGCTGAGCTTCCAAATTATACTTTATTCATACCCTTCCATTGTTAGAAATCACTAAGCATTATTACTTAGCTCTTACATATCCATTTGTAATGTAAGTTACCCAGTTCCATGATTCCCAAATCATCGCAGATCATAGGGAACATATCGGACACCTTTCAAAAAAAATCACAGGCTGTCAATCCCCTGTAAGTAGATTCTGATTCAAGATTCCTCTAAGCAGACTATGAGCCATATGGGAAAGGGGAGTGGAGAAGGGATTGTTATGTCAGGGGTGTGGTTAGATGTCTTTGGGTTTATGTGTGTGTCTGCATGTTACACAATACTTCTCAGATGGTTTGGGAAAATAGGAATCTAAGTTGCTTTTAGTAACTAGACATGCATAAATTTGAAAATAGAATGTTCTTATGAAGTTTTGCTGGCAAAAAATTAGGAAAAAGACAAGAATAGAGTTTCTTTTTTTTCTCAGTTGGGAATGATGTCTGTATCTTATAAAATAAGAAGATAAAAATCAAGTACTAAAATAATAAAAACAGCATTACCTAGCTTTCTAAGGGCCTTCTGGGAAGACATAAAGAAGGAAAAATTAGAAGTTTCTGGGACTACGTTCTGCACAATACTCTATGACTTATTCTTGGGAGAGATCTATGCTTAAGGCATGCTCTTTCTGCATTATTTACTGTACCACCACTCACTGTGATATGTCACACTGACTGCATAAGAAATACCCAGCAGATTAGCAAACCATGCTTTGAAATGAAACACTAATAATTTCAAAATTCCAAAGTTAATATAAAAAAAAGACTTCAAGACAAAAAACCCCATTTAAAACCAACGTCCACTTTTATTCATGCTCTCTCATGGAGATCTAACCCACCTACCCACAATTCCAACACAAAATTTGTTAGCCCTGTACACAGAATATTAAAACACATCCAAAGCCTACCAACCTTTCAGGAAACCCAGGTTTACTGTACGAATGTAGATTCCCTAAGCCTTCCCCTTGCCTGCTGACTTCCCTGGGGCAGACGGCAAGGGCAGGGAGGAGGAGCTCCGCAGTCATCTACCATCACCCGCGTCCATCCTCAGGCGGTTTGCAGTTTTCAGCTTGACCCCGCCTTCATTCCTTCAGTTCAGTTCACATCCATCCCCAAACCTTCTATGTTCTGCTGTGTGCTCGCTGAGCTAGTTCTCTTCCTAAACTTTGTATCCACTTTCTCATTTCTTTTTTTGTAACTTCCTCCAATCAGACTTACTGCTAGCTAAGCTGTAGGACCTGTGGCTTGGGTACTGTTTCTTTAGTGAGGTTTCCTGTTTTTTTTTTTTTTTTTTTTTTGCTGTAGTAAAGAGCCTTAAGGCATCTTTCCGTCCCCTACACTCTCGGTTCTAATGAATGTTTCATCAGAAGGGCTGGCACTGGTGCATCGGTTGTGATCATATCGAGTTATTGCATAGTTATGCTGCTACTGCTGCTATGTAGTTCTTAAGGGCAGCTGCTTAAATTCACCTTCAGGTAACCACTTTCCTGCAGGTCAGAGGGCTCGTTAGGAGGAATTGTGTCATTAGCTATAGCTAAATTGAACTTCTCTGTGAAGGGCTAGACCCTGAGTGTTGAGATAGTGCTCCAGCTCAGTTATTCCCTTCCTTTTGTCGGGTAAGGGCGCTCCCACTCCCACTGCTTGCCATTATAATCTGTTTTGGATGGTAACCACCTACTCATCAGAAGTATAGTTACTGCTCATCCCCATCGTGTTTGTGGCTTTGAACTTCAAAGTCTGATGTCCCAAACTCCCCCAGCCCAGTCCCTCTACCCTGAAGTAAATTTAAAGGTTCAGGTAAATACCTCAACTCTCTCCAGTCCCTTCCACTTACACCTTGACAATCCAGATGTATTGTTTTACACACCAGCTTAAAAAAGTAGGGGATCCATTCAATTAGTTCTATGTAGAACAAATTATAATGTGGATTAAATTCTGTTTTTCATCCTAAAAGGAAAGAAAGGGTGCTTGTACCTTGTAAAAATGGCAATTTTTGAAACTTCAAAATTTTAATGTGGGTTTTAATTAGTGATCTAGTACTGTATTTGGATGAAAAGTATTCATGCATAAAAATCAAACTAAGGCTCGACATGTAATCCAGTACTCTGGGAGGATGAAGCAGGAGGACTGCAAACTTGAGCTCAAACTGGGCAAATTAGTGAAACCCTGTCTCAAAATAAGAAATGAAAAGGGGTTAGGGATATAGCTCAGTGACAAGGCACTGGGTGCAAACCTCAGTATGGAGAAAAAAAAAACTAAAACTAATGTGTTTATAATTTGAAGTTCATTTCAAGATTTATATGTTTGCAAGAATAGTGTTAGATGAGCTAAATCTGATTCACTTTTAAGTTCAAGTCTAGATTTCTTAGCAACTCTTTCAGGAATGTATTATATTCCCTCAAGGGAATGAATAAAGGTTATGTGGGCCATTCAGGGGTGTTAGACCTTCCACTGTATTGGACTGTGTTCCTTTGTGGCATCTTTTCATATATATCCATTCTTTCCTATCTTCTTTCTCTCATTTCCTTCCTTCTCTGTTTTCTTCTACTGGTTCCCCAATCCCCTTTCTCTCTTCCACCTCTCTTCTCTGCCCCTTCCCTCCTCCAGTCTCCCGTGTTTCCTCTTTCCTTCTGCATTATCCTCTTTACTGACATTCTTTCTACTTCTCTGTCTCCTCCTATTTCACTCTCTCTTATTTCTTACTTTTTAACCTCTTTATTTGACTCTTTCTCCTGTATTCTACACCCCTTTCTGATGTCTTTTCAGTGTCAGCTTTTCAATCTTTTAAATACTAGAATTTATCTTTTGCATGCCTATTTTTGAAAAGTAGCCAAAACACAGTACACTTAAGAGTAAAACTAAATGAATTTGCATCATATTGAACTATGTAAAAAGAGCCTCAATATTAGTCATGTTTCCACAAAAATATTTCTTATTTTTATCTGTGTATTCTTAAAAATTCATTGCCTGCATCTTTTAGTTATATAAGTGATTTTCTGCTTGGAGGGAATATTTTCTTTTTTTGAAGATTCTGCTTAAAATACCATAGAAATATAAAGCATAAAATGAACAAAATAGTAGCTATAGTCCTTTAATGAAGACATTTATCATCTAGTGAAGAAATATTTTCATAGGGGCTGGGGATTTAGCTCAGCGGCAAAAGCGCCTGCCTGGCAAGCGCAAGGTTGTGAGTTCGGTTCCCAGTACCGGAGAAAAACCAAAAAAAAAAAAAAAAAAAAGAAATATTTTCATAAATATGTGCAGAGGATTCTAAAAACATTATGTCCAGACTCTCAATGTATTTTACTTTTGTATATACATATTCTCTACTTTGATCCAGGAATTATGGTTTATGTACATACTCATCCTCATGGTCACCTTCATCATCACCACTCTATTATAATAATTTTACATGGTACAACAACAATTTCTTGCATGTCTGTGTAGTTCCTCTAGTCTTCGTCCATTGTGTATACATTGCTAAATGGCTTCTTACTAAACAGTACGATATACCAAGCCTGTAAAAGGATTTGAATTGCATAATCGCAGGACAAAATCTTTCAACAAAGTCTTTTCGCTTTGTGTAGGTAAATGATAAAATGTAAGGCTTCTGCCTACAGGTTTGATTCTTTGTTGGAAGCACCAAAGCAGTATACAATATTCACATGCACACACACGTAGACACACAGGCTCACAAGTGAATGCATATGTGCTCATTACAAGCCCTTTCCACTTTTGTTCACCTTTGAGGCCCAGGATTTGAGTTAAGCCTCTAAACAAAGAGAGGCCTCTTTAAATTGGTCTCCTAAGGCACAGTGGCAAGGTTTGCTGGTAAGCAGCTCCACTCTCCCTGCAGATGGAAGCACTTTCAGTGTCAAACAGGTCACTCCTTTGGAGACCAGCAGAAGCTACAGCAGAGCTTGCAGATGGTACTGTATCAAAGAGCTCAGCATTTAATTACAGCAGTCTCCAAAATGATATCACCCTGATTCTCCAGTGTCTCCACTGGTCATCAACTTACAATTTAAAATGTTTCTTACATTTTAGATAAGGTTTGCTTAAACTATCTCAAAGGTCTATTCCATTTCTAAATTATTGTTAAAATTAATGAGGGGACAAATGAAAGAAATTAGCAGAAAAAAGTAATTAGCTGAGGAAAATTTTACCTTGTATTCTCTTTTTATATTATTCTACCACACAGTTAAATGTCAGGATTGAACAGAGCTACCCAGATGGCTTTTATCAGCTCCTCATTAGTATGCGCAGTCACTGTTGAATGGGAGACTAGGAAAGTCCACTCATAATGCATTAATCCTTTTGTTTGTATTTAAAGGGATATCTCTTGACTGAGGAAGGGTATGAGGATATCGTTTGTAAGGAGTGAGCAGATTTAGTCCTATCAACCAACACCATTGAAATACATGAATGCAGATTACTTTTTTCTGTTTGTGAGAGACTAACAAGCATGTGATTAGGGTAATTATTCTTAGTTGACCTAAGGAAGAAGTAGTGATTAAAATATTACTTTTCTTCTGTGTAGATACATTGTTCAAGTGTTTTAGTGCATGTTTGCATCCGTATTCCTACCGGCATCCACTTACCAGACCTGTTTGGGTATTTTATTTTATGATGCTTCTTATCTCTTTCTTCTCTTCTCATATTTCTAGCTCCTGTGCTCATTATTCCTACTTTTCCTTAGACCAGAATTTTTATTTCTTCACACACAAAATTCAAGTGCCATTATTCCTGCCTGTGAAAGGCTGCATCTGATCCGAGAAATCAATTTTAGTAATAACAGAGCTGAAGATGGTGAAAGAAAAGGAAAAAGCCACTAGATTCATCTTAATGACCCCACTTTCCTTTAAAAACTGAGGGACAGAGTAGAAGGAGCATGAGAACCAATAGATTATTAACTCTTAAGGAAATGATCAAGGAAAAATATTTAAGGCATTATAATTTCCTTGCCTTGGAAAATAGTAAAGATAATGCTTACTACGTAGAATTGTGATTGACTGATGCAGCACACACAAAGTTCCTATCACAAAGTTATAACATTTCCTGGCTGTTTACACTGAATTTCTTCCCTTGCTCCTAGTAGTTTTTCAGGGTTTCTCCTAGCTTAAATTGTGTTTTCCTAAAACCTGGATCTTGTCATGTGTTTTATAAATGCCATAATAAATATGGAGTCATCTATGTGATAGAAACAATATGTTACTCTGTACAACGTGATGGGTGTGGTTAGTGTTCAGTAAACATTTCTCAAGCTGAATTGGGTATTTGTGTTGTTTATCAATTAAAGAAAATGAAGAGTATATAAATATATGTAGTAGAAACTAGTATGTTTTAATAAATACTTTTATTTCAACAAAAAATATTCATTCTTTTTCATTTAATGTGTAGTCAACAAGTATCCAGCTGGTACAATTGTTTGGGTTTAACTATGTCATGTAACTATCAGGTGAAAAGGAACTGAGCCACCTTAGTGTACATTAACTACTCGTGTGTCCAGTGAATGTCTGTGTAGTTACTTCCTGACTTGTCTCTTGTCTTGTCACATGTCCTTCACGTGTCTGCACTTGTTTGGATATACCAGTGGTTACATATCCCATGTTCTGCGCTACCCATTGCATGAAGTGTCTACATTTTACTGCGTAGTACCTTTTACTGTGTGTTGTCTCTGGGACTTTGATTAATATACTAATTCCAGGATTCTACAAAAGCTTGAATTGTGTTTTCACCATCTTGATCATAATATTGTTGTCTGTGCAATGTTTTAGTACTAATAAATTAAATATTTATACAATTTTATTAGAAAGTAAAGATGCAAATTTTCTCTTATATTGAATAATCCTTAATTCAGCAATTTTCCAGTTGAGCTGATTAACATATTTTATCAAAAAACAAAAGGTCATAAATGAAAATGTAAGAATGAAAATGAGCTCTTCATTAATATTCATGAAGGTATTCTGTTTATGTCGATCAATAAAGATTACTAATGTTAAACTGGACATAGTGGCACTTGCCTGTAATCCCAGCTACAGCTACTTGGGGAGTTGAGGCAGGAGGTTCACAAGTTCAGAGCCAGTTTGAACAGATTAAGGAGAACTTGTCTCAAAATGAATTTAAAAGGCTCAGTGTGATACCTTGGTTTCCATCACCCATATCAGAAGCAAAATAAAGATCAGTAACTTTTGAATTTTTCTATATTAATGTTTAATTGGCTTAGTTTTAATATAGAAAAGCCACACTCTTACAACTAAAATGGTTTTAATTGAAAAATACATAAATTTTTAGAAATCTTCCAATATCCAACCAGTGAGGATATAGTTCCTATTAACACTTTGGTGAATTCTGATCCTCCATTGACACTTGTCATTTGATTCTAATGCTTATTTTCTGTGAGCAGGGAGAGGAAAGATGATATTTGAAATAAATCTATGGTTTAAGCAGCCTACCAAGCAGTCCCTTGCTGGTGTGGGCACTTCTGCTTTTTGCATTTGACTTTCTTGGGGCTCCATCATGCCCTTCTAATGTATCTGTGAAAGAGTTTCTCACATGATACTGCGTTCCTTTTAAGTTGGGTTCCTTCGACTTCTACCCTGATTCCTATCTTCTCCTTCTTGACTACCTTTCCTGAAAATGTAGAAGAGGCCAAGAAGGCTCTAAGTGGTACAGTCATTTTTGAATAGTTCACTCCCGATTATCGGCTGCTCAATTTGGTACACTGGATTTTCAGTTCTTTGTTGTAAGTTTTTTGGTCATAGGTAAAATTGTAAGGGATCAAAGAAAAACCTCAACGTCCTATGACAATATAATTCCAGTGTTAAGAGATGAAAGTGTGATTTATTTATTCATTTTCTCTTTCGCTATGAAACTTAGTTATGATTTCTTTATAGGCTTTAATCATTTAAGAGGTTTCAATTATTATTACCACAGCACTATGTTCTCATTGAACTTCATTTTTAATAATTATAATGATGACAAGCATTTCCCTCTTAATTATAATCAGATCAATTTCAGGCTTAGCTTTTTTCAAAAACTTGCCATTATATGACTCTTTATTCATAGAAGTCTTTTATGTCTATTTTCATTCATTGTCTCTCTCTCTTCCTTGCCAAAGAGCTGAAAATTGCCTTTGTAAATAAATTCTTCATTCTTGTTACAGAAAACAGCTGTCTTAATTTTGATTGTTCTTCCCAAAAATTTTTAGCAAAGTTGTTACTGTATATTTCTCTCTCACCTCCTTAGAGACGTATTGAATTCCTATTTCAATATCTGATACATGGGAATAAAGAAGGTGCCCAAGAATTTTCACGAGTAATGTATAAATTAACTCAATCATTATTTTCAACAAATTTTAAATGTCTTTCCTGAATGTTGCTTATTTACCAGACAGAGTGCTATCTTTGCTGACAAGGAACATATAGAAGCGCAGCAATAAAAGAAATCCAATCTCAAAATCACTGATAATATTTAAGATTTCAAATATCACTCTTCTCAACTGACATGCTGTGTAATTACATCAGAAGTGCAGACAGAAGTTTTTCTAGAGTGATCCTCCTTCCACAGAACTGAATAATTTATTCCTTCTTTGCTCTTTTCAAAAAAATATTTGAGAGAGAAAAAACAAAATGTGCATTTTATTTCATTACTTAACTCTATATTATTATTTCTTTATAAAATATTATTACTTTTTAGCAAGTGTTTGTTGAGAAAAACTTAAAATATATTGTGAAAAAACCCGCAAAAAACAACTGCAAAGAAACTATGCATGCAGGTGCTAGTCCATGTCAAATTCAGTTTTAATACCATCTGGGAAAATGAGATCCGGAACAACAACAAAAAAATGACTTTTCCTGTTTTTTTTCTGAGCAGCGTATGAGAAGATTTAGGTCAATATGTAAATGCTTGTGCACATGAAGGGGAAGCATGCAGAGGTGGTTCTGAATGGCAAGCCACCAGGGAGACAGTGAAGAAATTATTAGATAGTGGTAAGACTGCCATACAGAAAAGAGAAAAGGTGATGCTATAAGAGATGACGTCTCCCTTCCACACAGTTTGGTAGCATCCTAACAGTTATTTTGTCATGAATGTAGGTCATTTTTCCACTTAGAAATTTGCTGCAGGAGTTTCCTTTCATTCAGTCAACAGATGCTGAATAGGACCACAGATTGATTCTGTCTCTAAATTCTCTCAGTCTGCTGCAGTAGTCTATATTTGGTTAGAAGTGACCTATTCTAAGTAGCACATGTTCAAAGTATCAAAAACAGAATCTATGCCTGTGACTCTTAATTTTTCTCCTATTGTATTGAAATGTACTTTGTAGAACAAAATAATGTTTGTCATTTTTGGAACACATTGCTAAAAAAAAACCAGTATTTCTCTGCTTGAGTATTCCCCTTGATTACAGGGTCAGGAACATTTAGCATCATTGGAAGCATATATGTGGGAATTCTTGCTTGCACCTGAGATGGTCTTAAAGTTGACTTACCTAAATAGAACGTTAATGGCTATGTACAAAAGCCTCTGTAGAACTGTGTTTTGTGCTCAGTGTTCAGTGAACAGTACTGGAAGGTGCTGTCAATCTTTGTTGGCAGATAAAGTAATTATCTTGCTATTCCAGTAGTTTCTAAAAGCTGTATCTGTGCCTTTGTCTTCTCTTTTTCTCAGTACTATCTGTATGTTAGTGGATCCTAAAATAACAATTAAAATATCTCCATTCTCCAGCCCTCCTTAATTCTTCTAGCCTTATGTCCTATTCTGATGTTTGGTGCATGACACTGAAACTGCCTTCACAGTATCAACATTTCAACATTTCTCTCCTGTCTGAAATAAAATCTACTTGGTAAAGGGAAAGTGTAGTGTATATTAGTCATCAGCTGTAGAGTCTGAAAGGCATTCCAAAAGTATCTGACAAATAAAAAAAAGAACACTGCTTTCACATCTACCATCACATTGCAATAATTCAGTGATCGTGATCCCAAAATGTGAGACATGATGAAAGCTAGAGATGATTAGACTAAAATAGAATTATCTTTTCCAAATGATTTGCTCTAGTTACTTTAAGACAGAATCTGCACACAGAACCATACCTACTGGATAATAGCTTTCAGACTTTCATAGCTGGGCACAGGCTGAGCCCATGAGCAACTCATACAAGGTGCTGTGGGACCCGCCGGAACCCCTTTCAGAGCTACCAGGAGCTCTCCCGTGACTGCAGTCATCCCGAAAAACTGATTCAAAGAAATAGTGAGCAAGGTATCCACGTGTGAGCTGTGATAGTCTTAAAACATAATTTAGAGTGATTTAAGCTAACAATGTATGTTTAGAAAGACAAAGCTAATTTCTAATAAGACATTCACTAAAATTTTGTTTCTTCTTTCTGAACCTGCAATACATTTCACTTTCTAATTTGTGAAACTGTGTGGGAAAATAGTGTGATCATATTCCTACATTAATTCTGCTGAGCCAAAGAAGAAATCAGAGGTGAGATTAATTTAATATTCTAAAGTCTTTAAGAGTTTATTTATGAACTCTGCTTAGTGTTCAGTGTGACAAATAGGAAGTCTTTTAGTTTGTTTCTTTAGCCCTTTCTCCATGAGGACAGGCCTTTTGAGGGTATGATCTACTACTGTCTCCTCAGCAACTGGAATAGTCCTTGGGACACATCGCAGGTTCTCAAAAGCATCTGTTGAATAAGTTCTTTCCTTTTATAAAACATATTACTGTACAGGGACTCTTTTCCAAAAAAGTAACCTTAGAACCTTAGGTAACATTAGAAAGCATTGTTTTTAAAATCTGAACACCCATGTCTAGTTAGTTATATCATAATTTTGATAGAACCCCATGTATGTGGATATTTAGTTCATTCTGTGTTTCCCTAATATAAACTTCATGATGTTGAACACTATTTCAATTATATGGATCTCCTTAAAACAAATCTGAAGAAGTAGTATTGCTAACTCAAAATGCATAGCAAATTTAATATATTGCCTCTTGCATCCAGAAGTGTGTTACCACCTTAAACATTCACTGAAGCATGCAACTGTTTCATTTCCCACGTCCTCTCTACCACTTAATATTAACATTTTTAAAAAGTGTTTTAAAACTTCATAACAAAAAAATTTGAGCAGAAACATTTAAGCACCTCAAGATTGTTTTTTGATGAAAATGTTTTATTTTTCTCAAAATAAGTACCAGTAGGAATTGCTGAGGAGAGCAAATTAATTCTTTGGGCTCACATTCTTATCTTACCAAAATGTCTCAAATCCTGTTTTATACATTATGTTGCTAACGGGCCAATTACCCTGAGCATAAGGCCTATGTTGTAGAGAACTGGCCATCAGAATTGGTCATTATATTGGTCACCATCTGTTCGTATATATATATGTGAATATCTTGTCACTTACGAGGCGAGATCTAGGGATACAAATAACCATTATCATTTTCCTGATTAAGAATATTTTCTTTATCCAAAAAAGAAGATTATTATATATTTTAGATAATCATTTTGATACGCAAGTCCTTCAAATGTTACCAAATTCTTTAAATCAAACATAAAACATTTAAATGTAAGAACTTGGATACCAAGATTTTTGGAGGCTGGCAGAGATTTTACGACATATTTAAAAGTATTTCATGTGGAAGACTGTCATGCCTGAAAACAAGTAAAATGTAATATTGTTATCAATAATATTTCTGTAAATAACATGAATTGATTAGTGCACTTACCTTGTATTTTGCTCCTTTTTTTGGCGGCCTCTTCACTATGTTGGAGTAATTTCCTCAGCAAGTCTTGCTAGCGGGTAGTATTGGGCTTCCATTACAGAAACCCGAGTCCATGAGCTTATTTTGTCAGACCTTGATGACTGCAGGGAACAGGCACGAACCCTGCTCCTCAGACCCTGGTTCTCAGTTGTTCCAGGAGTCACAGCAAAGGGTGCAGCAGGGTGGTGGCTCACCCCTATTGGTGGCAGCGTTGATGACCTCACCCTGCTGACTGTGACATAATAATGGCTTGGTTCTGACTGCCTCCCTCTACAAGCCACAGACCTGCAAAGCCAAGCCTGTTTTCCCTGAAAACTTCTAGGTTGTTCTTTGAGTTGTCCTAGAGCTTTCCAGTCATACCCTTTCCAATTTAAATTTTTTAAATTTTTTTAATTTTAAATATTAAAAAACCTAACAAAACAACAATGAAGACAAAAATCAAAACAACACAAAAACAACAAAAAGATGCATGATCTCAAAACAAAGTGATAGGAATTAACAATGGTTGCTACATTACATACTGTTATTTTCAATGAAATTGCTCATTCCACCAGACATAAGAATGTAGGATTGATCAAACAATCAAAGACAGTAACAAGTAATAAAAGAAACTGGAAATGATGCAGCAGTTCATCATACAAGACAGTAGAAGTTCAGCAATGGTTCTTATTATTGTTTTCAGACCATATACTGCATATTATTGTTTTCAGACCAGTCATTCTGATTAACAAGTTCAAGTGTGCAAAATTGGTCAAGAAAAAAAAGAAAATTTTAAGCATGGACTGTTCCTTTCAATAAACCACAGACATCAGCAATGCACCTATCCCAGCTGTCCTTGTATATACATATGAATTTTGTCTTTCATTTTGAAGGGAAAAGAAAAAACCCAAAATAACCAGAACAAATACATAAACAAAACAGCATAGGGAACAATAAAAATGATACATAATTTCAAAACATGGGGATAGGATATTAACAATAGTTGTTATACTGCACAAAGTCATCTTCAAAATGGTTGGACATATAACCAGATATAGGCAAGCAAGATTTGTCAAACAATCACCCATTAACAGTCCCTTTCAATAAACCAACAGATATTAGTAGTACAGTTATCCTAGCTATCCTATGTATACATATACATATTTTTTTCTTCTATTTCTTCTCCCCTCCTTCATCCCAGTTGCTCCTCCCTATTTGAGCAGTTTCTTTTCCCTTTCACAATATTGATTTTACCTTTCAGATTTTATTTGCTCTTTCAGGTTCTTATAGTAGGATGGAAATACAATGCTTACACATGTGAATCTGATTTATTTATTTATTTATGAGTATGGTTCCTAGTTGCATCTATTTACCTATAAAAGCCTCTAGTTTATCTTTCCTTATAGCTCAGTAATACTCCATTTTATAAAAATGCCACATCTTTTTTATCCATTCCTCAGTTGATGGACATTTGGGTGGCTTCCAAGATTTAACTATTAAAAATTGTGCTACTATAAACATGGGTGCACATATGTTGTTTTTTCTTTTCCCTTTAAAATGAACTGCAATTTTCACTGTATCACTCTTCTACTTCTTTTGTTAGATTAATTCCTAAGTATTTCAATTTTTTAGATGCTATTGTGAAAGGTATGGTTTCCCTTATTTCTCTCTCAGTATGTTTGCTGTTTGTGGATAGGAATGCTATTTATTTTTGAATGTTGACTTAGTATCCTGCTATGCTCCTGAATTTGTTGATTAATTCTAGGAATCTTTTGGAGTAGTTTTGGGGGTCTTCTATGTAGAATATCATGTCATCTGTGAATAAAGATAATTTCACTTCTTCCTTTCCTATCTTTATTCCTTTTATTTCTCTCTCTTGTCTAATTGCTTTGGCTAGTGTCTCCAGAACTATGCTGAATAGGAGTGGTGACAGTAGACATCCTTGTTTTGTTCCTGACCTTTTCCAACTTTGAATAGCCTTACTCAGTTTCTGTAGCAGCTGCTAATTTCCTGACTGAAACAGAATTTCTAACCTAAAATAAAATACCTGAGCACTGCGCATCTACTGGATGAGGGTAGATGTGTGTCTCTGGGGGCACCTTAATTTACTACAAAGTTAAATGCCCAGAAAGAACTCTGGAAGAGGAGTGACAATGGAGTATCATGCTAAAAAGATTATTTATAATGATAGTTAGAGGTCATAGCTAAAACCACTAAGGACTGGTAGTATGAGTAACAGAAGTCACTCTGAAGCTTTGACAGGAGTTCACTCACATTTATGTGTTTATGTATGGGAGGCTGAAGATGAGGGTCATCACATTCCTACAAAACACTTTTACCGTGTTACAAAGATCACCAAGAATTTACCACTGCATTAGCAGAGTCACAGTGTTGTATGCAATATTTCTACTGACACTGTGTTCCTGTTAGTATCCTCAAGCTCTTTGCCTCTGTGCTTAATATTTTTTCTTTATCTATAAGTGTGGAAGTTAGTAATTTATCTATTGTACTTTTGCTTTTACTTCATATAGCAATGTTTCACTGCAGTCTTGAAATTCTTGCCCTCACCCCCAGAAGAGATGCCACTACTCTTAGTATCTATCGTTTGGTGAAATGGCATTGATCTCTAAATATTTTTTCTCTGTAGAGGATAAATTAATATGAAATCACTTTGGAAAAATCCCTGTATCAGAGCTTCAGAAACAAGGCTGCACAAGGGAAAGATTTTCTAAGAGATTTGTTCACATACTGTGAGAGAACTTGCATTGCAATAGAAATGTTATTTGTAGCAGCCCTTCAAAAGATAAGGGAAGGTTTTCTCACTTTTTAACTGATAAAGTCCTCAATTTATCATGGCATTCATCACCATAGGAAAGAAATTCTTAGTGATAGGAAACAAATTCTTATTAGATCAGATTTTTTTTTTGTTTTTATTTTAAAAATAAAAGGAGGAAAACATTAACAGACAATCTTTTACAAAACAGCAAAAGAACAGTACAGACAGTACAGAGTTACAAACAAAGTGGTAGGAAATTAACAATGCTTGTCGTATTACATATTGATATCTTCAAAGTGGTTTCTTATGAAAACAGATAGAGACATGCAATATTGTTCAATCAAGGACTCATTGACAGTTTCTTTCAGCAAAGAAATAGAAGACAGTAGAACAACTATGTTAACTATCCTGTATATACATACATACAAAATTTCTCCTTCTTTCCCTTTAGATCAGATTTTATAATTTTGTTATAAACTACATATTTTTTCCATTTTTATTTACTATTTTTAAATAGTAAGTTTAATTTTAATAGTAAGTTTATTTTTAAATAGAAAGTTTCTGGCAGTTTATTTATTTTAAATCTTTGTCTTTTTGCTTCTCTATTTCTAATGCAATGATAAAAGTTAATTTTTTTTACTTCCTTAATCTTTATCAGACATTGTCAACTGTTTCATTTATATAAACTTACTTAATTCTTAAAAATATGTGATAAACAATATTATGATCAGTGAGCAAAAGAAGAAAGTTGAAATTAGGAAAATTGTCCACTGGTTCTAATCTCTGGTTAGGCAATATATTGTGCAGCTTTCTGGCCCTATGTGGGCCTTAAGCTGAGGCCTGTTTTCTCTTCTTCAAGAAACAAAGGTATTTGTAGTGTTTTATTTCAGGCTCACATACAGAATCTTTTGCAATATTTCAAATAGATAAAATAATCATTTCTTAAAACAAACATTATTAGAGTTATGCATATTTATAGATGTGATTACACAAAATTATTAGTCTTATTGTCATTATTATTTGCTTTATAATCAATAATACAAGTATTTATTAGAATTTTGTATAGTTTCTAGGTAATCATTCATCTGGAGCCACAAGTAAGAAATAATGTTCCTGCATTTTGTAAATATCGCTCTACTCATCATATTTGTTCTACTTCCTTTACTTTTGCAGTAATTTCTTGTCCCTCACTTACCATCTATATTTATAATATCAAGTTACTTTTATGGGGGCTGGGGATTTAGCTCAGTGGCAAAGCGCCTGCCTGGCAAGCGCAAGGTCATGAGTTCAGTTCCTGGTACCGGAGAAAAACCAAAAAAATAAAAAAATAAACGGTTGTTTAAAGTTACTTTTATGACTATAATTAAACCTATTCCTTCTTGGTGTACAAGCATTAAGAGAATTAAATGTTGTTTTCTGTAATCATTCAAACTAAGACTGCTTAGAACAAGAATGCTATGTAAAATTCAGGTGATAATCTAAGTTACATTAAAACTCCAGTTCACTTAGAAGAGTCATGATAGAATATATACCCACTCATAAAAATCTTGACTTCTAGAAATAATCCCTGAAATATTAAAAGTGACTATCGTTGTGTCAAAGCATGTCATTCTTTCTAATCACAACAAACATTGTTTAACATTATGCTTTTGTTCAGATATTAAAAAGAGCCATCCACTAACTCCCTAATATAAAAGTAGTCTTAGAACTTGAAGTTCAATACAGTAAGTCCTATACAGATCTTTTCCCTAGCTCAGAGAACCCCTTTGGTCTCTAGAGAATTTCACTCACTGTTCCATTATGAAAACTATTTGTAAGCTACTTCCACCTTCTTAAAAAATGCTGTCACCCTTTCAAAAAATGCTGTCAGTTCTCTCCAGAAGAGACTGAGAGTTCATTACTATTTGGTTAAAATGACACACACCATCATAGGTCCACACTGCTCAATCATGCTGAGCTTTGTATTCAGTTCCAAACCCTTCTTCTAATCAAGCCTATGTAAGGTATTGCTTTCCTACAGGCTGCCCTAGATGCTACTTATGAGTAATCACAGCTTTCCCTGTGTCAGTAAAGGGTAGGCAATTTACATGAAAGGAAAAAAATTCTATTCCTAAAACAATTGTTTCCATATACTATTGTTTTCATTTTAAGTAGCAAGTATTCTATTATTTCAAATTTTTAAAAAGACTTTATTAGTTCACCACATAAAACACACAGAGGCATAAATCATAAAGCAATAGAAAAGCTGAGCAGACCAATAAAAAATAATGAGATCAAATCAGCAATAAAAATTCTTTCATCAAAGAAAAGCCCAGGACCAGATGACTTCACTGCTGATTTATGCCATACAAATAAAAGAGACTTATTTTAAATTATTCCAAAAAGTTGGAAAGAAGGGAATAAATTTTTTCCAAACTTAATGTTCTGATGTCAGCATGATTTGAATACCAAAATCAGATAAGAACACAACAAAAAAACAAGGTACAGGCCAATATACCTTATAAATATAAGCAGATAGCCTCAAAAACTACCAGCAAACCAAAACTAAGAGCACATGGAAAAGATCATTACCATGATCAAATAGAATATTCCCTGAGATGGGAGGATAATCAAACACTTGTAAATCAGTAAACACAATGCACCATGACAACAGAATAAAGGTCAAAACTATATGATTATCTCAATAAATGCAAAAAATGTATCTGTTAGTCTAATTTCTCCTTATGAGAATACCTCTGAACAAATTAGGTATAGAAGGAATGTATATCAATACAATAAAACCATATATGACAAGCACAGATGATGTTAAGTGAAATATTCCTTTAAAAATAACTCATCTTTCTCCAAAATATCTGAAATGGTTTGTAGTTTTAAAAATTGGAAAGATTTACATATATTTTTAGTGATTTAAATATCTTTATAAACCAATTTTGACAGCTCCAAAGAGACTTATGTCATATAAAATAAAGTATATCTTTCTACTATAGAAAAAATAAGTAAAATTTTTAATCAACATGGTAGTTGGCAGAAACTCTAAAGAGTTTTCTCACCCTAAATAGGTTTGATTTCATATGGCCTGTATGAGCATATGACAATTGTTTAATTTCTCAAAACAGTAAAATTAAAATCTTCAGGTGCCAAAAAGGAAGGCAAAATGCAAAGCCCTAGTGCCGAGGGGAAGCTCAGGAGCTCCCAGGTGCTAAGACAGGTGTGAGCAGACAGCAGTCAAGGACCCAGGCTGCTTGGTTAGTGTGCAAGCTATCATTCTTTAAATCTGGAGCCATGAAGTTTTCTTACTTGCCATGTGGAAAACTGTGCCCAGGAGCCTGGCCATACAGCATAAAAACAGTGTGGGCTGCCCAGGCGATGGGGAAAGAAAGAATCACCTTAAGTTTATAATGTGAAACCCAAGGAAGCAGAGTTACAAGTAAATATATTTTTACCTGAGGAATTACAGAAAACTGGAAAGAATCCAAGGAGCTCATACCCCACATCAGTAGATCAGAGGAACATTTATGTTGGGGTTTATTTCCTTGCCTTTAGATCAAATAAAAAGATTAAGAATGAATTAAAGGTTTTATAAGAGAGACAGTATCTTTTCTATACCATTCCCTATGGTAAAGTAACACACTTTGATGGGATTTACACACACATACACACACAGTTAGTGTATACTATATATTTCATATATATTTAACTACTATAGATTTAAAAAATAGTATCTAGTTTAAAAAGAATTGTATATTAGATTTTAGACAACATTTTTAGTATATTTATTTTCATTTTTTATGTTTGTGCATAGCTTTTACTTCATATTTACTAGTAATGCTGCAAAATCTATACAGCTTTTGCCTCCATTTTTACCAGGACTTTACAATTATGTATCCTTAAGGATAATATACGTACTGTTTAACACAAAAAGAGCTCTCAGTCCAAATTAAGGTAACTATTTTAATGAATAAAGTTTATACTATACATCTCAATTCAAATATCAATGCATTATACACTATTCATTTATTCTTTGGAATATTAACTGCTTTTATGAATGCTCTTTCACAAATATGGACACAAAACGGATTGTTTTGTATGTAAAGCAAATGAATATATGTTTAAAATATTCATTTATCCTATATGTTAACCTCTTTTATGGCCACACTTTTAGAAATATTCATACAGCTATCCTCCTCCTGGGAGATTTTTCAGAATCAGTCAAGATAGGATTAACATTTTTTATTATAGTTATATGGTAGAGACATCTAATTGCATCCTTCTAGTTAATTGCATTCATTATCTAAAATTTTTCCTAAGAAGCTTCTCTATACTTAATAGCCACCTCACATCTTAGAAAAATTAATATTAATTTTGCTTCTTATATCAATTAAGATCCTAGAAGAAAACAATCCTCACCTTTTCTTTGGGGCTTAGAGAGTGATTTCAGTGTTCCTTTCTGCATACAAACCACATCCGTGTCCCTTAAAGTGGGTCCCATTGTCTGTTCTCCAATTGGGTTGTCTTCAGTCAAGCCATGTGGTTTTCAGGAAGGTTATTAAGTTCCTCCTTTGGAAGAGGTATGAGGCAGTTTACCTACAACCTAAAGCAGTGATTGGAGCCCTATGAGAAACACTTGTGTTTATCTGCGGCTGTCTTCTGTGGAACTACTTTCATCTCCTTATCTCCATGGCCAAACCCTACATTCATGTAGTACTTGCACCTTAGCAAGCATGATCCTATGCACATGTCAAGGCTAAAATCAATCTGAAGAAAAAATTAGTGTTGTCACTGTTTTTATAATTAAATTGAATTGTGGGGAGGGTGTTCGACTTGTCTGAGACAAGGAGGACAGGTTGTGACTAGCCAAGTAGATGCTGGGGGCTATGCCCTCATTCAGTGCACTATGGTTATTGGAAGATGTGTTTGAGAGACTACACTTTGCATTCTGTGACCATATTTATCTGATGTTTTCCAAAAAATGAAGTTGCATAAAGGAGGGTAAATGAAAAGATAATCTGCTGGACAAAAATGCAATGTTTAGAGTATGGGTGGGGGAGATGGTCTACTCCTGGATTATGGTACCTCACTCTCATCCTAGACCCAATGTGTGCCATCTTGGGAAAGGTTGGACTGAGGGAGGAAGCAAGCCAGCCCTTTAGTGACAGCCTGATGGATTGAAAAGGCACTCAAAGTGGCAATGTGAGACATTGCCAACCTGGGACTTGAAGATGCTGTAGAAAACTCAGTAGAATTGAATTGTCACACACCCACTCAGTCACCTCTGGTATGGGAGGCAGGATACCAGGAGAGAGGAGCTTTCTCCAACACAGGCAATAATAGTTATAGTAGTAATAATAATCTTATTCCTTCCACATACAACTGGAGGGCTTTACATGAAGCATTAAGTGCCAAAGCCACAACTGTCGGTGGGCTCCCACAGGGGGGCACCCAGCAACTTCTAGCTTAGAACTACAGAAGAAAAAGAAAACCAGGCTCACAATTACGCAGACCAGAGCACAACTTGGTGAAGCCAGGAGAGACAGCACCCTCCTCCTGTTTCTGTGGCCAGGGCTGAAAGAGGCAGACATCTGCAGAAAGCAGAGAACAGCTCCTGGACCAGCAGCTTTTCAGCCATTTACTAGGCAAGGGAAACCTGTGAAGAGAGGACATGAGATGTCTGCAATATTTTTCTCCAATTTGACTAAGGTAATCCAGTCCACAGAGGTCTGTAGGGGTCCATTCTGACGCCCAAAAACAGGGCTTGCCATGTGTTAGGAAGGAACTCCAGTTCTCAAAGCTTCGGACAGGCAATTGTCAGATCATGGTGGAAAGTGCATGGCTACTTGAAACCAGACAGTAATACCAATATAGGGAGCTGAGTGGAAGCTTTGGGTTCATGTTATAACAACTGTGTGAAGATTTTTATATTTGTTTCTATTACTAGCTTGGTAATTGTATTCTTAACATTGTGGCTTTATTGAATTTCGGTCATCCTGTTTGGTTTGTTTATTTTTTTATTTCTATTTTGTTCTCATTTTTTGTCTTCTTTCTTTTGATTTTCTGTTATTGGTATTCAGTAATTTTTAGCCTTTAAGATTCAAGGGTTTCCTCCTTGACCTGCTTTCTCTTTTAATGTCACTTCCCTTTTATCTTTTGTTTCCCTGTCTTCCTTATTCTTTGTGCTTCTCTATTCCTTACAATTTCACCTGCTTGCGTTCCATATCTACTCAATCTAACAGCATAACAAGGGACTCTATAAGTGCATTAGAGAATAAGAACTAACCAGTGCTATTATTTAAACAGTACCATTGAACAGCATGTCAGGGTAATCTTCAACAAAATTGAGATTAGAGGATCCAAGCAAAACTACCTATAAACATATTAACAGGTACAGACAACCTCACTGCCTCCCTCAATCTCTAAATACATTATCACCCATATATGTATATCCTCCTAACTACAAAAACACTCTCTCAGACACCCTCATCATCAGCCCTTAACCCTAGCTATAAAATAACTTCAATAGATTCTGACTTCTTATCTATTTAGCCTACTGACATTTTTCTTAACTTCCTCTCTTCCCATTACTGTGTCCCTTCCTTTTACCCTTCCTCTCTACATCCCCTGACTGCCTATATCACAGATGAATCACAAATAGTAGTACAATATCATCTTTTATAGACATTGGTAAAAGGTTGAAATTATTAAAACAAATTTTAATGTTTGTGATTAACATATTCTTGGCTCTAGGTATGCTGTTATAGTCAGTAGAAGTTCTCTCTTTACAACAGACTGACAGTGGCCAGTCCAACTAAATTAAATAAGCTGAAAGGGTAGACAAGATCCCTGGACAAATAAAGCCAAGAGAGTATCATCTGAAAAGAGAACTTAACTAAAGAGATCCTTGTGTCAACAACAAAATCTCTTCAGTATATTTGAACTCAAGTCTCAGGCTCACACACACACACAGAGAACATGAAAAAACACTAAAATACCCACAGAGACTCCCAGTTCTACAAAAGCAGGCCCATGGAGCCCTGATGGGGAGGAAAGGAGACACCAGACAGCTCTGCTGTGTGAAATGATTCAAGAGGAAGGAAGGACAATCAGCAGGTCCAAAGGGGACATAACCACAGAAATAATGGAACTAACAGAAAAATTGAACAATGTAGATATGGGAGAAACAAAAAAATTTAAAGAGCGGGCTATGATGCGTTAAAATATGAATGACAAAGTTACCAAAGACATATATTCCATGAAAAGGTGTCACATGGAGGTCCCAAAGATAAAGAATTCTGTAGAATTCATAAACAGCAGCAATGAACAATGTGAAGACAGTGTTTCAGACATTGAGGACAAATGGAGACCCATGGCAATTTACTCAGAGAAGCCTTGAAGATGGTAAAAGAAAATTTCCACCAAGAGCTACTCGGTGATGCTAAGAAGAGTATCCTAACACCAATTTGATTTAGAGAGAAACTGGAATACAGCACACATGGAATGAAATATCTGCTTACAGAAATCATAGTGGAAAAATTTCTATGTATGAGGAAAGAACTAACTAATAGGTAAATAAATATTAAAGAACACCATATAACTACATTGAGAAAAGAAGCTCCCTAAATCACACCATCGTCAAAATCCCAGGTTACCAAAATAAGGCCTGAATCTTAAAAGCTGTCAGAGAAAAGGAAAAAATCCCATGTAAAGGTGAACATGTTAGGATTGCAGCAGACTTCTCAACACAAATCTGAAAGACTGGGAGATCTTGGAATGAAGGGGCACAAATCCTGACAACAACCTCCAATCCAGACTAATATGTCTGTAAAAATTAATGGAGAAACAAGGACACTCCATGACGAAGAACATCTTTAGAGCTACACAAACATGCAATCAGCACTCAAAAAATAGTCAAGAAAATCCTGGACAGAGAAGATAAAGGCAACAAAGCCAAAATGTCAGATGGAACCACTACATCAAGTAAGGCAAGTAGTTAAACAAAAAAGGACAAAGTAAGGCATCAACAGCAGAAAAAGAACACAATGACAGGAATTAAGTCAATACCTTTCAGCAATAACTCTCAATGTAAATAACCTCAACTTCCCAATTAAAAGATATAGTTTGGCATACCAGTCAAGGAATAGAATATAAACATCTTTTGCAGTCAAGAAACTCATCTAATCCTTTCAAATTCGTAGATTAAAAAAATCAAAGGATGGAAATCAATATCCCATGTATCAGAATGTGAAAGCAAGTAACATTGCATTTTTATTCTCAGAGTATTTCAAGCTAATGCTGATCAGAATAGGCAAAAAAGTTCACTGCATATTATTTAAGGAAACATTTCAATAAAAGAGATAACAATTGTAAATACACATGCACCAAATACTGAGATACCTAACTTTATAAAACAAACACTGATAGATATAAAAGATCAAAGAAACACCAACGCAACCTGCTGAGTGATCTCAATATCCCACTTTCACAGAGACACATATCAACTAAACAAACATTAAAAAACGTCAGAGTGAACCACATCTTTGAACAAATGGCCTTAATAGAGAAAAACAGAGGGTTCTAGCACTACTGCAATAGACTATACATTCTTCTCTAAAGCACTAAAACTTTCTCCAAAATAGACTTCATATTAGTCTGTAAAGCTTGCTTAAATAAACACAAAAGAATCATACCCACCCCATGTGTTCTATCATATGATTGTACATTGAAACTAAAAATCAGTTACAAAAGAAACCTCAGAAATTTCACTAACAATTGGACATTAAATAACATACTCCTGAATACTCAGTGGCTCATAGAAGAAATCAAGAAAGAAAGTAAAAAATGCTAGAATCAAATGATAATGATGATACAACATACCAGAACCTATGGGACACAACAAAAGTGATCCCAAGAAGGACATTTACTGCTATGAATGCTTATATTAGAAAAATAGAATAAACTCACGTGAACCTAATGATGCACTTCAAGAAATTAGAATAACAAGAATTGCCTATACCCAAACCTAGTTCAAGAAGGGAAAGATAAAGATCAAAAGAAAAATTAGTGAAATTGAAACTAAAAAAATCAATATAATCAACAAATCAAAAGTAGGCTTAATGCAATCAAAATCAAAGTACCAACAACCTTCCTCACAGAACTAGAGAAAATAATTCTAAAATTCCTAAAGAACCAGAAGAGACCAGAATAGCAAAAGCAATCCTAGGTAACAAGAGCAAAGCAGGGGGCATTACAAACCTGGATTTCAAATTATATTACCAAGCAGCAGTGACAGAAACAGCATGGTTTTGGGCTGTGTAATAGAAGAGAAGGAGCAGTGTAATAGAACAGAAGATGTGAAAAGAACTGCAAGATACTGTCAGCCACCTGACCATTGATAAAGGGGCCAAAAGCATATGCTGGAAGAAAGATGGCTTCGTTAGTCAATGCTCAGGGAAATTGGCTATTCACATATGGAAGAGTGAAGGTAGATCAATATCATTCAACTTAAACTAAAAGTGCGGATCCAAGATCTAAATATTAAAGCAGAAACAATAAATCTTCTGTAACATAAAATAAATACATCTCTGGAATTCATAGCCATAAACAAGGACTTTCTGGACAGAACCCCAATTGCATAATAAATAACATCAAGAATCAACAAATGGGATGATAGCTATTAAAAAGCTTCTGCACAGCACAGGAAGCAAACAATGCAGTGAAGAGACAGCATGGAGAGCAGAATCATTTGTGCTAGCTGCACCTCACAGGATTAAAATCTAGAATATAGAGAGAACTGAAAAAAATTAGACTGTCCCAGAATAAAGGATCCAATAGAATAAACATTTCTCAGAAGTACAAGTAGCTAATAAATACTTGAAACTATTTTCAACATCAAATCATAAGAGAAATGCAAATTAAAACAACATTGAAATACCACTGTATTCCACAAAGGATCATCTAGAGAACAAATAGTTAAAAAAAAAAATGAAACTCCATTCTACCCAGGTATCCTTCTCCTAGGTATCTTCTTGAAAGTATTAAAGACATCACATTAGAGTGATACATACATACTCATGTTTATTACAGTATAGCTCATAACAGCTAAGTTGTAGAAGCAGCTAGATATTCATTAATAGATGAATGGATAAGGAAAATGTGATATTTATACACAATGGGTTACTACTATGCTATAAAAATGGACAAATTTTAGTCATTTGTAGTGATATGGGAAAAAACTAACCTAACACCATTTTGCGTTCTAGTGCCATTCTAAAGCTTAAGTTTCTGTTTCCTTAAGTTTATTTCTTATAAATGTTGTCATAGTTACCTAACCCGATACCACCCCATGCTGTCATAAGACTGCTTGTCCCCTATGTAAAATGGCAAACACCTTTGTTCTTTTGTCACAAGCAAAGCCCATGTTTTGTAGTATTTTTGTAGCTGTACTAAATCATATCAGCAGCACCCCCATATAGACCTGGAACTAGACCCCAAACTAGAACTGTATAACTATTCTCCCCTCCTGCACTTTGGGGTCAATGCTTAGTCATGTACTGGGTGCCCACCGCCGGCCCCTAATAAACTTGCTTGTCTCTGCATCCGGCCTCCATAGGTAACTCAATGAAATAAGTATTTTTGCTGCAACAGTAGGAAAATGGATGCACCTGGAATCCATAATGTTAAGTGAAATAAATCATAGGCACATGCTTAAAAATTATAAGGTTTATCTTATCCAAGAAATCAAAGTATAAATAAAGAGCAAAGTAAAATATACACAATAGAAAATAAGGAATAGATCTTTGGCAAGTGGGAAAGGGACTAAGGGATGTTCACGGGGGAAGACCAAGGGTGCAAGAAGGGGATATAAAAAATAACTAAGACGTATTACGCGCATGTTCCAACTCCCCGCAATATGTGTTCACTATGTGCTGCAGACGTGTGCTAATAAATATATAAAATACAAAGGTGTGGAAGAGCTAGGAAGCAGGTGGTGACTTCCACTTCACCAGCTGTGTTAGGAGCTGAGGTGCCACCTTCTCAGGAATGCAGGTGGCTCCCTGTCTCCTCTTCATTTTCAAGGAACCTAAGGCACCAGAAGGCTGGCATTCACTGGCATGACTGGGCAGATTCATAAGCAGTAACTAAGTTATTAGCAGGTAATGTAACAATTACCATTTTAATACAGACTAAAGTCCACCTAGCACAAAGATGATACTAGAAAGCAGACAATGTATATTATAATGAAGACAGTCAGCACTATCATTCCCTGATGAGACTTTGTTCCATATTGTTATAGGCAGCTGAGTTAGATAAAAATATTATAGGCAATGAGACAGGGCTCGGCCCTTCAAGGACCCAGTGCAAAAGATGAGATACCTTACAACTGTGGGGGAGACAGACAGTTCAAGAGAAAAGATAAAACATATGCACGCACAACCTTCTCTAGGGCTGGATGTCAGGGATTGATATTCTAAATAGATAGCAATAACCTTTTACAAAGCCAGGAAGATTAACTAAGCCAGCCCCCTACAGGAAAGGTCCCTGTTTTTTATTCATGCCCACTTGCTACATGACTTGCTTCTTCATTTGATCCCGATTTAATCAATTTTACCTAAACATTTGTATTTGTAATCTTATTGGCTGATCATAATTTTGTCCCAACTCATGCCCACTTAGTGAGTTGTGTTTTCCACGTTGGGCCCGCCTCCCCTTGTGGTTTTGCTCTATAAAAATCCCTAAAAGAGACAAATTCCTGGGCAACCCCCTCGGGCCCCCCTTCTGTCCCTCTCTTGGACAGAAGCTTTCTTTCCCTCAATAAATATATTCTGCTCTTAACCTCCGTTGTTCCTAAAATTCATTCTTTGATTTTAGAGAACACAAACCCCTCCCAGATATCTTTCAGGTGGGGGGTTTCTTTCCCCTGTATCAATATCGTCTGGTTATATCTGTGTGGCGTGATAACCACAGTGGATGCTGTTGGTGCCGCACCCTGTTCAGCTTTCCCAGGCTTGTGAAGATTTGGGATTCCTCTTGCATCTGTAAGCCTCATCTGCTAATGGCTCGCAGCTGCAGTCTTCTGCATGGATTCCCTCAGCTGACCTGAGCCACGGGGCTTGGAGTCTTCTGTGCAATTCTAAGCATCCCCTGCCGATAGCCCACAGCTAAAGGTGACAAGAGGAGAAAATTTGTGGTTATTTCCCTCCCAATACCCTGTGGGCTCAGACTGAAAGCAGACCTGGCTTAGTGGTTTCCCTATACCATTCTGCTTCATTTGCTCCCTTACCAATGACTCCTGAGTATATCAGACCCCTCTTGCCTAAGAATCTCTATCTCAGGCTTTGCTTCTAGTGAACTTACCCTATTTCACAGATCTACGGTAGCCTTTGTCACATGTCGTAAAGTTAGATTACTTTTTGTGGCAGGTATATTTTAACCAGAATAAATAGAGTGTACACAAATTCTGCCTCTGCAATGTGTTCTGGCGATTTGTTGTACAGCATGGTGAGTCTACTGAATAATTATAGAAATTATTCAAAAATGGTTAAGAGATGAGATCTGAAATGTTCTTGCCCCCAAAGAATGTGTTTATGAAATGAATGCTAAGTTTATTAGCTTGATTTATTCACTTTGCAGTACATATGCAGTCATGGGCCACACAGCAATATTTCCACCAGCAACAAACTGCCTCTGCTATTATGCCTACCATACAGCCTATGTACATAGTAGGCCGTACCATCTGGGCTTGTATGAGTATACACTCTGTAACTGCACAAGAACGAAACAGCCTAAGGATGTATTTCTCAGCCTGTGTCCCTGTTGAGCTATACATGACATTATGCATCTGAAAATGAACTGTTGTGCATCATAAATATATACCATTTTGTGAATTGGAAGATAAATTCAATAAAAGAGTTTATATAGATTTCAAATGTACTTCTGCCAATTGTGTTTAGATCCTAGAAATGCCCTCTGCTGTTCAGTGCCAGGAAGTGCTCGCCGGGCACTCACCTTGCACTTTTCAAGTTCAAATTACAGCTTCTACTTTGATGGTTTCTATACCAGTGCTGCTGAAATGTGGCTGAGAAGCATTTTCCAAATGAAAGCACTGCACGTACACTTGCTACGGTCATTCTTCCCCTGTCATTTGTGCGGAACGTTCCCCATTACTGTGTCTGTGATATATTTTTCAGACTCTGAGATGTTTAAATATCAAATTCTTGTATCATGTTGAAGGTGATCATGTCTCTAATCAAATATTTGAACCCTTTACTCTGCTGGCTCTGAAAATTTTTATTTTTAGCCAGAAAATCATAGTGATGTGGTTATGCATAGTTATTACAAGAAATACTGTAAATTTCCCCATACACTCCTTTCTTTTTTTTTTTTTTTGACAGGGAATGGAGATCTTAAAACTGCTGAAGTTCCTCCTGTGTGGATTTTGACAGGTGACTCAGGCAGAATACTAGTTGGATTTGTCATAATAAATATTCACTGAGTGCTTAGCCCGTGCCTGGCATTATTCTGTACTAATGAAGCAGTAGTGCACATAACACACATGATAATGTTTTAGGCTGATTACTGCAATTTTACTCTTGCCCCAATTTTATACAATAGAGTAGTAATACAAGTGGCACCCAAAGTTAAAAGATTAAACAACTTGACCAGAGTCACATAGTTTCTAAGGCATGGAACAGTATTCCAATATTAGATCATCTGTTTAGCGAAGCTACTTAGTACTCAGGTGTCACTTGGTTTTGCCCTTGCTAAAGCATTATGGGGAGAAGAGAATCACACCAGATGTTTTCTGTGTTTTTCCTTCACTTTCTGGCACACTATAGTTAATGGCATATGGCTGACTAGGATCCCATTCATGACAAGGAGCTCTCGGACTAAAGTCACACTTGCTGGCTGACTTCGTCCTCTCCTTAGAATGCCTGCCGTGAAGCTTCCTGCATGCATGATTCATCTTAAAATGAGGCATAGATAGGCAGCTTCTAACTGAGGATCTGGGTTTAGATTCAATTAGGCATGGAGATAGATGGTTGCTCTAGACCGTGCAGCATTTGGAAGAGCTGAGAAATGGCATTCACAGAGTGAGCTCCCTTAGTTATGGGGCCACATGGAAGCTACCCTAAGAAAGGGAGGGAAGGACATATTCTGTCTTGTAGATTAGGTTCAGAGACATTCAGCAAAAGCTCTACCCTGGGGCTTGTGAATAATAAAGGAGACCTTTTCCTCAGAAACATCTAATTGCACCAGTGTTTTACTGAAATAATACGGTAGGGTTAGGTGATTGTATGTTCTGCTGCCTTCCTGGGACATAGATGTAGCTAGGGGAGAAGGAATATAAATCCCATGTGTTTCCCAATAAGTCAAGAATTTGAGATAATTAATAGGAAACCACACTGAATTAAATTCCTGTGTTTCATTACCTTTTTAAGTCAAGGAATCACTAGCACTGGTATTAGTTCTTTCTCTGTAATACTCATCTCTTGGATCATTTCCCATGGATAGCTCCCACAGTTTGTAGAATATGAAGCTTCCTGTGTGTGTGCATGCATTTATTAGTGTGCATCTGGGACTACATGGGAGGCAGAATAGATGGAGAAGAAAACAGTTTTGTTTTATTTATTCATTCAGTCAATTATATTTAGTTTCTAGTAACAAGTGCCATATCGGATTTTTGAACCATTAGCAGCAAGAGGCACAAGTCCTGTGGTGCTATGCTTCCACCTAATGGCTGAATGAAAACATACAGCTGAAAGATAGAAAGCACATCTGCTATTTAAAAATTTAATTAGTGTAGTATTTTATGCTTTGAAAGGAAGTAGTGTTCTGTCTCAAATAAAAAATAGACTAGAGCAACACAAGTCTGGTATCCAGTGCACTCAGTTCCTTCCAAGTAGCATTTTTTTTTTTTGTACATAAGTTTTTAAGTGCAGGCTGATTTTGTCTTCTGATCCATATAATTAATGTGTCCTGACCCAGATATAATAGTGTGAATATTCAAATCAACATTTGAAAGACACATGGTTTCACATGGTTTCAAACAAAACTACCTCCTCTTTCTGCCTGCCAGCTTGAAAAGTACCTCTTTCTTTATTTTAGTCACACATCACAGAATGAATCCCATTCTTTGCTTCATGATTTGCACATTCGTCTTTATCTTCTTTTTCCTGCATCATCAGCCTTTTTGCCTTCTGTATTTTCTTTATAAGGATTTAAAGGCACCAACCTCTCTTCCAACTTGAAACTTTTGAGAAAGAAATGAGTATTAGAGTAACAGTAATATAAAAAATATCACCAATTAGTCATGACCACCAATAGGCAGGCCCAAATTCTTTTCCCTTTCCCTGTTCTTTATTATTCAGCAAAGAGCACACAAACACCTACTGTACCTAGAGATGCTCTCTTTTTCATTTTAAAGGGAAAAATACCAATAAAAATGATGATACAAACAATGATATATCTTTCAAAACAAGATGATAGGAAATAAACAATGGTGATTATATTGCATATTGCTATCTTCAAAGTAGTTGCTCAGAATACAAGATATAATGCATAAGGCCCTGGGTTCAATCCCCAGCATCACAAAAAAAAAAAAAAAAGAGTACAAGATATAGGCATGCAAAACTGATTAAATAATATAAACAAAAACCATTTCTTTCAATGACCTATTAGAAATTAGTAGTAAAATTATCGTAGCTATCTTGATAATTATATGTGTTTTTCTTCCCTCATCCAAGTTGTTCTTTCCTTTTGAGCAATTACTTTCCTTTTCACAATATGTTTTGTGTATTTTGGTTCTTATTTACTCTTTCATTTTCATACACTAAGGAGACAATATGATGTTTCTACATGCAAGTCTAATTTATTTCACTTATGAGATGGTCTCTAGTTGCATCCATTTACCTATACAAGCCTCAAGTTTATCCTTCTTTATAGCTGGGTAATACTCTATTGTTTAAAAATACCACATGCTTTTTATCCATTCCTCAGTTGATGAGCATTTGAGTTGTTTCCAAGATTCAGCTATTACAAATTGAGCTGCTATAAACATGGGTTTACATATATTATTGTGGTGTGATGTTTTTAATTCTTCTGGGAAAATACCCAGAAAAGGAACAGCTGGGTCAAATAGGACCTCCAATCCTAGTTATTTGGAAAATCTCCACACTGATTTCCACAGTGGTTGCATGAGTCTACACTCCCACCAACAGTGGAGAAAGGTTCATTTTCCCCACAGCCCCCAACATTTGCTATTGGTTGAATTCTTGATGATAGCCATTCTTTCTGGGGTGAGATGGAATCTCAGAGGTGTTTTAATGTGCATTTCTCTAATGACTGATGTTGTTGAACATTTTTCATACATTTACTGGCATTTGTATTTCTTCATCTGAGAAGTATGTATTCATCTCAGATGCCCATTTTTGGAGTGGGTCTTTGAAGTTGGTGGGTCTAAATTTTTTCAATTCTTTGTATGTTTTAGATGGAAGTCCCTTGTCTGAGGGACAGTTGTTAAAAATCTTTTCCCATTCTATGCATTTTCTTTTGACTCTGTTGGAACCAAACTGCATGGGAAGTACTTCAAAGAATCAACAACTGAGATCTCATCTTATTAAAAAGTTTTTGCACATCAAAGATGCTCTCTCACATACCAAGAAGGTACAGCCAACAAGGAATGATAAACCAAAGGATACTGGTGCTTCTCCATTTCCACGATTCAGATAAAGGTGGTAACCCACGTCAGTGCAGATTTTTACTAACCTCTGCAAAAACTTCTTACCCCTCCCTGTGATTCTCCATTGGGTTTTTTGTTAATCAGTGGGTATGTTTTAGTACTTACCTTACTTACCATTGAGCCACCCTTGAAATTCTTAAGTCATTCTCTCTGTGCTGGTTAATCCTGATTGTCAGCCTGAGTGGATCAAGAAACCTCTGGAGAGGTGACTGGATTTCAAACAAATTGGGTTAACCCATTGGAATGGACTAACAGAAGGTGGGACCACATTGGAAAACTGGGTCACAGGGGTGTGATCTTGACTATACCTGGTCTCCATCCCTTTCCTGTCTGTGTTCCTCTCCTGGTATCTGCTTCCTGGCCACCATTAACTGGGCAATACTACTCCATTATGCCCTTCAGCCATGTTTCTGCCTTGGAGCCAGCTGACAGAGTGTGAGTCAAATAAAGTTTCCTCCTTTAACTTGCATATGTGAGTATTTTGTCCCAGCAATCGGAAAGTTGACCAGCACATCCTTCTTCAGACACTATTCCAGTCTATTCTTACATGTGTAAAAGAAAACTCACTATGTAATATGAGAAGTAGACATTTAATTTCTTATCCACTGAGAATGCTTTCAACTATTCACTTGAAGCAATGAAAATGATTGGTGAATTTATGCACAAATCGGTTAGATTATATGAATTGCCCTAAAATAGGAAATAGCTGTATGTTCTTTTGATCTTTTAAAATGTATGCCTAGTCTCTACCAAAAAGGGTCAACTTTGAAAAATATGTACATTTGATTTTGAGAAATTGCCATTTCACCTGCAGTTGTAAGAAACCACACAGAAAGATCTTGTACATTTTTTATGCAGCTTCCTCCAATGGTAACATCTTGCAAAACTACATACAGTACCACAGCCGGGACGCCGACGTTGATGCAGTCTACTGATCTTACTCAGATTTTTCCAGTTCCACTCATATTCATCGTGTGTGTGCAGAACTTCGTGAAATCTCATCACATGTGTAAATTCGTGCATCAGCCACCAGGAAATGCGAGGTAGTTTCAACGTCACAAGACCTTTGGTTTCGCCTCCCCTAGTTTGCTGTTCAGCACCTCCGCCTTCACAGCCCCTGACCATTAATCTTGCCCTAGTCCACAGTCTCTTCACTTCAAAATGCTGTATAATTCAAGTCATAGACTACATAACCTTTGAAAACAGCTTTTCACCTAGCACAGTTTCCTGGGAATTTAACTCTATTATTCGATACAGAAATAGCTCATGTGTGTTTATTTCTAAGTTGTGTTCTGCTGTATAGAAGTATCTCATTTTGTGTAATCATCCCCCATTGAGATGTCCCAGTTTGGGGCTATCACAAGAATGCTGTGATGAACATTTGCACAGGGGTTTTATGTGCACAAATGTTTACATTATTATACGATAAACATCCAAGGGTGCAGTTGCTGGGTTGTACATGGTGATTTCATACTTCGGTTTATGAGACACTGACAAACTTTTATTCCAGAATGACTGCACTGTACATTCCCACTGGCAATGTCTGAGTGTGATCTGCTTCCTCTACATCATTGCTAGCACCTATGTTGTCCTTTAGTCATTCTGAGGAGTGTGTATGTGATTCTCTCCCGGTGTTTGGCAGTACTAGAGATTAAACCCAGAGCTTTGGCATCCTTCCTCTCATCTCTTTTTATTTTTATTTTTGAGACAGGGTCTCACTAAATCCCCAAATTCCCCTGACTGGGCTGACTTTGTGATTCACCTGCATCAGCTTTCCAGAGTACTGGGATTACAGGCTTTACCTCTCTTCTCACTTCTCCTGTGATTTTGACTTGCATTTCCCTGGAGGCTGATGTTGACAGCTTCCCGTGTGCTTATTGGCCATCTCTCTGTCCCTATTGGCCAAATGTCTGTTCCTATCTTTTACCCATCTCCCACTGAATTGTTTGCTTTTTTCCTGTTGAGGTTTTAGAGTTCATATGTATTGTAAATCATGGTGTTGTAGCAGATATGTAGTTTGACCCCCTCCACTTGTGAATATTTTTTCATATTGCAGGATGAAACAACCTCTGTCTTTCATTGAGCAAAATTTTAAATTATGATAAGGTATAGTTTTTCCATTTTCCAATTATGGATCATCCTTTAATGTCAAAACTAGGGTACCCCTGAATTCTAAAGATTATTACCCATTACAATAAAACATTTTGTAGTTTAAATTTTACATTTAAATTTATAAGTATGAGGTTTAGGCTGATATTCATGTACCTATGGCTGTCCAATTGTTCCAGCAATATTTGTTAAGATTATCCTTCATCTCTGAATTTTTTTTTCAATTTTGTCCAAAATATTCACAACTAAATAATTTTAGATTATTGGAATTGTTTTAAAAATTATTTTATTTTATTTTAAAGATAAAAAACTAACAAACCAATGAAGACAAAATCAAAACAACACAAAAACAACAAAAACAATACATGACCTCAGAACAAAATGATACGAATTAACAATGGTTGCTACATGACATATTCTTATCTTCAACGAAGTTGCTCAGTCCACCAGATGTAAGAATGTAAGACTGATCAAACAATCAAAGACAGTAACAAGTAATAAAAAAAATTAAAGTGTTTTAAAATAGGAAAAGAAACTTTTAATCTTTTGTACCATAACTTGCATCTCCAACACTAGGTGGCAAGATTGGCTTTTTAAAGTACACAAATTACTAGCAACAGGTCTCTGAAGTTTTCCTGTTTTCTGTAAAGTTTATTTTATATCCAGAATCTCTAATTTATTACAGTCCTTGAAAATACATAAGCTTACTTAGGAGCTCAAAATACTTAAGTAGTATAAGTAACATAGGAGCGTGTTTGGAATGTTAGAAATTCCATTCACTTTTAGATGCGAACTTAAAATATGAAGCAACATTAGACATCACTAAACATTAGGGTAAAGTATATGAAAGCCCTAATTATGTCATTTTCAAAAATTGCATATTAATCATTGAAGAAGATATAATAACTTTATGAATCTTTTTTCTACAATAAAACTTAAAGAATTTATTCTTGTTGCCTCTCTATATTTACATATTAAAGTTCTTAATGTCTCTAGCTAGAGAAGTGTTTATTGATTTTGACAATTAAGAGAAGGACAATGATTTTTCATATAAATAAAGTGAAAAGAAATCTATTGGGGTAAACATATTTTGACCCAACTCTAGGCAAAGTCCAAGTCTTACTAAAATATTTTCACTCAATTTATACGTGTTGAGTGTTGTTAGCTGCTATTATGTCATTAGTATGCATATATATGACATATTGAATAGATATGTACATTTATACACATAAAAACGTACTTCTAGTTTGTCATTTATCAGAAAGGAGTGTGAGACTGCTAGCTACCTAATAACATTGAGTGAAATAAAGAGAAAAACCTAGTTAGTGGAGAGGGAAAAAATTCCACGTGTTTCTTTAATAGTCCATCAAACTGTCATATGTCTGCTATTTTTCAACTACCACTTTTTTTTTATCTTAAAGCAACTGCTTATTTATCACAGAAACTTATCTCGTGTTAAAAAGAGAGATAGGTTGGCACATTTTTCACATATACTAGAGAAATGTGGAATATACCACATATACAGAACTATAGTTTTGTTGTTTATACATAATAGTTATGGTTTTTCAGATTGTCAGACTTCAATCTCCCAGCAAAGGATAAGTATTTGTTCAACTGCCTAAGTTATTTTTTTTCTTCTCATTGTTTCACTTGTAGAGAAATCAAGTTATTACTTTAGCAACTATTGTAACATCCTTTGCTGAGCTCATGATTCTAGCATTTGATCATTAAGGCTTTAGAACATCGGTAAACCCTATTATGCAATAGGAAATTCTGATTTATTATTTGGTTCAAGACCTAGATCTTTCATTTTGCCTTATTAGACAATGATTTTTTTGCATTCTCCTATGTACTGGCACTATTATATGCTTTGTATGCATATCTCGCTTCATTTTAATAAAAGTTCACCTTTCCTTTAATTCTTTCCTTAATTCTCACCTATAAAAGATTAAGAAATATGCATCCTCCCATCATTCTGGTTCTGAAACTCCTTCCTGTTGGAACATGACAAGAGATATCCAAGTATTGTTGGAGCTCTGGTTTACTGAGGCTTTACAAAGTAATATGAGAGGAGCATGGAATGCCCTTCAGAAATTTCCATATAAAAACCATAAGTATGCATATTTTTGTGAAAATAGAAACATGCTTATAATCTTCGATAGTGTTTTATTTTCCTATGGATAAAGATGTAGATTTTTTTCTGCTATGATAGCTACTCTAAAGACATGCTAATTAGTAGAGAATAAAGAGAAATGAACTAGTAGAATGAAATTGAAGAGAACATCTGGTATAATCCAAGAAAAACATGCTCTCATGTGATGCTTTCTGGAATAAAGCACACTTACAATTACTCATTACCTTTGTATACCATGCTCATTACACTTTGCAGGTCATGTTATATGTAACAATCTCACTCTTTTTTTGTTTCACCAAGTAATCAAAACATTGCTCCTCTCAACAAGTTGAAGGACCTACACAAGTGTGTGTGATATGTATGTGTGTAATTTTATTTTTAATTTTTTAAAGATACTGAATATAAATATAAATTTACAGTGAAATCAGTAATGAGAAAGCAATGTACTGTGTACTATGGAACTTTGCAACCACTAGATGGAGAACTTGGTTTGTAAAATATAACACTTGAAGATGGGAAATCGAGCCAACTGAAGTTTGCTGTCTGGGCAGAATTTGCTAATTTGGGTCATATATTAGACTGTTCTCTCTTAGTGGTCAATGTGGTTCAATTTCAAGCGAGGACATAATTTGCACAATAACTAAAGTTGAAATTAATACTCAGAAACAAACCATATTCTATTTAGAACTAAAATCCATTAAGTTGTCTCCATTAGAGTAAGAAGCTGACCAATGGAGATAAAGCCACTTTGTTATATTAGAACAGCTGAACTGGTGAAAAATATTAATATAGCACCCAGCAATAGAAGGATAGGAGCAAAATGAAGTGAAGTCACTTTGTTTTTATTTTAACTCTTAAGGAGAGAATAGTTCAAGCTGTTTCAAATGGCATCGGGGTTGACTCTATTATGTATTTTTTTGTTGACAAACATTAAAAACGGTTTTAAATTCTTTCATTTCAATCTTTTAAACAAACTCACCTGCACTTTAAAATCAGTGATCTATCTGCATTGTAATATTTTACATAAGCTATTTTACATAAGTTTCCTCACCCTTCAACTAGTCAATTTTAAGCAGAAAAATATTAATATTACTATGGCATTTTAATCGTAGATGTTTTAGAAATTATATGAAATTATGTCAGGCGAAGTTGATAACTTGGTACTTTCAAATACAGAATATGCTTTCAGTATCTGATTCTGGCCCTTGTAGTTGAGTGTTTATTTTGAGAGCCCATGTTGGCAACTCATTTCTATAGGGAAAAAAAGAAGAAGCTCTAAGAATAAATGGGCAGCATGATAGTGTTTTTGATGCCAGAGGAAATGCTGCATGTTTTGGGAAGTTTTTCCAGTGTTATTGCCCAAGAATGGAAAAGTAACTCTTGCCAAGATAATTCAACATTCTACAAGCATAACACCATGTGTATATGGCAGAGTCAAAGTAGCTAAGAGTCTCAACTGTATTTTATAGTTTGGTATTGATTACCGTGGTGAACTTTTTAGTAAGTGGCTCCAGTAGCTTTCATATTATAAAATAATTGGGATGTTCAAAAACACACTTTTAGAATGCTTTAAACATTTAAATTACTTTAAAATAATATGTAATTACATGTATTTGTAGGATTCCACATAATACGTAATTTCCATTGTAATATACTATGTTCAGAATTATATTTGGTGTTTTATAGTATCAAGACAATGACCATGCCACACATAACAGAAGTAATAAAACGTACAAAGGCCCAAGTGCTCTAGGACACATGCTTCTCGAATGCCCAAGTTTAGTAGAAGTTTGCCCCTTTAGTGTTTGCTTTTGTTGGGATAGGGAAAGAGTCCATGTCCAGCACTTAGCTGAATCATCTAGAAAGGTACTTTTCATTTTCTTTTACCAGAAATATTTTGTGTAGAAACCTAATGATTACAGTGTAATTTATCCGAGAAGTTTCTCAGGATATTTAGTCTTGGAAACTCTACATTAGTCCATGTACTTCAGAGTAGGGACCAGACTGTCTCTCATAGCCTCTGTGCATAACGCGGTAGCCCAGAGTAGGAAATTCATGAATAATTTAAATTATTGGAGAAATGTAAATACTCTGCATGTAATAGCAAGCGATAGTGCATTAATTCTGTGAAGACTTACTGTCCCGATTCTGCACATTGTTGTATCTAAATGCCTCATACATAGATAAAATAGGGAGGATACTAATGACTACTTGTTGAATGAATTAAGTAAACATTCAAATGCCTTTAAAATGCAAATGCATCTCTCAAGACACAGACTTTGTAAAATCAGAGCTCAGATTCTTCAAGTTTTCATGTTTGTCCCCTTATGGAGATGGCTTCAGCGACTTGAGCCCTCTCCCTAGAGCAGATGTATTTTCACCAAACATCTCCAAAATATTAAATTTTTTTGACTGCAGAAATTAGACAGATAGTATAAAATATCTCATACTGAAAGCACTGTTAGTAATTTGAGAAACAGTTGTAACATTGGACAGAGCTTTTGGTTTTTATTGACACGCATTCTTACTTCACTTTATGATGTGCTAAAATAGAGTAATATAATAACATATTACTTAAAAAAAGGATATGACAGGTTAGAGTTTTTTCTCCTATACAATGTTTTCTATAATTTGTTAAGATGATTGACAGCTCAAGTATAGAGAAACAGGATTCAAATGGAGATCATTTTGTGATTCTATGAACGAAACACTTCATGACTCCAAATATCTTTAGTCCGTGTATTATTTAATTTTGTATTTAATTATTAAAAGGTAAACAGGGCCGGGATATAGCTCAGCAGCATAGAGCCTGCCTGGCAAGTGTGAGGTAATGAGTTCAAATCCCAGTACCAAACAAAACAAAACAAAACAAAAAAAGACAGTTGTAAAGAAACTTTCCTTCCCAATCAAGAAATTAATCTTCATTCCTTTTGAAGTGGTATCCATTAGCTATATGCATGAAGTTTCCTTTCTTCATCTGTCTAGTTCTATCTAAATGTTATTTTATGTCAAAGAAATAAAGAAGCATCCTGAATATAGGAAACTTGAAAATAAGGGGTGTCTCAGTCATATTGATATGCTTTCTTAGGGAAGGAGTTGTTAGTGCGGAAGAGGTTTGCAGAGTCTGATGTTGGGAGTGACTTGAAAATACTGTGGCTCAGATTTCATGGGATGGTAGGATATCACAAAGCAGCACGTGGAAGGTCAGTGAGAAAATATCAAGGAAGACTAGTGTTACCAGGGTTCCTGGGCCGCTATGGGCTCCTTGTAGAGATTCTTTCCAGGTTCTTGGTGTCCTGAACAAAGAATTGGGCAAAACCTGTGCAAAAGGTAGTGAGGTTAAAGGTAGGTAAAGGAGGTTCTTCAGAGTGAGAGTGGGCCACTGAAGAAAGACAGCACAGTGGACGCAAGTCAATGGTGATGTCTGTTGTATCCCCCATTCCTCAGGCTTGGGTCAGTGGTAGACTGTGCTATCAAAAACCTGCCTCATCTCACACCAGGAGAATTGAAGATAGCACCTTCTGATTGGCCCCCAGTGCAGGGCTTGGTAACCGTTCTGCACATATGTCCTGGATCACAGTGATTGACAGGTTAAGCCCACTTGCCCAGTTAACTGGCCATGCCCTAATCTCCTGCCTCACTGAGAGAGCTCTTCCTGCTTTTAGTGAATATACTGAAGACTTTGTTGAATCATCACTATAGAGCATGGGGAGGTAGGATTGTAATTGAGTGCTCCATCTCACCATTCCTCTTCATAAAAGTTTCTGTCATTTCCTCCAATTATGTATTCCTCCATGTATCTGACTGATACATTTCTATTTCCCAAAAAGCACATGGCTGCGATATGCTAATATATAGCTGCCAAAGCTTTTATTCCAAAGGACCTTTACTCAAAGCTTTAATTGACCAATTCATTCTCCAAGGTTCTGTGGAGACAATTTTTTCTGGCATTTCTCCAACTCACTGTGGTTGAGTTCCAGTATCTTTATGTGTTCCTTTAAGTGGTTCTCAACTGTGCTTAAGCATTGGAAGCAGACGAGGGTCTTTGGTTCCCATACTGAAAACTTCTACGTTATTTGGGCTGGGCTGTAACCTGTGCATTGGGATTTTTCAAAGCTTCCAAGGTGATACTAATGTACAGTCAATGTGGAGAACCGTGGCTCCATGATTTTATCTTACTGAAATTTTCTGTTTTCATACACAAAGTTTCCTTGTGGTCAAGAATTATGCCATGATAATTTGATTTTCCTTATGGTCCAGTACAGAATTACTTCCAGACAGTATATCCATGCTCAAAAGCAGTTGATGACATAAACTGAGTTAATGGGAGTGAACCTAGAAAGAATCAGATTTGAGGAAATCATAAGAATTATTTTAAAAGATCGATTGTGAATTATAAGAGGAAGAGTGGCTATAATCCCAGCACTCTGGGAAGGTGAGGCAGGGGGATCACCAAGTCTGAGCCCAGCCTGGGCAACTTAACAAGACCCTGTCTCAAAATAATGATTAAAAACTTAAAAAGGACTGGCGATGTAGATAAATGTGAAGACCCTTCTATGTCCAGTACTGAGAAGAAGGGAGGGAGGAAGGGAGGTATAAAGAGATAAATATAGAGATAGATAGATAGAGAGAGAGAAAGAAAGAGGCAGAGACAGAGACAGAGATAGATTGTACTTTGAATTATAGCATGAAGTTTATACTTATGTGCGCAAGGCAAGTGTCTTGGTTACTTTTTTCTCACTGCTGGGACAAAATACCTGACACTCAAAATTAAGGAAGGGAAGGTTTATTTCGCTTACAGTTTGTGGAAGTTTCAGCCCGTACTTGGCAGATTGTAAGGCAGAGTGGCACATGGCAACAGCTTAGGCGGTAGAACACAGCTAAGCTTCAACCACACACCGGGGCGGAATCGGGGAGGAATGGCCTCAAGCACTCTTTTCCTCTCCCTTACATATGCAAACTATCCACCCCAGGGCGGGTGCAGCTCTCACACCCACAATCATTCAATTCTAATAGCCTGCCCCATGTCCGCATGAGGCTTTGGAGGGGACCCACAGACATAAACCATAACAGCAAGTGAGGGAGAAAGCAAGGGAAATTGAAAGCCACCTGGAAGAGTATATTTTATAGATAGAAGGAAAACAAGGATTTACAAGCTCTTGAACTTTTAGAAGAGGCTGAAGTATGGCCCTGTTAAAGATTCTTTCAAATAGAGCACAAAGTTGTCAGTCACATCTCTAACACAGCTCAGAGCAGCATTTCCAAGGGAAGGGCTATTTTTACCATTAACTTGCCCCAGTAAAAGCAAATCTCACAATAAGAATAGACAATATGTATCAAGCTGAAACTTAAAGAAGAGTGAATTTAAAATGTAGTCATGAAGTGACTAAAAAGCAGTGTGCACCATGGCTTTATTTGGTAAAGGTTTTATTCTCCATTGTCTCCACTACATTTTGCCATTTCCCCTACCCTTGACTCTGTCTTTATTTTTTGGTTTTGTAAAGAGTCCTCTGAGATTTTTCAATTTGAAGAACTCTAGAGGAAAGATTTAACTGAAAATTGAGGAAGTAAACTGAAATTTAAGCAGTGACCTTCCCTTCCCTCAGACATGCACACATGTAACAGATTTATATGCCTTATTGTAAACATTCTGCTACATCTTTCCTCCACCTGTTAGAGGGAGTTAGAGAATCTGCTTTTAACAAGAAAGATAAATGCACCAAATGTCACTGAGCCTCAGGGGGATCCGAGATGGTAAAACAAGTGGTTTAATGTTCTGATTCCCTTTTTCTAATGCACGCACTGAGTGATACTCTCAACCAATCTCTGAAACATTTGTACCAATGAATTAAGCCAGTAAGTAATCTTTCTCATATTTGTAGGTATGTGAATGATTCGGAAAGAATGATGTCAGTATATTATGCAGTTGAAGTATATTAGGTAAGAACTATGTATGCACAGTGCAGCAATGATATTTACACAGAACTTGTATCATTTCTAGGTTGCTTTCTTTTAATCTCTAGTTTTCTCTGGCGTTACTGTTTTTCCTAGCTGACCTTCAGCATAATAGAACAGAGCATTATTAAGCACGAATGAGCTTCAAGTTGCTGGTTAATGTGCTTTCTGGGATCTCACAACTTACTGCCATAGACGTGAAATTTGCTTGAAAAAGAGACTGATTTATAATAGTGAAAGACTTTGACTTTGACAAAAGGAAAGAATGAAAGGCTGAAAATAAGAATTAAAACCCAAAAGAAGCAAGCCAACAAAAACATATGAAAGGAAATAGGAAAGAAACAAGGCAAAAAAGGAAGGACAGAGAGTGAAGACAGTGCATAGGGCTGAGGACTTAACTCAATCGGAGGAAGAACATTGGAGGTGAAATTTACACTAAATAAATCTTGGCAGAATTTTGACTGGTGAAGAAAAGTAATCATCCATGGTACAGAGGTGTTTACATTTCTGAAGATTATTTTTCATTGCGGGGAGCGTGTATTGTGCCATTATGACACCTGTGTGAGCAGCCTACAGAGTGCCTGGCATTCATGCTTTGAGATTAGCAGGGAAGGGGTGCTTCTGGAGATGAGCCTGGTGCATGTGCTTTAAAGGCAACACAGCAGTCATCTCTTTTTGGTTACTGTGTCTAAAATTCCTAGACTAGGTGATCCATACTACTCAATTTTATTCTCTATGTAGTGAAGGGTTTTAGAACTATATTTAAAGAAAGTGTTTCTAACACTACTTGATAAATGGATTTGAGAAGGAAAATACTATAATAATCCATGAAAGTAAGAGTAAGGACAGAATTTGTTTTCTTTATCTACAATTTGGACTTCGTCAAAAAGGAATATTTAAATAAAATACTTATAGCTAAGATCTATAATTAGGTCTTTTGTATTATAGTACAGTGAATAAGTAGATTTAATGCATTTCAGTATGGAAAATTATTCTCAGTGATGTACATATGTACACATATATGCATAGACACATATTCCTATATCTACATATGTATTCATATATTTACTTACATATGCCTAAATATATGTGTGTTTGTATTTTGTCAATATATAAAATATTTTCTGGGCTGGATATGAAAATACCAGATAGATATAATAGCATCTTCATAGTACCTTACTCTCACTAGTGATTCAACATTTTAATGTCTATCTCTCCAAAAATTAAAGTGAGTCAACATAGCCTGACTGTGAATTGTGGAGCTCTTTTGCCTGAATTATCCTGCTAGCCCTTGGTTCGGTTATCTTTTAATGCCTTTCCACTTATAATCCAATAAAGCCACACTTTTGTTTTCGTCTTTTTGAGACAAGGTCTCGCTATGCAGTTCAGGCTGGCCTTGAGCTCACTTTGTAGCCCAGGCCGGTCTCGATCTCACAACAATCCTCCTGCCTCAGCCTCCCGAGTGCTGGGATTACAGGCGTGTGCCACCAAGCCTGGCTAATCCACATTTTATAATTCAAGATTCTAGATCATTTTTAACTTCATATTTGCCTACTCCTGCCATTCCACAAATGAAATCACAGGTGAACTTGTCAGACTGTATCCACATTTGCAGAACAAGGCTTACTTTCTTGCTTTGCTCAGATTGTTCTCCCTACCAGGAGTTATTTCAGCATATTAATGGTACCATGCCTTCCAGAATTTTATTCATTGGCCCCAAATAAAGTGTTTGATTTATTTATCTTAAGTAATAGTAGTAGCAGTAGTGGTAGTGGCAGTAGTAGTAGTAGTAGTAGTAGTAATAGTAGTAGTAGTTTGCTGTGTTGGGAATGGAACCCAGTGCCTTCACACCACATGACATCTCCAGCCCTTTATAATTTTTTATTTGGAGATAGGGCCTTGCCAAATTACTAAACTGCCCAGGCGGGGCTCAAACTGTGATTCTCCTGCCTTAGACTCCCTAAGATTTTGGATTAAAAGTATGCACCTTTATACTTGGTTCTTCTAGTTATTAGCTGCATAATCACAGTAATAATGCTTTATAGGTTCTGTACTCTTTATTCAAAAATTCACAAATAAACAGTAAGCTTCTTAATTTAAGCCAGCAGATCTGTGGGGAACCAAAATAGCTTTTTACAGAATAGCAACTTAAAAGTTTAAAACAGGAAAAATTTGAAGTTTAGCTATTCCCCAAAATCTTACAGTCTTTAAACTTATTTGTGAGTGTATTTCAGCAGCTCCTTTTATGGAGGACATGAATGATGAGTGTGTGTGTGTGTGTGTGTGTGTGTGTGTGTGTGTGTGTCCACTTGCACATATGTGCACACTTTGCTACATATGCTGAATGAATATCTTCCAATGTTAAATTTTGGAACTTAACTCAGTGAAAAGCATCATTATCTGAAAAAACATATATTGAGATTGTTTACCCTGCAATTTAAAAATATGTTGTCACTGGTACCAATTTGCTTACAATCCGCAATCTACATAAAGCGTAGTTATTCTAAATAGTCGTGTCCTTACCTCAGACCTTAGGATTGTCATGTTCTAAAACTGCAAGAGTTGAGTGTGTGGCTGTTGGGTTAGTGCCCTTCTTGTCTAGCTTTATTCTTTCATTATGCAAATATTAATTATCTACTTTGAACTCATTAATGTATTCTGCACCAAATACTCAGGGACAGGAATTATCTCTTAGTCATATTTTTGTCTCCTTACACGTTGAGTAGATTGAATATCTGTTTAAAAAGAGAATTGAAATTTTGCAGTAAAGAAATACAATAGTATCTACGGAACTCTATTTCTATTACTCTGAGTCTGTTTGCTACATGGTTGTTAGTACATTGGGACATAGTGTATATGGCAGCATTTAATTTCAATTTTCATCTACATATTCAAACTGAAACTCAGTCTCTGTAATTGTTTTTCATTGGTGCTGATATATGTGTTTATTATTCTTATGGATATCAGCTTCTAATATTTGCTCAACCTTTTAATCTGGTTTATTGGAACTCACTCTATCCTGTGTGTGTGTTTTCATAAAGCAATCACCACTATGACACATTTCCTAGTTGAGTACTTCAGAAATGCTCAGGGTGCATGTACATGTAATTAAAGTGTTTCTTAGGATATAAAAATTACATTTCAAATCAATTTCTAGCAGTTTTATTGTTTTTTTCAGTCCATGGTCACATAAGGGAAAGTGAATAATAGTGAACCAATTATAAAATCATATGTCACTCCCATGGTGATGAAAAATGGGCTAGACACACAATGTCATCAACTTCACTAAGTACAGACATTCCATCAACTTAGGAACTGAGCAAGTATTTCTAGGCAGCCCGACTTGCTTAATGGCTGTCAGGTGTGCAGTGAAAATTTGGTACTCCCTTAGGGGGTTGGCAATAATCCATCAAGATTTACACTAGAGTACCTTTCAACATGCATAGATCATCTGGCAACGTCTTTAGCTTGGTACACTGACAGCTGGGTATTCCGTGGATTGCAATGATTAAGCAAGGCTTTCCTTCTGCACAAGAAGCCACAGAGGAACTCACACTCATCAAACCTTTCCATTCTTTTATTTTAAAAGAATAAGCAAATAGATACAGCAGGAGTAAAATTATATCATAGTCTTATGGGAGAAAGTCTACAGATATTTAAAATAAACAGAAGGAAAAACTTCCTTCCCCAGAGTGTAGGAGCTAGGGATGTCTTTGGAAATATGTGTCTCTCCTACCTAACCTTTAAGCTATGTTTTAATGTTCATGTACTGCTCTGGAAGGGAGGACGCCTCCATATTTTTCATGTACTTGTTGTTGGGAAAAGAAAGATCAGAGGATTTCAGTTAAAATAGTGACAATAGGAAGAGATTTGAGATTCCATAGGAGATATGCACAGTTGTCTTTATTTACTAAAGAAAGGAAACAATGTTTGCAAAAATGTTTTTTCTCACCACATGTATGTATACACATACTATTTGTAGAATTCCATATTGGTTTTCAAGTCATTCTATTCCATAATTCTTGCACAGTTTAGATGTAATCTAAAACTATACATTTAAGTGGAAAAAAGAAATGTTGACAGTGCTTTTTCTTTTGGTCCTAGAGACTGAACCAAGGCCTTCACACTGAGATACATCCCTAACTAGCCCTTTTTTGGTTTTAAATTTTGAGGGAGGGTTTCTCTAATTGTCTAGGCTGGCCTGCAATTTAAACTCCTTCTGTGTCAGGCTGTGGAGTATCTGGGAGTATACATATAGCATCATCATGCTCAGCAGAATGACAAATCTTTGAAAAAGTGGTTATCGAATCAGCAATATAAATAACATGTATTGTTACTTTTCCTGACTCTATAATCCATACCCTTAATTATAGTTTATATTGCTAATCCTTCTAATACTTTATGAAATGGGTGCTATTTTATCCCCATATTTTACAGGTAAGGAAACCTGTGTAGAGGCTGTAATTAATTTGTGAACCTATACAACTACATGAGTAGAGAGGAAATTTGAACTCTGGCCATGTAACTCCAGAAGCTGGTCTGCATGCTGAAAATACAGACTCTTTCTTGCATTAATTGCCAAGATGATTCCGCTCTACTATTCATGTAGAGACACAGAGTTTACTCAGAAACCTCTCAAGTGTATAGGAATTGCCTATTTCTTTTCATTGGGATTAGTACCTGCTCTAAAATTGTGATATTTAGCAGCTGTGACTCAAATATCACTATTTTATTGTTTTATTTTATTTTATTTTATTCATCTAAAAAGTACTGAATGGAAAATAATTTATCAGTGCTGGAGAAACATTGCTAAAATAAACATCTCTTACCTTTCATGACATCTCACGCAAAAGCATGCACACCACAAAGGAATCACATAGGAAAAGCTCTTTGAAAGAGCACATTTGACTAAATTCAAATCAAGGCTCTGCAGAAAATTCCTCTCTTAAAATTGAAACAGTTCCATCAATTCATACCATAAAGCTGAAATTTGTCTAATATAAAAGTTTTATTTCCAAAAGTAGAATCTGTAGCAGTGGTGGAAAACCTATGGTACATGTGATGCAGCAGAGTGCTTATATCATTGAAAGTTCTAACTGGTTCTCTATCACTGGTCTATAAACTGCAGACCAAATTAGTCAGAGTGTCTTTCTTTGTTATTACATTTTAAATCATTGTATTTTAAGTAGTTATATATTTATCTATATAATATCCTTAATTTTTCTTTAATTCTCAAAACCTATAATATATTCTCTCTCAACCCCTCAAGTACTTGCTAAGTGGTCCTTCAAGAAAAAGCATGGTAATGCTTAGAGCAGTTCATATTTAGGTGATATGTGATTGAGAATTACAATTCCATAGTCCTTTAGAAATCCTTTAGAAAGCTGGACACAATGACCAGTAAAGTCTCTATTGTCTTTCATTTCATTGATTTTTTATTTGACCTATTTTGTATGGAGAATCTTATAAAGCAAGAATTTATATGTATCTATATGAAAAGTAATTATGGCCTAAGCAGTGACTTTTAAACTTTCTGCCTCGTGGGTCTTGTTTTGAAATCTAGAATTCCTCTGCAGATAAATTCATCAATACCCTGAAATTTTCGTGGACTTTTAGCAGAATCTGACTTCTCCATTTCCTATAGATAGAGGCTCTAGGATGACAGATTTAGAACTTCTACTGTGTCTTTTGACAAAAGGTTAGTTGTTTATTTAGATTAAGAATAAAGGCAAAATCCATAGAGACAGGATTTTCCTATTTGAATTATCTGTCTGCTTTCCTTTTAGATAGAGGAAATGAGCTGGCCTTGAATAAGAAATTGGTGGATAGATAATAGTCTTTTTTTCCCCTAAGTTTGATTCTGAAGTTATTTAGTGGCTCTTCTTCCTTCAATGGCTAGAAGATCTTTTAAAAAGTAAATTATAAATATGGAGAATATAAGAAGCTACATTAAGTTTCCCCAATTGGATTGCCATCCTTCATCTTTTGTTTGGATAGTAAAGAAGCAAAATATTTATGTCAAACTAAAACTCTTGCTAGGGCTTTTAGGACTTTACTTAATGCACTCCAACCTCCCAGGTTTGGCTCCGTCCTCTGAAGCTGAAAATAGCTAACAAATGGCTTTCCAGTGCCGCCTCAATTTTATTGTATTTCTGTTCTGCTTGTTGGCATGCATGATATAGGAAGATGACATCATATCTATTAAATCCTTCTCTTATTAAGAAACTTATTTTAAGTTTCTTTTAGTCTTTTGTTTCATCTTATCTACAAATAGGCTATTCCTGGATAAAATCATAGATAAAATTCTCTTCAAAAATTAAAGTAGTAAAAAGGCAAAATATCTGGGATAAATGATCAAAGTCTAATCCACTTAGACATATTGGAAGCACAGGACAACATCTTCCTGTATTGGCACACATGTATGTGTCCCAACATGAAGGAAAGTGTAAGAATGCCAGGATTCTTCCAAAACAAAATTTACATGGAATCTATTTTCACCTTGGGGGAGAATACAGGAAGATTGATTTTTTTGATGAAATAAATTTTCTCAAAATATGAAGATATCATCATTTTGCCTCATGTTAAATGGGGAGAAATTTGAAGACACAGAATTTCTCTGAGCCCTAGGAGAACTAATGTACCTCGTCCTTGATTGTACCACAGATCGAAAGCCTTAAGAAGATGTGTGACCACACTCAGCAGGAGTAGGTAGTTACCTGCTTCCTGTCCTAAAGCCACTTCATAACTTGATGCAGACTCTGATGTTCAGCATACATTCATTTGCTGAATTTTGAGTGACGTTATTACAGCAGGCCCATGTGAGATATAAAGATAAAATAATAAGCCTTTGTCCTTAAAGAGCTTACAGTGTAAGGGGTGAAAGAGAGGTTGTACATGAATAATTCTAACAGAATGCATGAGAGAATTTCTGAAATTAAAAGCAGAACTCGTACTCAAATTGTAGTAGCAGATGTGTCCCAGAATGAAGGAACTCTTCCAAGAATTTTTATTGCATTCTGATCGTTTACTCCTTCAGTGACTTTTTTAAGGCCCACATGGTTATTCTAACATATTTTAGGTTTGTATTTTTGGTTTTGCCTCAGGAGGTACCCGTCTTATAACAAGCCAATGTTTAAAAATTTTAATTCTCCAATATATTAATGACAATTCAAAAACCCTAAAGTAAAAGTAAGCTCCTTCCTTCTTAGGTTTGTAGTCAGAGATGCACTAAATATCAGGGCTCATGGAGTGAGTTTCAATGACCATGAGGGAATGGATGATTATCAGTAATATTTACCCCACTAAATCCAGTGGATGCTCTTACATTGCTTAACCTAGGTCTCTTTTTATCCTTCTCTGTATGATTTTTTAATACCTAAGTCTTCACTAGACTGATATCAGAGCTTATCGTCTTTATTATTACTTACTTTTGAAAAAGTAGCTACTCCAGTTGCCTAAGCCTAAAGTTAACTCTCCAGAAACTTTCTAAGTATAATTCTCTAGCTTAGAGAAACTCATTACTCCAGTGACATACATGCCACAATTTACTGCAATTGCCACTTGCAATAGCAAGTGTATCTCATGATTATCATGTTCAAAATTGAACTCAAGTTCTTTTCCATAAAACTTATTTGCACCCAGCATTCTCCATTTAAAGAATCCTGCATCCATGTATTTGGTTTTATATGCCTGAAATGTAGAAGCAAATTCCTCCATTTATTAACTATAATATCCCAAATACTCTCGTCTTGCAGATTTTATATGCTAAACATTAGTTGAATACAATTGCTCTTGCTTTTTCTGAAATTTTGTACACTATCTCAGCTATAGTCTCTCATTCTAGTGGCAAGTCCTTCTAATTGGTCTTTACACTTTAAATATTAGTATCTATAATATATTAACAAGTATTACATTATATGTATTTTAATATGGCATGAAATTTATAAGTATTCTTACCTCTGAATTACTTCACATAGATCTTAAGATCAGCTGGATTTTTGTATTGCATAATTGTAGTGTTATTATACTATACTATAATGTTATATGGTATATAATTACATATTATCATTCTTTAATATATCAAATATTTTAACACATTTATTAATGATATATCATTTACTATATGAAATAATATACTGATATATTTATCCATATACTAATACATATCAAGAGACCAAGTCACAAATTCATGGACATCTTCCAAATCAATCCAACAAATGGCTGACGGTTGATGCTTGCTCTTTAGAACACCCTGAGGTGCTTGAGACACCAAAACCTCCCAGGTGAGGCTACTGCCCTCAAGGCTGTTGGTCCTAAATTGCTTTAGGTTGCAGGACTGCCTTGTAGAAAAAATTGTTAACCACTTTCCTTCATTCTGGATGACTCTGACCATCTTTGCCATGGGCTGAGGGAGTTGTGTCACCTCTCTTAAGTTCACATGTTAAAGTCCTGACCTCTCCACCTCAGAAGGTGACAGTAAATGGAGATAAGGTGTTTTGAAATATAGTTAAGCTGAAAGAAAGTTGTGTCAGTGGATCCTCTTCCTGGGTGACTAGTGCCCGAGGAGACTGGGACACAGACAAGTACATCTAAGGAAGAAGGCAGCAAGTCAAGGAGAGAGGCCTCTTCAACGCTGCTGCATCTTACTCTTGGATTTCTAGACTCCAGGATGGCAAGGAAATTAATTGCTGCTGTTTAAGCTATAGATATTTTCACTGCTCTAGCAAATGATGCTTGGCCTCTTCTATGAAATCTACATTCTTGATATCCCAGCATGTTCTGTAACAATGCTAAATTTAGAATTCTTAATAACTGAAGCTCATATGCACTTTAACATTGAAATAACTGTGTGTATATTACCTTACTTTATTGCCCTGTCATCCAGCAGATACCAGTGCCATCTCCTTTTCCTACAGGTTACTATTCCCTCAGCTCTCACAGTTCTTAAGTGATAGGACCTGGTTTAAGACCCAGCATTTTGATTCTCAAACTTATGATTGTTTAAACAACTGCCTGACTTTTCCACCAACTGTACAATGAGCAATGCAGAATTAACTGTAATCTGCTTTCTTCATAAAGAGTGGTTAACACAGGAGGCTTCTTTTATTTGTTCGCATCAGTAGTTTAGACGTGCATGTGTGGAGCTGTGTGTGAGTCTGTAGCCTCTGGTGCCTTGCTGAAACATTTACAATCAATTGGAATCAAACACCTTGCGAGAGTATTTTCCAAATGATGTTCATTAAATGAAGCTTTCTTCTCTCACAACCTAAAATAATCTTGTTTTGCAGAAATAAACAGGCACAGTGGCCTGGGGATATTCAGAGAAGATTCCACCACAGAAAACAGAATGTGGAACTTGTTAGTCTTTTTGCCTCTATGAGCTGTTATTATACCTTGTGTGTAAAATCACAGCATGGAAAACTCGGTTTATCAATTGTCTGAATTCTGAACTCTAGATCTCGATAGTCTTCTTACTGACCTACTGTTAAAAGCTGTACAAGGATGACTGGAGATCTGCCAATATCCTACGTGTTATGAATGCATTTTTACATAATCAAAGCAGGACCTCTGCGTGGGATTTACTGAAGCAGAACCTCACTTCTGAGATATTTCTATAGAAGGTATAGTTTCACGTTTATTATTAGAAGGCATTTTTTACAAAAGGGTATTTTCTATTAATTTGTTCACATTAGCCTGTTTATGAAGAAATACTATTTCAAAGTTGTCTCAAAATTTAAGAAATAGAGATCACCTTAAAGATCAATAAAGCCACCTAAGGCCTTTATCATGCAGATCAAGTGTCTAGTATTTACTTTTCATCTGTATTTGGAACTACTCTGTGCACTAGTCAGCAACTTCAATTTATTATTCACTGATATTTGCACAACCAGCTTGCTGGTACCTTAACATATATGTTGAGGTTTGTTATAAAATGTCGGAAAGAACTACTTGAATTAATCCTTCAAGGTCTTACATTCAAAATGCAAAAATATTACATGCATAAAATAGTTGTCAACACTGGCTGTTTTAATATATATAAGTAGGTCTACAGAAAATTTCTTAGTATATTTTTGTGATTTGACCCTTCAAGAAATCATAAACGCAGGTAAAAGAACAGGTGTTTTATGGATTCTTATTTCCATGGATACTATGACTATTAATCAATAGAAAGATCTTTAGTTTGTAGCCTTAACATGTGGATATCTTAAATCATATAATATATAACAAATAATGTATAATACATATCAATAACATTTCAACTCTCAGCATACATGTGCACTCATAGACATGCAGGAAACCCCTAGTGCTCAAGTTCAGACAGTGGGGCAGAATGGTGCTTGTCAGAGCAGTAGAGAAAATAATGACTTTTGTTATTTTTTCAGGTAATGGATGCAAGTATTTTTATAATTTGTTATGTTTATTTTACTTCCATTAGAAAAATATAATTTATATATTAACCAATATTGTTTTGGTAACTATTGCTTACAACAAAAAGTTAAATGACAAACTTATTTAAGCATTAAGGGTGATATGAAAATTTGACAAAGCCATGGGCATAGTTTTACAATTTGTGAACTTTGGGGATCTGGAATAAAACAAGTACCACAGCAGGGTGTTGGATTTAAGTATATGAAGGGTAAAGTAAGCTGATCTGAAGGCTTTTTTTATTAACTTTACTCTCCCGAACACTGACTGAAGGGAACAACTTAAATCTGTGGCCAAACAGATGTGTCAGTTCACTCTTTCATGGGGGAATTTTCAGTAGATGGGTCATAAGGCAGGAATTGATTTTCAGTGTCCCATTACACCAGCTTTTGGGGGATCAAAAATTTCAAGTTTCACTATGGAATGACGTGATTTTTACATCAAGCTGATCATAAAGGTAGTACCCAGGGAAACCGTCAAAGTCTTCTACTTTGCTTCAGATATGAAGTAAAATATAAAAATATTCTGTTTTAGTCACTCTGCTTTTGCCAGAACACAATGCCAGACACGTGCAACTGAAGGGAGGAGGGATTGATTTGGGTTCACAATTCCAGAAGGTTCAGTCCACGATGTTGGCAGCCTACAAGGCAGAAGCAGAATTGTGGAAGAGTCTGGCAAAGGGAATCTGCTCATGTTCAGGAAGCAGAGAGAGGACGGAAGAGTGGGGAAGGAGATGCACCATTCTAGGTCACACTGCAGTGGCCTGCCTCGTCAGAGGGGTCTCCAACTCCGGACAGTACATTAACTATGGCTTCATCATTAGACCGATCCACTGACGAATTTGAAACCTCCATGATTGGCTCACCTTCCCAATGCCCCAGTTCTGAACAAATGCTCCTCTAGGAGACGCTGCGGATTTAAACCACAAGAGATTTGATGTAAAAAGTGCCAGTGACTTTTGTTTAAGAGAAAAGAAAACAAAATAACAATAACAAAGATAAAAACAAAACAAGACAAAAACAATACAGAATTTCAAAACGAGATGATAGGAAATTAATAATGGTTGTTATATATTGTCATCTTCAATGAAGTTGCTCAGATTACGAGATATGAGAATGCAAGATTGATCAAATAATTAAAGAGAATAAAAAATAAATTAGAAACAATACAGAGTTTCACTAATCAAGATGGTAGGAATTCATTTTTTAAAACTTTCACGAGGTAATGCTTCTTATTTAGAAGACCACTAAGTTTCTAAAGAGCATTGAAAGAAAAATCAAAGGCAAAAGTTTACTGGCATTATGACAGTTGCAGACTACATGTTCCATAGGGAAAATATTTGTAGGGAGATTTTCATTTTTACATTATGTTTCCCATCCAAGTAAACAGAAGATCAGTGCATGAGCTATGTTTGGTCTTTATTACAGTAGTTTCTCATGAATTAGTAACAGAAAAAAGAAAGCAGAAATACTTTATGTCTTTATTCTTAAAACATTTTCACTTAAAATGTTTTTGTATCCTTACATTACATTTTGCAGAAACAATTATATATACATATATAATGTATTCACTTCACTTTTTAAATACTCATCAGGTCAAATTCATTTCTCAAATTTCCTGTTGATGCTTGAATATACTTACCATGCTCTCTATTGGAATTTCTGCTGATAAACACTATTCAGAATAATCACTTAGTCTACTGTTACCTATAAGTGATTTCTGCATTTCCAAATTTGTGACACACTAATCTCTGTAGTAAAAATGTAATCTATAATATAGCTTTGTTTTCCTTTTGAGAGAAGACTATGGGAAGAAAACAGATGCAGCTGAAGCAGGTAGGAGTACAAACAATTTTAAATTACTAAATTTAACACTCTCGAGGTAGAAGAAATAAGTATTTCTACGTATTCTTCCTCAATGTAGGCTTTCATGTTCATTTATTACCTAATTTTAATGACCAGTACCTGTCAGACAAGATTAACTTATAGTCACAACACTGGCATATGGATATGTGTATTCTTTCTTATTTTAGTGGAGATATCTTTTTTGTTTCTGTGCTAAGGAGAATGCTACTGGACTGAAGGATCTTTATGTTAGGATGTAAAGACTTATCTATCAATTCCTATCTTACGTAGAGTCTTATGACACAAATGGATGCTGGATGCTGTTAAAGAAAATGTCTACTTTTATTCTTAGCTTTATCAATATGAAAGATGATAGTAAACGATTTCCTAATAGGAGATAAATGCTATTACTGTGTTCTTGGATTCTAGTTTTTAAATGTCTGTGTGGATACTCATAAAGGAGATTGGGCTATCATCTCTATATTGAAATTTTGCATTCATATTTTAGACAAATGTTTTATCATAAAGTGATTTTGAGAGATTTCCTTCTATATGTACCTATGATCTGTGAAGTCTAACATCTTATCTATAATTCCTACGTAATTCTCTATCTTATCTAAAATGTTTGGATAGAATCACTGTCAAACCTTTTGAGTCTAATGAACTTTTTTTCAGAAGGCACTATAACAATTTATTTTTTCTGTGGTAATATATTTAGATTTTGTTTCTCTACAGGGCTCAATTTTGTTAAATGTGCTTTTCTAAAATATTCATTTCATTTAGAATTTTAAATATATTTTGCATTCAGTGATCAAAAATATTTACTTCCTCTGTTTTGTTTATTTTCTTCTTCCTTTCTAAATTTTCACACTTACCCTTTCTGTTCACTCATTTGTATTTTATCACTCGTATCTGTTTTGTTAACTGGTAAAATTTGTTAATTTTATTGAAGGTCTGTATATGAGGTCTATTTATTGATATCATGTTTAACTGCTTATTTTCTATTTTAATAATTTTGTACTCTCTTCTCTCTTAATTTACTTAATTTTATATATTTAAACTCTTCAGAGCTGTTTTGTCAATTAATGTTTTTCTATTTAGAAATTATTTTCGATATAGATATTTAAAGTCACCAATTTTACTCTACAGTTGCATTCAGAGTAACCCATTATCCTAAAATATAAAAAAAGTAAAATGTAATATCTTGTTTTCATTACCATTCGAGGAAATTAATTCTATTATTTTATTTTTTATTACCCATTTGTCCTGAGATTTATTTAGGTAATATTTTCTTGCTTAAGGTCTTTTTAAAAAGTGACTACAATTTCTGTAAACTCATAATTTTCTTTATAACTATTTTAACAGTAAAATTATTGTTATTTGATTCATTTAAATTTCTTGTGGTTTAAAAAAATATGACTATCTAAATGCTGCACATTCATTGGGGAAGAAAGTTTATTTTTTTAATTGAATTATGTAGGTGGATATGGAACCTTGATCACCTTTATTCCTTATTTGTCTAACTGTTTTATATCCTTTCCAACACTTGGCTCATTACTTAGCACTGTGTCATGAGAAGTGTGTTAAAATCTATGTTTGGTTGATTTCTGTTTTATTTCCTTTTGCAAATGTAGTTTCTACTCTAGAAAAAATTTTATGTTATTTATACATAGAAATTAATAGCAGTAGGTCATCACAGGAATCTGTTACTTTTAGCTTTATAAATCATCACTTACATTTCTTTTATGCTTTTCCCACTGCATTTTACCTGTTATAATATCAAAATGAAAACTCTGGCTTTCTTTTTATTTGTATACATGTGTTTGTTTTTCTGTCTACATTTTCAATTTTTAGTCTGGATGAATTTCTCTGTATTATGGTGATTCATATATCATATAATGTTGAAAATTTGATTGTTCTGAACCTGGAAATTGAATTTTAATGGGTCAAACTCTAATATTTGTTGATATGAACAATGTATAGTCTCAATTTTTATTAATATCTTAAATTATATTTATACACACTTAAAAACTCTACAATCTTTTATCCTGAATTCCAACTGTATGGAAATAATTTCAACTTGACATATACATTCTTTTTAATTTCTATACTTCTTCAAGAGAATAGATCAGATATATATATATCAAAACTACTAACATTGGAGATAAAAAGTAATGTTTCAATATAATATTGTTGACACTGCTATTTGCTATCCATCATCCTGTAACTTTAACTTTGTAAATCTTTGCAGATTCTTATAAGTGAAGCACTTGCTACACTGAGCCTGATTATTTTATAATCTGATTATTCACAGCTTGCTAATTTGTAATTGGACTTTTACAACTAGAAAACCTCCAGATTTCAGAAAAACTAATTTATTTTTTTCTTTGGTTAATTGTAGTGTTCACACTCAAAACACTGCAGTGAGTGACTTCTAGTGGGTTTTGTGCAGTGTTCTGGAACCAATAAAATATATTATTGATTGCCTAATGAAAAGCACCATGTTCATACAAATTCACTGTGTCTGGGCAGGGATACAGCTGCTACTTTTATTCTGTTTAGTACCAGGGTCTATTGCTACATACCAAATGTGTTTTAAATTAGGTTGGAGTTACCTACAGTGAACTTGGTTAGGTGCGCTTATCCTTTTCCTTTCCTGCAGAGTTACCCATTGCTTCTAATTTAGCCAAAGATCATCAAAATTAATTATGATTGAGTGGCTTAAAATGGAAACAAAGTGTAAGTCCTTCTAACTCTCTGAAAGTTATGGGGTAGAGTCATACATTTCATCATGTTACCTGTGTAAGGCCTAAGCAAACTGATCAGATAGGCACATTGAATTGGCTGATTTAAAAGTCATAATTTCAGGAAAATATAAGAGAGATAGTGCAAAGAGAGCTGTGCTTGCTAAGATTAAATGAAAAGTGAAAATATTTTCATTTTATTGGAAATTTTGAGTAATATTTTAAAGATATCATAAATGAAGTGTTAATATAAGTGGAAGAATGAAAACAAGGGCTGGGGATATAACTCAATGGCATAAATGTCTGCCTGGAAAGCATAAGGTCCTGAGTTCAATTCCCAGTACCAAAAAAAATAAAAGAATGAAAACAGTGTGAGATTGTGTCATTTAATTTCATGAATACATAATCTAGAAGGCTTTTATATGACCTTAGACACAGTGAAATAATAAAGTTAAAGTGTTTGTGTCCATTAGAAAAGTGTAGGTTGTATATGATAACAAATATCACTAAAAATCTGTACTTTTGAACAACCAAACCTTATTACTCACTCAGGCTAAACACTTAATTCAGATTAACAAGAGTTTTTGTTCCCACCCTTAATCCAGATCCAGGGCTATGTCAATGGTAGGGAAGTCTCAAAACTGTCACTTGATCAAATAAATGCTCCAGTCTAGAAAGGTCACATGTCTCTTTTGTTCACAGTTGATTTACAAGGCCTTATCCCCACACAAGGGGTCTATCATTTTAATCTTTACATGTGCTAGTCTTTGGGGGAACAATTAGTAGTTACTGAAGAATCCTAGTAACTACCAAAGTGCAAGATTAAATTAAGGGTGACTCGTTATTTGGAAAAGGATACAGTTGAAATTTCCTGTCATTTCCTGTCATTCTTTAACCAAAATTAGTTTGAATCCTCTTTGTCCCAGAGAGCACACTGAAATATTTTTTCTTTCTTTCTTTCTTTCTTTCTTTCTTTCTTTCTTTCTTTCTTTCTTTCTTTCTTTCTTTTCTTTCTTTTCTTTTTTGTACTGGGAATCAAACTCAGGACCTTGCGGTTGCCAGGAAGGCACTTATGCTGTTGAGCTACATCCCTGGCCCCATGCTGAAATATTTTCAAAGGATGGGAAGGTGCACATAATATACAACTGCAAAGGAGTGTATAAATTATAGAAACTGAAAAGGCACAGTATGTTGGGATGTGATACCTAGACCACTTCACAAATAGTACTGAAAGAAAGAGATCTTGAATTACAAAACTGTGTACAGATGTTTTTGTGGATGATGACATTTACTGTTTCTGCATGTGCTTCCAAGAACACAACACTCTAGACTGTAGGTTTGAGAAGAAGTAGGCTAGAACCATAATGTGATGTAAATAATAAGAAGTTTCTACAGGTAGAGTGTATCTGGGATAGTCTAGAAAAGAGTTCCAGAGAAGACTTGAGACCGCTAACTTTCTCCTAGTATTATATTTAAAATTAACATCTATCATAAAACAGTCAATGAAAATTCAGGTGATGTTTTCAAAAAGTCTCCTGAGATCATATTGTAAACTATAATATGTGGTAGTCATTTGGATGGATGGGTGTTGAGCTATTGATCTGAAATGTCCTCCAAAGCCTCACATGCTCAAAGGCACGACTTCTTGAATGTGAGTGGATTATGGGGGAGCTACAGCTGACTTGGTAGTAGGAACTAAGGCCTAGGTAGAGGTGCATCATTGGGAAAATTATCTAGAGAGGAATATTTCTGTCAGAGGCTTCTCCCTGCTCTCTCTGATTCCTGGCCACCATGACATGTGCATCTGTCCTTTGCTATTCCTTTCTACTGGGAAATTTCTGACTTGGAGCTAGCTGACCATGGATTGTAAATGTAAGCCAAAGTGAGCCTATCCTCCTTTAAGTTTTAGTTGTCATGTATTGTGTTCCAGGAATTAAAAAGTGATTAAGACAGATTTTGGTACTACAGAAGTAGAGTTGTTGCTATGGCCATACATAATAATGAGTTTCAGAAGGCTTTGTAAATGATTTATCTGAGGAGTATGGAAAGGTATGCAGACTGAAAAAGCCTTGGGTATTTCTGAGCCAGATTTAATAGGAGATTCTGGAAGGAACTCAGATCAAAATGCAGGCAGAAATGTTCACATTAAAGACCAGGTCCAGGAGGTCTCAGTTGGAGACCTCCTGGAAATCCATTGGCAGTTGGATTCAACACCATGTGTATTATGTTCTGACAGAAAGTTTTTCTACATTTGGTTCATGTCCTGAGACTTTTTGTGAGGCTGTGATTAAGGGTGGGAGAGCAATTAATCCAGTAGGAAAAATTTCAAGGCAGCTCAGTGTTCAGGCTGTGACATGGGTACTGCTGGAATTTTAAGCTAAGTTTACACTGAAAAAAAGGAGCAAAAATCCCATTTGAAAAGTTTTCAGTTTCCCCAAAAAGGAAGTGTCTGCAAAGTTGGAACAGAGGAGAGCTTTGTTACTAGAAAATTTAACATCAAAAAGAAACCAAGTATTTTCCATCAGAACAATAGGAAAAATGTCTTAAGGGCATCTCAGTAATTAGAAAGACTCAACCTTTAGAAACTCAGTAGTGCCGAAGTGAGATTTTGCTTTGAGAAGAGAGCCCCAGGGTACCTGATAAAAAAAAAGAGCCACCTATACAATTTGTTCTGTAGGATTCTTTTCATAGTGGTCAGCTATCCTGGCAGTTGGAGGCTGCTTCAGCCATAATCAGGGGGACCTGGCTATTGCCCCGTTTTATTGCAAACCTTGGGGTCATCAACACGGTGCTGGATTTATCAGCATGCAGAATGCAAGAGTTACAGTATCATCAGGGCTTTCACCCTGATTTCAAAGAAGGCCTCTGAGCAAGAAAGTATGCTGCCGAAAGAGCAGTGTATAAAACTGTGAGAGAAAGCTAAAAATGCAGTGGAGAACCAGGAATTTGGAGGAACATGAAACTTCTTCAGGAACATGGAACTTCTTCTGAGAAAAGCAGGAGGCAATGAGCAGAGCTACCTAGAAGCCATGTGGGCTGCAACCAACAATGCCCTAGGAGGAGGACTATCCAAGCCCTTTGTAGTTCACATCTTGTGCTCATCACTTGCCCTGGATATTGGATGGGAAACTATAAAATTTAATGTTTTCTGTCCTGCATATTTGTCTTCCTTTCTATTCCTTTATTCATCCCATTCCTTTCTATTCCTTTATTCCTCCATTTTACAATGGGAAAGTTTATACTGTGCCACTTTATGTCAGCAGTGATTAACCTTCTTCTTAATTTTTACAAGAGTTCATTGGTAAGAATTTTCCTTGAGTTTCAGAGGAGACTTTGGATGTGGACTTTTCAGCAATGCTAAAACCATAGACTCTGACAACTTTTAGGGTAGACTAAATGAATTTTGCACATAAAAGACACACATGAGTTTTTGGAGGTCAGAGGTGAATAGTTTGGGTCTAGATTTCCCCCCAAAGTCTCACGCCTTTGGGGTTGGGACTTATGAAAATTGCTTGGGTCCTACAGCTGGCTTGCTTGTTTAGAGATGGATCTCTGGTAGTATGACCTAGATCTTTTTCTCCCAGTCTGCTCATTTCTCTCTCTGTTTTCTTGCCACCATGATCTGAGCAGCTTCTACCATGCCACTTCTACCTTGAAGCCAGCTGACCATTAACTATAAATATGAGTCGATATAAATCTCGAATCCTTTAATTTATGGGTTTTCAGCATCAAGTCTGAACAATGATAAAATGATTAAAACAATTGGTCTATATATGTATTTGTTTTTAAATAAGTAAATGCTGTTTATATGAAGTATATTTCATTATTTTTGAACTGCTATTATCTGATATTCCAATCAAGTGTCCCTCTTATCTATGATAAATGCAAATATACATATGCATATGTATATAAGGACTTAATATCTTGAAGAATGGTTTGCTTTGATCTTACAAAGTACTTTGGCTTACTTTAGTGTTTTCTGGGCAGTTTTTCAAATTTGTTCATGCTGAGAAATAGAATATGTTCTTAAGAAATGTTGAGATTTAGAGAAAGATAAATTTGTGGAAAGTAAAGATGTAAAGATTTAAAATAGGTAATAGTGAGAGAGAAGTAAAATTAAACTACTATAAACCATTTGTTTCTACTTTTCCTTATTATTATTTACCTATAGTGTGTGTAGCTTTATAGAAAACCATAGACCAAGTAAGATTAAGAGAATTCTGAAATGTATGAGGGTTCCAGTAATGCCACAGATGAAAACATGAAAAGTTTTCATGTTAGAGTAATGTGGATGGAAGGGGAATTTTCTATAGGTAGCTGCCAAGGATGGTGTGTTTCAATGAATCACATTCCTTAAAATTTTACACCCACAAGGAACTTTAGAATGTGATCTTATTCGGAAATAGAGTCTTCGGAGTTGAAATTAATTAAGATAAGCCCAAAATGCATAAGGTTGGACCCTACATGCATTATGATCTGATACACATAAGAAGAGGAGCAGATCAAGGCAGGGATACACAGGGAAGAAGATCGTGTGACAATGGGGCCAAAGACAGGATTTACACCATCATAACTAAGCTACTTCAAATGTCATGTGAGGCTAGGAAGAGGTGAAAGAGGATTTTACCCTGGAACCTTCAGATGCCTTGATGTAGGATTTCTAGCCTCTATAACTCCTTAAGAATAAATGTCTGTTGTTTTAAATTATCCAGCTTGTGGTGCTTTGTTAGAGCCTGTGTACAAAATAATGTGGGTAGCTATTTCTAGTTACACTGTATTTGTGAATGAGTGGCTAATACTATCTTTTGTGATTATCTGATTGTCTTTAATTTCTAATCCTAGTTAGATTCATTTGCTGATTTGTTGATATAGTAAGTGAACTGTTGGTATCTGTGTTTTTTATGTGTGTGAAAGACAATACATAAACTTGCATATTACATCTGAAGAGATGGCTTTATGTATTATTAGATAATGAATTTATTAGTGGGACAAATACAGATGATAAAACAATTATTTAATTTCTTAACAGTAAAAACAGGATGGAATGACGGATGAGATCAGGTGTATTTGGGTGGTATGGCCATAGACCAGGATGGAATAAAAGAAGGAATACCAAAAGAAGAGTCAAAAGATTAAATTCCTACTATTATTTACCTGTGACTCCACATCTATAATCAAACAGTAAAAATGTCAGACTTTCTATCTGATAGAATTATTTGAGAAACAAATGAACATACTTGATCAAGTTGGTTAAAGTGTATAGTAATACGAAGCTTATTATATCAGAAAATCTTATAAGAAGGTCTGGGCACAAAATAAGTGCAAATTATATTTGTGAACTATATTTTCTTGTATGGTAACAAATCGGTGTTCATTATGCCTGTTTTATTGACAGTGAGGACATTTTTAGGGACAGAATTATTTTAATAATTCAGGGTGCCATTTTTACAAGGAACTTCAAAGTCATTTTGCAGACTGAGAGCAAGGACACACAAGGCATGAGTAATAACTTTGATGGAACTTGAAACATGAAACATAAAACCATTGATTCACAAAACCTACAATATTTTCCATACTTCATGAAGATATTTCTCAAAATGTCTGTCAGTAATGAACATATATCTGCTTTTGAAACAAAACAAGGACAGTGTTGGTGTCATCCAGAGGTTCCTGAGGAATCTTTGAGATGCCAACCTAATCATCTAGTGGCTCAGTTTATTGCAGTAGGGTGGGGGGCATGTTTTACATTTTTGATAGCAACTTCCATATGTGATGTGATAAAGAAGTTTGGAAAATCAATGACATTTTCACATACAAAGAATTAAGAAACTTTACAAACATTGGTACATTTTAAGAGGTAACATGCATTAATTTGTGTCAATTTGTGTACTGCTGGCATCTTGATACCTGCAGATTTTGACTTGGCCTGTGTTGAGCAGATGCAGAGTCCTCTGCACATGGTTCAAGGGCATTGCAGGTGGGCATGATTCTCAGCCATTGCCCTTCCCTTCCCATGCATTTCCTTCACCCCATCACCACCATAAAAGGTGATTATCACCGTGTGTCCAGTTTATTTCTTTCAAATCATACTCTGTACATTATTTCTGTTCATTAATATAACAGAAAGTTTATCCTCCTTTTTGCACCTTTGGAAATTCAGCATGCTATATTATTTATTTGTCTTTTACCCTCAGTTACTTCTTTTTATTTTCATTGATGGCAAGTTGTAAAATGTAACAGAGTGAGTGAGAAATCAATGAATTGCTCATTAGCTAAAATCTTTATTATGTCTCTTTAATCTGAATAAACTTAAGGGAAGATCATTAAATCCCAATTAATATCAACTGATTTTATTTAAAATGCAACTTTTTACCATTTTTTAATAATTTGGTTTTAACTCTATAGAAATCATTTGTTTCATGTTTTATGAAGTTTATCGTTCCAATTTTAGTATATATGTTGCTGAAGAGAGGACTGTTTTATGAATTTTACACAAATCTTGAAACTAGCCATATATTATTAACATATGAAAATATTAATACCATTAGCCTAATCTTAGCATCCACTAGGAGGAGCTGAGTGCTTAATCAAGAACATGTGAAATATATGTTTTAAAGTATTAAAACATTGTCAGTTGGACTTAATGCTAATAAATGCAATATTAATTTATTGTTTGTCATTATTTTTTTAATAACAGGAATATAACATCGCTAGAAGCACATACAAGAACTTATTCTTTTCTTTTGACTCTGAAGTTATTATAAAATCATGCTATCTTATTCAGGAAAGTACCTATGATTAGATGAAATCTGGAGAGATTCCTGAAAACAGTGAAAAAGCTAGGTAATCATGAGGATATCTGAGAGAAAGACATTTAGAAAGAAGAGGTAGTGAATATCACAAGGAAGGAACAAAAGCAAACAGTAGCGGATGAGGGCACAGTACTTGAATGACACCCAAATTGTAGCCCCTTAGGCTAGGGAAGCACTTTTACTCCTACTGAAATAGTGAGCTTATGAAAGATTAAATGCCAAGGTAACATAATGTGACCTATTTTTACCATGTACTGATTTTTCCTTTTTGCCCTTTTTTGTTGTTTTTTGCATACAAGAAAAACAAATGTTAAAAATACACGTGTATAACTACCACCACAATCATCATACAAAATAGAAGAACATTTATATTCTTATTGGTAGTTTGTTATTTTTTAATGGTGTATAATATTCCATGTTTGTGTATCAGTTTACCAATTAATGGAGATTTGAGTTTTCTCATTTTTTGCTATTAGGAATAATGTTTATAGAAATGTTCACATACAAATTTTTTATGGACAAAATTTTATTTTATTCTTAGAATTCTGCCCACCAAAATTTTATTTCTCTTGGGTTGATATTTAGAAGAGAATTATGGGATCATGTGATAAATTTCTGCTTAACTATTAAAGGAAATTTCCAAATTGTTTTTCTAAAACATCTGAGCCATTTCATAATGTCATTACTATATATAATTGTTTTAGGTTTTCCATGTCCTTGCCAACAACACTTAAAGTCTGTTGTCTAAACTATAGTCTGCATTAGTTTCTTATTGCTAGGTAACAAGTTACCACACATTTCTCAGCTGCAAAGAACACACAGTTCATAGACATGGTTCCATGGGCGGGAAGTATCAGCAGGCTCATGTGAACTCTCTCCTCAGGGTGTTACATGGGCAAGGTCAAGGCGTTCATGACAGCAGGCTCTTAGCTGAAGACCCTAGCAAAGAATCCACTTCCACATACATTAAAATTATCGGCAGAATCCAGTTCCTTGTAATTATAGGTCTGAGGTCTTGGTTTCCTGCTGGCTAGTAGCCAGGGAACAGTTGGTGTTCTTCCAGTTCACTTGCATTGCTTTCCACGTGACCCCACAGTCCTCATGCCACTCAGCAACAGTGGGTCCTATATTCACACTTCAAATCTTGTTGAATTCCCCTCTCTTTTGACCAGCAGGAGAAAATTCTCTTCTGGACTCAGAAATGTGGCTACATTCAGCTTGATGGGATAATGTTTTTGAAGCAATATCTCATTATATACACAGGTTCCACTTACCCTCAAAATAAAAGCCATTAGACCAGGCATTAGATCAGGGTGAGAGTCACTGGGAACAATTCTTAGAATTCTGCCTATCACACAGGCATTTTAGTGGCTAAGAAATGACATCACACTGTGATTTCAGTGTTTCATTTTCTTGAATAATGAAGTTGAGCACTATTTTATGAGCTTATTGGCTATTTGTATATTTTCTTCAGTGAAGTGTTTATTTAAATTTTTGTCCATTTTAAAAATTCTATTTTCTTAATATTGACTTTGAAAAGTTTTCTTTAATTATATTCTGAATACAAACTCTTGGTCAGATACATGTTTTGCAAATATTTTCTCCATCACTTGACTTGTTCTTTTATTTATTTAGTGTTGTATTGTGATGAACAGCAGCTTTTAACTTTGACAAAGGCCAATTTATTTTTTTCTTTAAGAGATAAACATGACTGAAAATCTATGTGACAGTGTGCTAAGGGAAGAATTCTCAATTACAACGACAAATACTATCTTAATTTATGCAAACCTGGCTATTGGGACTTTGTTGGAGACGACATTTCCTATACAGATCCATTTAGGGTAGTTGTCATATTAACACATTCAGTCTTCAAGCTATGAACATGGAGTTTACCACTTTTTATTCACTTTATTTCTCAATGAAGTTTTGAATTTTATAATTTTCAATTTTAATTTACTTCTACATATTGAATTTCTTGTATTATTTAAATGGAACTCTTTCCTGAAATTCACTTTTGAATTGTTCATAGTTAGGGTATTGAACTACAACATATTTTTCCAATTTTTCTTGTGAGAAAATAAACATAACATTTGCCATTGTGACCATTTTTAAGTATAAATTCAATCGCACTAAGAATTTTCATAATGTGTAACTATCACAAGAACTAATTTCATAACTCTTTTCATTTTTTACAATTGAAACTCTATACCTATTAAATAACATCTCTCTATCTCCACCCCCTGGAAACTACTGTTTTACTTGCCTTCTTTATAATTTTGAATATTCTAAGTACTTCCTACAAATGGAATCCTAGTTGTTTTTATTATATCTGGCTTATTTCATGTAACATAGTATCTTCAAAGTTCATCTGTGTTGTGGTATATGTCAAATTTCATTTCAATTGTATGCATTCCTTACATATATATGATATATTACATATGTAAGGAATGTGGTTGGTCTATCTATCTATCTATCTATCTATCTATCTATCTATCTATCTATCTACCATCTCTCTATCTACCATCTATCTGTCTGTCTATCATCTATCTATCTATCTCAGTCACATTTTCCTGAATACTGTTATAAATAAAGTGCATAAATGTCTACTGGAGACCCTTATTTCAATATTTTTGAGTATATAACCAGAAGTGCAGTTGATAAAATATATGATGATTCTACTTTTATTTTCTTTATAATTCATTTTATTAGTAAATTTTAGATATACATAATCATATAATTCATTAGAGTTTGTACCTGTACATGATGTATCTTGAATTTTTTCTACCATTCCCCTCCTCTCCCTTCAATCCTTCTTTCCCTCATTTAAACAAGCTGCTTCCACTTTTCCTTATATTCTGTATTTTTCCTTTTTGCTTCCTTCTCCCCCTCAAACCACACTCCTTGTTTGCCTTATTTGAATATTAACTAACCATTTCCCTATATCTACCGTACATTTTGGTCTTTATTTACACTTTCAGTTCCTCACAACAGGGAAACAATGAGATATTTAAACATGTGTATCCAATTTACATCACTTAAGAATATGGTCTCAAGGTACATTCATTAAACTAAAAATGCCTCAAGTTTTCTTATAACAAAGGAATATTCCATTGTATAAAAATACCACATCTTCTTTATGCATTCTTCTTCCACTGATGAGCATTTAGGCTGTTTTCAACATTTATCTACCATAAATTCTGCTATTATAAACATGGTGCATATGTTGCTGTGGTATGAAGCTTTCAGTTATTTCAGAAGATACCAAGAAGTGGAATACTTGAGTCAAATGGAGCCTCTAGTTTTAGTTATCTGTGAAATCAACCCACTGATTTCTATAGTGGTTAAACGAGTCCAGACTCCCATCAACAGAGGAGTAGGGTTCCTTTTTTCTTACAGCTCCATAAGCATTTGTTAGTAGTTGATTTCTGGATAATAGCCATTCCTTCTGGAGATGAAATCTCTGTTGTTTTAATTTGCATCTCTTAAAAGACCAATGATGTTGAACATTTTTTTCATATATTTATTTGTCATTTGTACTTCTTGATCTGAGAAGTGTCTATTCATTTTAGATGTCCATTTTTGGATTGGGGCTTTAAATATGAGAGGTTTGTTTTTTTAAGTTCTTTAAATATTTGAGATATTAGTCCTTTTGAGGAACAGGTGGCAAAATTTTTTCCCACTCTGTGGGTGGTCTCTTCATTCTGTTAGTGTTTTATTTTGCTGTGCAAAAACTTTTAAATAAGATGATGTCCCAGTTGTTGATTCTTTGTGATAGTTCTCGTATGATCAGGGTTTTGTTCATAAAGACTTTGCCTAGGTCTTCAAGAATTCTACCTATTTTATCTTCCAGCAAATTTAGTGATTGCATTTTAGTATTTAGATTTTGGATCCATTTCAATTTTAGTTTAGTACATGGTAAAACATACAGGTTTTATTTTAGTCTTCCACGTGTCTAAAACCAGTTTTTCTAACACCATTTATTAAAGAGGCTATCTTCTTTCCAGTGAACATGTTTTGCTCCTTTGTCAAATATAAGGTGGCTGAGTATGATTGGAGTTATTAAATCTAGCAGTTTCTTGGTGGATATTTTGGTATCTTCTATGTAGAGTATAATGTCATCCACAAATAATGATAATTTAACTTCTTCCTTTCCTATCTTTATTCATTTTATTTCTTTACCTTGTCTAATTGCTCTGGTTAATGTTTCCAGAACTATAATGAATAAGAGTGGTGATAAGGAACATCTTTGTCTTGTTCCTGATTTTAGAATGAAAGCTTTCAGGTTTTTTGCCACAGTACAATATTGGCTCTTGGCTTATCATAGATGACCTTTACCAGATTTAGCTAATGACCATCTATTGCAATTTTCTGTAAGGTTTTCTTTATCATGAAAGGGTGTTGGGCTTTGAAAATTACTCTTTATGCATCTATTTTGACAATCATATGGTTTTTAACTTTGGCTCTGTTGATATGATGTATTACATTTATTGATTTGCATATGTTGAACCATCCCTGCATCCCTGGATTGAATGTTTCTTGGTCCTGGTGTATAATCTTCATGATTTGCTGCATTCTGTTTGCTAGTATCTTACTGAGAATTTTTGCATTTATATTTATTAGGGAGATTGGCCTGTAGGGCGTGCAGGGCTGAGAGTCTGTTTGCCCTGCCCACAGCCAGAGAAGACCCTGGGGCTTCTGAGTGAAAACCTCCTCTCTGCCGTGGGAGCAGGGAGGCCAGGACTCCATCTGTAATGGTGGCGGGGTCCTGATGTGCGCACTCTGCCCTCAGGAAGTAGCTGGGAAATACCTGGCTCTCTCCGCGCGTTTCAGCTGGGAACTGTGGCAGTGTGGGCGAGCACAGACTCAAACCCATGAGTCCAGCCGCTCCAGGAACACTGGCTCTCACCAATGTAGACCTTTTTATCATGGCCAATTGGAGTTCTATATGCCTCACTTACTGCATGTTGAATTCTTTTTCCAGGTTTGGGAAGTTTTTTGCCATTACTACTGTGAACAGGTCAGATATATAAAATTTTTGTTTCTTGCTTTTTTTGTTGACTCTGATCAATCTTATGTTGCTTTTCTTTGCATCATCTTGCAGCTGTTGGATTGATTTTTGTTGTCCTTTGCTATTTTTAAGAGACTTTTTTGTATGATTGATAACCACAAGCTTAGGGGTTGGGGATTTAGTTCAGTGGCACAGTGCCTGCCTGGCAAGTACAAGGTCATAAGTTTGATTCCCAGTACTGGAAAAAAAGCCAAAAAAAAAAAAAAAAAAAGATAACCACAAGCTATCTTCTAGTTCTGATATTCTGTCTTCACATTGTTTTATTCTGCTGAGTGTACTTTCAGAACAGTTTTTGACCTCATGGATATCTGTTTGAATCTGTTTCATGGATTGAATTTCTTTCTTATGTTAGGTAGTCACAGTTTCATCATTTTCTTAAGCTCCTCTTTTTAAAAAATAATCTGTATATATTCTAGAGTCCATAACCAAGTGTTATGATCATAATCTTCTTTTACCAGAGAAATTATTTCTGATCTGATATTTTTCTATACCCTCATTTATCTGTTTTGTTACTTCTGATGCTACCATGTCAGAAAATCTAAGTGGGTGTCTTCTAGTTTCCTTCACCTTGTCCCCTGGACTTACCCTGGGAGGGCTGAAGGTCTGGGGCTGCATCTTGCTGCTGCATCTTTTCATTTTATTTTTAAAATTTATTTGCTGAGTAGTTGCTGAAATTACCAGATATAATATGATATATAATAATGATTGCTAATTTCTTACCATTTTGTTTTGAAATTCTCTATCATTTTTATTATTTTTTCCTTTAAAAACTGTTTTCTGTGTTGATTGTAAATTGCTTATGGTTGGTAGTTTTATCACTACTACAGAGACCTCTATGAAATGACTATACTTCAGAGATGTCCTGTAGGTGTAGCTGCCTCTTGGCCTTTGAGTCTGTCCCAAGATTCTCCCTTTCACTTTTTAGGGAAGTGAAGTTACTGTCTATTTGGCCCAGCACACAGACCTTTGGTACTGGACTGTAGTAGTAATTATGACCCCAGAAAATCATAGTGTTGTCATACAAGGAAGTACAACTGATCACAATGGGGATGATACTATGGCTAATATAGTATGACTAGCAAGAATAATAGCATCAAGGACAGCCTAGAAACTGATAAACTGTGGTGATTATTAATTTGTTACTATTAACTATAGGAGCAAGATCTATAGTTACAACAAAGTCCAACATAAACCAAGAATTTGTATTCCCCTTAGTAGAATGATTTTATCTTGCGGGGAGGTTTAAGGGGATCAAGGGGGAAATAGAGAAATAAATGAGAAAAGTGTTAGAAGCAAGGTTTAAGAACAAAGTAAGCCACCTCAGTTTTGGGAAACTGGAGAAGAAGAAAGGAGAGAAGGAGAAAGGAGATGAAAAAAGAAGTTGAAAGCAAACCAGAAAACTAGGGACAATGTTCACTCATGGGAAAATTCAAATAATCAAAAAAAAGTTGAGAAAAGAGGATAAAAAGAAAACCAACAATGAACAAAATAAACAACAGAAATAAAATCCTAATAAAAAAAAATAGTGGAAAAATAAGATGAATTTTCTCTGGCTACAAGCCCATAGCTATTTTCTGGTACCCACAGTTCTGTGGTAGTATCTAAGTCAGACTCCTAATCTATTTTGGGTGACCCCACACAGTCTGTAGTAGCATTAGTGCTGGGTGTGGGTCAGTCCCGCCCAGCATACAGTAGGGTTGGTGGGCACTAACTCTGCTCTTTCAGCTCCACAGACTTTCAGGCTGATCTTGGCCTCCAGACATGGGGACTGGGGCTGGAGTCCTATGTAGCTCTTTGGGTGTCCCTCAGGGGCCTGCCTAAGTAGTCTCCCTACTGTACATGTCTATGTAGCCATCATCACTCAATTCATTGCTGTGGACTTTAAACAATACAGCCTCTTTAGACAAAGACAGCCCAAGGATGGTCCAAAACCCATGTTCATGTTCAGTTGGCCCCTCCCAGATTTTGCAAAACCCTCTCGGTTCCACTCCACTGATAAGTTCCTCTCCTCTGCCATTGGGAGCAGGCTAGGTGTGTATGGGGGTGCTGTGGTTGGACTCACTACCTTCACTGCTACTGCTATAGTTCTCTCCACTCTGTCTCCAGAGGTTCCAAATAGCTTCTGTGGTGCACAGTATTAACAGCTCTGCTCCAGTGGTATGTTTCTCCTTGGAGGACCATGGGCTCACACACTCCAGTGTAATCTTAACAGTTCCCAACTCAGACAGAGGTTGCTTTTTATACTCTTATAGTATGAGAGTAAACTGGTATACTATGGGGTAGGGAGTAGCTTCCTGGTCACTCACCCCCGTGAATGCTGGTGAAATATCCTACCATGTTGCAATGTCCTCTGGAGGCTGTGTACCCCAAGTCTATCCTGTGTGGCTTGATTCTGCCATGCTTGCTGAGGTTTCATTTACTGTTCGGGAACTTTCCAGAAAGACAGTCTCTGAGCTGCACGTAGTTAGGTGTCCTGCAATGAGCCTTGTGGACTGTTTCATCTTTTTATAAACTCCTATGCCTATGTTTTGGTCTACTAGTCTCTTATTTCTGATTAATTTTGTCATGAGCTTGTATTTCCCTCCCTTTCTTCCAGTTACTGTTTGTTTATTTCATTTTCTCTGAGTATAACCAACCTAGCTCCTCCTCTATTCAGCCATGTCATTTCTTCTATTTTTAATTTTGGAGGAAATATCACTTATTCTTTAAATAAAAGTAGTTATAATTGTCTATCTATCTACCTGTCTATTTATCCTTATATCTGTTATGTGGCCTGGATCTAAAATGTCTCCCTAAAGCTTCATATGTTATGAGGCTTGGTCTCAATGCAGCAGTGTTTAGAGGGGGGCTTTGGGGATTGGATCATGGGCTTTAACTTCATTGGTGTATTAATGCATTGATAAATTCATAGTTGTTGGCATTAGTGATTGGTGATGGAAGCTCAGGAGGTGGGACAAGTTGGGTCACAAGAGGTTGCTCTTGGAGAATGTATCTTTCCCCAGACCTTTCCTCTGTGGATCTCTCTCTCTCTCTCTCTCTGATTCCTGGGTTCCAGAAGATCAGCAAAGGTCTTCCACCAAGTCCTTCCATCATATTTCTACCTCACCCAGCCTTAAATCGAGTAAGGTGTTCGTAGGGTGAAACCTATGAAGCCATGAGCCAAAATAAACTTATCTTCCTTTAAATAGTTATTCTTAAGTGCTACACAATAACAGAAAGCTAACACAAATAGATGTAAAAATATTTCACATTAAGAGAACTTGCTTGTTTTAGAGCCTACAGGTATCTTAGTCTTAAGAGGCAAACAAAAATATTTCCAGGGCCTACTGGAAATGAGGGAGAAATCATGCTTGTTCACCTCAGAGATACCTTTGTGTAATCTTTTTTAGGTAAATAGAATCTTAGTTTAAATTCAATATATCAAAACATCTTTTGTGATGTTTATTTGGGATTAAATGAAATTTGAGCTTTGATTATTTGAGAAGTTAGTTTCTTCCATTCTACAGGGAATAGATAATGTCTTCCCATTCTCTTCCAACCTTATTGCACTTTTCCTATGTAATTTCAGAGACTATAAAATTTGGCAAAAGGAGTATATTGACTACAACATAAAAGTTCACTTTCTAAATGTAGTTCCTGCCAACTATAGCTTTAAGTCAGGTTTTATGAAATTATTTACCTATATATTCTTTTCCCATGCTTAAAATAAAATGAAAGAGAATTGGCCACAATTATATCAGGTTGGATATGTGGACTTTAGTTAAAGTCCACATATTTTTATGATATATTTTATGATGCCATATATTTTATGATGCCATAAAATAATGCAGATTCTGCCAAAGTACGATTTGATAGTAACATTGTCTCTTCCAGTTTTCAATACATCATGTCTCCATATATTTGTTTTTAAGATGCACATGTATTGACTTTAGAAACTAAATGAAATTTATTATTGATAGATGATTGTTATATAATCAACTATATATTTGTAGAATAATGCTATTAAATTCATCTTATGGAATAAATCCACCAAATTAATTGGAATTAGTCTCTGATGCAAAATTAGAGTGGTGATCATAAATGTTACATCTAAAAAAGTAAACAGAGTTCAGGAGGTAACTAGCTTTAAGTGCTTAATTCAAGCAAAATGGTACCTTCCAGAGAAAGATTGTTCAAATATAGATTGCTAATCTGCTCAACAGAATTTGGTCCTCAACAAGTGAATGTTTGAGCACTAACACTCATCAGTTAGAGTGGAGAAGTTAATATTTTTTAGATACTTATCAATGTCAAATCAAAGTTCATTCTACCAGATCTTTCACAATATGTCTTCAAAAGAAGCTGTAAGAAAAGATATTCTGAGATCAAGAAAAATATAATTCTAAAATGTTTTCCAAAAGAGTCACCAGGTGCCTACAATAAAAATTTGAGTACTTTACAGGTATTCTGTGGCTATGGTATTGAAAATTTATATCTAGGAGAAATCATGTGTGCAGGTAAATTGAAACAATATCAGAAGCATTCAACTACACGGTTAATGGTGAAGATACACAAGAGGTTGATAAAACCAAATTGATTATATCAACAATTAATGTACCATGAGATTTACTATTCATTAAAAATAAAATCATTTTATGGAATTAAAAAAAAAGTATACTAGGCTCAGTGGTAGAAACACAGTATCCCTGCTAAATAAGTTTGGGAGGCAAACCTCCCATTGTCTGCATACCAAATCACACTGTAACCTACGGTGACATAGATAAATATTTATAGAATTAGTATGTATATTAAGAACTTTAATTATGTTCATAAATACAGATTAGAAATTCTTCAAAGTGCTCAAAGTGAGGGCCAGAGCTCTCCCAAAATGAACCAAAGCCATTCTCAGTGACAATATCCTGACCTCCTTGTTAGATGAGAACAGTCAAGTTCATCAGGAAAGCCAGCATGACAAGCTCCTCCAAGAGAACCAACACCTCCTTACAGCTTCTCAACAGCTTCCAACAGGTTCCCAACAGCTGCCGGGGTTCTGCTAAGGCAAAGATAAATTATTATTAGAATTTTACAGGAATTTATTAGGACACCATTCATTTACATTTTCTTATCTGATGGAAATTTATCTGAAATGTGCCAAAGTTTTGCAATATTTGTTTGAAAGTAAATTATACTCACCTCCCAAAGGTTGTTAGCCTATTCATGATGACAAATTAAATCAAATCAGGATTATTTTTATATTTCCTGTGGACAAAGTGATTTGTGAGATTAATTTTTAAGTTTTTTGGTGATTGCAGTTAATAATTTAGCTAATGTCATTTTATATTCTACATACTTCTGAAGAGTGACTATGAGAGGTGTAATTATGTCAAATAAATACCTTATCTGAAAGGCACAGAAGCCATGTGTGAGAGGTATGGTAATGTTATATATTTATATTTATAAAGGTCTAAATAAGTAAAGCCAGACAAGAAGTACTGTCTTGGAATAACACATATTGAATAAATTGGCCAGGGCTTCCATCACGTAATTACCACAAAACAGTCCTTGACTACATGTTAACATTCAGAAATTCAGACTGATTCAATAAATTCATATTTTTGTATATCTACTTATATATAGTGCCCTCTTCTATAGACTGTGTCATGTCTTACAAAGTCCTTAATACCAACACTTAATAAAAGTAACATTTTCTAAGAAGAGAATTATATTTCAGCAGCTGTCTTAGGCATATTGCATTTATTATTTTCAAGACCCTATAATAATCTTGAAAGATGAATTTTTTTGGTACTGGGAATCAAACTAAGGAAAAGATGAATATTTTTATCCTTTATTCACAGATGGAAATTAGTGTTCACTCAAGATACAAATCTAGACAGACTTTAGTCATTGCTATCCTAGACTTTCCTGGAGCAGAGGAGTACTATCTATAACAAATATAACATTTGTGAAGCAAAGCATAGCAAGAGAAAATAAATACAAGGTAACATGTGAACACATAATAAGATGAGCAGTACTTGCTTCCATAGGAAAATATCAGCACAGACTGAGGTGACCAAGAGGACTTCCATGAAGAATTAATAGTGTTTAGGTTATAGAAAAATGGTTAGAAAGTCTGGAAAATCTAAGCAGACATCACGACAAACACAGACTATTTGGGATATTGTAGGTGGCTAAATTTTTGAGAGTTTTAATAGATGTCAGTATTTTCAGTGGCCAACTTGCATAACAATATAGAATTTAGATGTATTCCTTTTTTACTATAAAGAGAAAAAACACTAAAAACTATGATACAAAATTTCAATCCAAGATAGAAGGAGAATAACAATGGTTAGTCCATTGCTTATTTTCATGCCTATATCTTGTAATCTGAGCAACTGTTTATATGTATTCTTATAGCTCAGTGCAGATGCAGATTGTTAAGCAAATAATTGCTAGTGTGTTGGAGGATGAATATATCACGAGTGAAAGTAAAGACAGGCAGACCCATTAGAAGACCATTGCAATATTCCATACCTAGGTGATGAGGATCGGTTGAACACCAATGAATGAAAGGGGGAGAAAGATATCTGAAAGGACCAGACACTTAGGATTGGGTTGGATAAGAAATGCGTGATGTGCTTTAGGATCTCCTTCTTCCCACACAACTCTAAATCCTGAGCTCTCCAAAGGGATATTAAAGCTTATTTTTCCCTTGGTGGCTGTGACATTCTCCCTAGCTAACAAGAAATCTGCCAAAATTACAGTCTATTGAAATGGCACTTCTGAATCTCACCCTGGTGCTTATGAAGTGTGTTAGAGTTGGAGTAGGAATGCAGAGAGAGTTTCCTTGGGATGATTCCTTATGGTGACTTCATAACAAGACTTTCCCTGACTGGAGACAGAGTGAAATAAGGATCCATGGACAAACCATTACTGTGATAAAATATTTTTTGTAATCTATGCTCACTTATAGATTCTGTTAATGAAGAAGATAGGAGTAAAGGTAAACATGATTAAATATCTCCTTTTTTTTTGCTATGGTAGTTGTCCACATGTTCAGTGTGACTGGTATCAATGTTAGGAAGACACAGCATTAGGAACTAGAGAGTATCACTTCTTTGAGTCATACCTAGGCATACAGTTACATTTCCCCTTTAACCATGGCACAATGTTCTCACAGCCTCCCATCTCTGATCTGATCTCTCTTTCTCTCCCTCTCTCCCTTCCTCTCTCTCTCCACCTTTCTCTTTCTTTCCCTACACACCCATGTAAACAGACCCACATACACACCATAGAAGATCTTAGTATTATCAAATCTAAGAAAGAGAGGGTACCAGTCATATATAAGCATCATTCAGCATGCAGACCCTGGAATCAGGCTGCTAATGATAATCATTACTCAGAAAGTGAGCTGCACAGGGTTCTTCAAGTCCTGACTGCATGTGAGTCAGTCACTTTACTTGTTGAGATCTGAAGTGACTGCTTGTGATGGATTGACAACTGGTGGTCAACTTGTAACACCCAGCTGAACTGAAGCACTGTGGTGCTGGGTGTGGGAGGCCCACCCGAGGATTGTTGTTGGCAGCATAAGAGGCAGAATGGAAGAAGAAAAAGAGAGGCTGTTGGGAACTGAGAGAGGCTGTTGGTAGCTGGTAGAAACTGTTGGGAATCTGTTGGAAGCTGTTAAGAAGCTCTATGGAGCTGTTGGTTCTCTTGGAGGAGTTTGTCATGCTGGGTTTCCTGATGAACTTGGCAGTTCGCATCTTCCAAAGAGCTCAGGACATTGTTGTTGCTGAGAATGGCTTCAGTTCCCTTTGGAAGAGCTCTGGTCCTCACTTTGAGCATCGCTTCCTGACTCCTGAGGGGAAGATGATGCAGTACTCAGTATTCTGGAGAAGCTTGTCAGGTTGGCTTTCCTGATGGGAACTCGGCTCTCCTGACCATTGAAGGAGCTCAGGACTTCACTATTGCTGAAGATGGCCATGGTACTTCTCGGGGGAGCTCTGGTTCTTATTTTGAGCATTGCTTCCTAGCTCCAGTGCAGATCCCTCAGCCTGCTAGCACAGATCCTTCATCCGGCTGGCACAGACTTTCTAGATTCCACCACTGACCTTTGGGACCTCGCAGTGCAGATTGGTAAAACAGGCCTGAATACATTGTTATAGGCTCTAGGTCTTTAGCTGAACTCATTCAGGACATTATCATGGGGTCCAGGCCCTCAGCTGGACTCTTTAGTATGTGGACAGATTTCCTACACTGTTTTGTATGTGATTCTTTGGGTGACTATTATAAATAGTCTTATAAAATATGTCCTGTATTATATTATTCCCCTGGCAAAACCCCAAACCTCAACACTACTTTACAAAAAATGTTTGTGTTACCAGGGATATAGTTCAGTGGCATAAGCACCTGCCTGGGAAGTGCAAGATCCTGAGTTTGATTCCTGGTAACAAAAAAAAAGAAACAAACCAAAAACATCACAAGTACGCAAAAAATGCTTGTGCTCAATGGACAGTGGTTCTGCCCCAGATCATTCTTTGCTTCTTAGAGTTTTGTCTATTTAGTAGCTGTGTTGACAGCATCATACAAATATTGTAGAAATGCAAACACTCTGGCCCAACCCAAGAGCTGTGGAATCAGAATCTGCAATGACAAGGTCTCTCATGATTCATATACATACTAAAAATTGAGAAATAGGCTATTCCTTCAGTTACTTGGATCATCATTTTTACAGTTCACATATTCAACAATATTCAGTGCTATAAGTGTAATCCTTAATTTTAGTTAATCTCTCAGTCACTGAGGACCAAGGACACATATTAAGACAGTGTAGATATGTATGACAGATTTTATAATACCATTGTTTGTATAAACAAGCTCTGAAGGGAAATGCAATAATTACATTTCTACACTTGATCTTGGCCAAAAGGCTGATAAGCATTAGTAATTATGTTTGTTTACATCCTTAAAGACAGCTCAAGACACTAGGACAAGAATGAGAAAAATGCATATCTTGTATTAGATACACAAGATTATTTGCAAATCTAGATCTTTAACAAAGTAGGGACTTACGGCTGATAAATGTAGAAATTTGTACATTTTAACTGGCACTTTCAATGAAGTCAACTAAACATATTTCTTAAGAAATGAGTCTCACAAATGAGACATTTAATTCAAAAATGGTTATGGAAAGTGTATATTTTTATAGGGCTAGATAGATATTGATTGTGACTAAATTAAGCCTCTGTTAACTACTACAGGACAAATACTTAAAGATTGCTTGTGACATCACATTAACAATGAATAATTCAGCTGGATTGAGTGTAAGAATGATATTTAATTTGAAGCCTTTGCTATATGATACAAAAATATTTGTCAAAGAATGTACTTTCAAGTAACAAACATCTAAAATTATCTTTATCCCTGTATAAAAACTAGTATAATTAGAAGGCCATACCGACAATATTAAGACATAGCAGATATTTAATTATACATATAAATTGCACATATCCTTCCTGTACGTTCATTAACATGTTTGAAGATTGCATCAAGTTACATGTAGAATCAGTGTAGTGAGAAATATGTAGGTCACACCATGTCTACATTAGAGCAAGATTCCAAATTGTAATACTCCACATTTCAAAACCGGCTGCTGATAATTTGACCAGTTTATATTTCTTTGGCATCCGTGGCGGTTCTGCTAAGGCAAAGTAAATGTCATAAAATGTTTTGTTTTCCAGCAGCCACTGGCAAATAATTGGCATCTGTTTTCTGTTGTCTAGCTGCAGTTGTGTCTTTTGAAACAGAAGCTTTCATTCCTCATCTAATAACTTGTTGATTTAGCACCCTCAAGGGGCCAAAAAGAAAGAAGAAAAACTTGTTTGAGGGGGGAAAAAAAACCCTGTTAATATTTGGGCTTTAGAAATCTGGATTGATTCACAGTGCATTTCCTCACAGGTGGTTTGGACACATCTGTGCCTCCAAAAATAAACAAGGACAAAAAATAAGTTGCTCTTTTTTTTTTTTTTTTTTTTTTTTTTTTTTTTTTTTTTGGTTAAACCTGAAACAATGGAGTTGCTTTATTACAGAGTTGAAAAGGTCCTTTTAAAAACATTTTGTTCTCATTCACTTCCAGCTACTTTTTGACAAGCGCTAAATGTGTTAGTTGTTACAGAGAAACAGAAAAGAAAGAAACCTCCAGAGTAGACAAACTGGGTTTGCCTCGAATTTAAACATTTGAAAAGGCTCAGTGAAGTGGGGGATGTGATTATTTGTAGAGCAGGAAAGGCACTTAGAAATGCAACTGTGGGGAGCTCTCTGTTTTTAATGCTTAAGAGCAGATAAAATGCCACTTTCCCTGACTTCAGGCGTTCTTCTGGCTGAGGACTAGGCCATTAATAGTCATTAACACTCTTTCAAATGTATTGCCAGAGTGGTAATGAAATCAACACCTTCTCATTTTTATACAGAAGCTCTGCCAAAGCACATTTGGTTTTGTCACTACATAGCGATGTGCTGTAGGATGTGCTCGCTACTTAAGATATCAACATAAACACTGAATAAAAACATATATCTTTTATGATGTTGGGACTTGCTGCCATTTTGTTGTAAATCAACACAAATCAATTATTCAAGTTTAGTCTATTGTTTAACGGATGAAGGGAAAACAAGCCAGGGGTGGTGTACAGTGGGTTTATTTTCCTAGCCTGAGTTGACCATCAATTTATGGTTTTCAAACAAATCATTAGCTGAAAAGAAATTTCTGTCCATGCCACATTCCCATCATTTATCATTTAGATAAATGTCTGAAATAATGAGTTAACAACATGAGGAACTTTTTTTTCTATAAAACTGCACCTGATCTAATCTTGAAGGTAGATGATAGATTTAGCTGTTTCTGCCCCATTTTACCCTCTTTTATAATTATGCAGCATGAATGATTTATGTTGAATTGATAAAATAGAATACTCTTGCCAAGTGAAGAAAGACCGAAAGTTGAAGGGAAGAAAAAAGGAGTGATGAAAGGAAGGAGGGAGAAAAGGAGAGAAGGTGTTTCTCCTTTTCTTGAAGTGAGCAAATCTCAAAGAACAGGTCTGTCATATAGTCTTAGAAGATATCAGCTTCAGTATGAAAAACAGAATACAGTAATTTAGTTTCCTGTTGTTATGAATTAATTTGAAGATATCCCCCGAAACTCTCATGTATTCACAAAGGAGGTATTTAAAGGTGATTGGCTCATGGAAGCACTATACTCGCTAGTGGACTAATACACTGATCAGTTCATAGTTGAATCTGAATACGTTGTTAGAAGGTGGGGGCTGGGTAAAGGAAGTGAGTCATTGCGGGCATGCATTTGGAGGTTATGAGTCCATCTCTGGCTCTTCCCTTTTGTCTGCTTCCTGGCCACCATGTATTGCAGCTAGCAAGGCTATAGGGGCAGGGATTCCGAACCCCTTTGGAACAAACATCTGGTTAGCACATGCATTGGGGGCTAGATGTGGAACTATAGGATTTATTGCTTTCTCTGATTGCCTTCAGTCTTATATGATTCCTATTTAGTCACCTAGTCTTATCTCTTGGAATGAGGACATTTGCTCTGTGTCATTTCATATTGGAAGCATTTAACTTCCATTTTGATTTTACAAGGGCACACAGCTAAGAGTTTGCTGCAAATTGTGGAGGAGACTTTGGACTTGGACATTTTAGTAATGCTCAAACAGTTAAGATTTTGGCCATTCTTGGAGATGGATTAAATGAATTTTGTATAATTAGATGGACATGTGTCTTCCAGGTACTAGGGGTGGAATGGTGTGTTTAGATCCTAAATGTCCCCCAAAGTCTCATGTGCTTAGAGATAACACTTTTCCAATGGGATTGAATCACTGGGGCCTCTGTACTCATCCTTGATGATGTTCATGCTGAATGTGCCAGGAGGAGATGGGCTGTGGAAGACATAGCTCTCTTTCTGGCTCATTCATATATTTTACTGGTCATCACGGGTTGAGAAGCTTTCCTCTGCCATGCTTTCCCACTATGCTGTTCCTACTTTTCAGCCTTTTGACCAAGAACTGAACACTCTGAAACCACGAACCAAATAAATTGTGTATATCAGGTGTTTTGTCCTTGTGATGGGAAGCAGAATCAACATGTGTGGTTATTAATAAATAAATGAAAACTAGGTATGAATTGCTATGAATATGGTTATTCAGTCAGAATTTTCTTACTTGAATATTGGCTATACTTTTTTATTTTTTTAATTGATTTAAAAAAGAAGAAGGAAAACATATTAACAGACAGACATCCATTTACAAAATAGCACAAGAACAATACAAACAATACAGAGTTACACACAAAGTGGTAGGAAATTAACAATGGTTGTTGTATTTCGTATTGATATCTTCAAAGTGTTTTCTCAGGAAAACAAATAGAGACATGCAAGACTAATTAAATAAGTAATCATTAACTGTTTCTTTCAGTAAAGCCATAGAAGTCAGTAGTACAACTATGCTAGCTTTCCAATTATGTATGTATATATAAATTGGCTATATTTTGTAGTGAAATTAATCTTACACAACTGTCTGTGCAAGGAAGTATGTACATAATCACCATAAGTTACAAATTCTTCTATTTTTTTAAGCCCTGATTTATATATATGTTTTAAACTTTACTATGTTTGAAAACTATACTAATTTCCCAGCCATGACTCTTAATGCTGTGGTCATGTTATAGGGGTGAGTTTCAGTGGAAGCACTGTAAATAATACATTTAGCTCCATTTAGAAAAGATGTTTTTATGAAAGATATTAAATATTAAGATTTACTTAAACATATCACTCATTTTCAGAAACTGATAATACATTTAGATATAGCCAAAATAAAAAAACAGCTATTTTTCTACTAAAATGTCAGTATCAAAATTATCCTGGTACATGTTTCTTGGATGATCCTATCCTTATTTTAGATATGAGAGGGAAAAAATTCCAGGATTGGCCATAGAACCCACAGGGCTTCACAGCTAGTTAATGGAGAACCAGATTAAAACATGGTAGAATTGAATTTTTTTTAACAGTTGCCCAAAAATATTTTTTAAAATGTTCAAATCTACCTAAATCTACCATTTCAAAATTTATTTCATATACTAACATACTCAAGACTTTTAATGTTTTTGTGTGAACTTAGTTTTTAATAGTTGCTAATATTAGAAGCCTAAAGACAAGTAGACTAAAAATATTCTATAATTTTGATCAAGAAAATTTATAGAGAGGATAAACCAATTAAATGTATTACAATTTTTATAGAGTGTGTATTGAATTTTAGGAATGTCCTTTGAAAATCTCAAATCTTCTGAATGAATTTCTCAATTTAGTGTTTGTTTTTGGCATAATTCAGCTTGTCTTTGTCACAAAATTCAAGCAGACATAGTGTCCTGGTAAATCTTAGAAAAGTGGATAATAAATGATAATGCTAAATAATAAATGATAATAATATATGTTACAGAAAATTGAGGACCTATGTCAAATTTTGGTTCCAGAAACAAAATGAAAACTGCATTATGTGAATAATCCTATTATTACTGTAGAAGTTCTGAGAGTTGGGGGTTCGCATGTGGGCCCTCCCTGGGTGGGCTGCACCGAGTGAGCGAGTGTTCCAAAAGCTGCTGGTCCCACGGATCGAGTCTGTGCTTTACTCCCACTGCCATGGTTCCCAGCTAAAACTTGTGGAGAGAGCCTGGTATTTCCCATCTACTTCCTAGGGGAAGAGGGGGCGACCCACCACCATTACAGTCTGAGTCTCTGCCCTCTGTGCACCCACAGCTGATGAATTCCTCACTCAGAAGCCGTGGGGACTGCTTTCACTGGGGTTCCCCTGTGGGCCCTCCCTGCATGGGCCCTGCATCTAGTGAGTGAGTGCTCCAAGAGCTGCTGGTCCTGTGGTTTGAATCTGTGCTTTACTTGTGCCCAGACCCCCTGGGGTGTTGCAGGCACTGGCAATCTGTGATTGCTGTCGGTCTGGCGCACATCTGATTTGTGTATGTGTCCTGAACTGACTGGAGACACAGAATCAGGTGGTTCACAATCTGTTGACCCTGCAGTTCGTGTCTGGGTTTTGCCTATACCCTAAACTGCCTGGGGACATAGGTCCACTGGACAGGGATTGTCACACCAGAGCAACCCGAATCTGGGCAGTGCCTGAACTGCAAGAGGACACTACCTTAGATGGTCTGCCATCAGCTGACACCAATGCCTGAGTCTGAGACCTGGGATAACTAGATACAAATCATCAACTGCTGGAAAACCCCAGATTAAGCAGAGATTCTCAGCAGACACTGAAGGGCAAACCTGACTAACAGGACAACTAGGGACACTAACAGCCTTTGTTGTGCAGCCACTGAAGAGGGAAACTGAGCTTTCTGCATCCGGTAGCAAACATGGCAAAATGAAGGACTAAAACACAATCCCAGAATTCCACCCCAATCAGAACAAGTCCAGGAGACATCGACATAGGAGAACCTGGTAAACACATGCCTGAAATAGCTGAAATAATTGCAACGGAAGTAAAGAAACAACTCCATATGGCCATAGAAGAGATGAGATCAGAAATAATCTCTCAGGCAAAAAATGAAATGACAATAAAAATGAAAGAACTGCTCAAAACGTCTGAAGAAGAAACATATAAGAAAATAGAAGAACAAAGGCAATGGACAGAAGCATTAACTGAAAAATATAGAAAGGACTTAGAATGCATGAACCAGACTTAAAGATTTTTTCCAGGAAAACAAAGCTTCCATTGAAAGCTGGGAAAACCGCTTGAATAAAGCTGAAGCTAGAATGTCAGACTTTGAAGACAGCAAGTCAGATAGCAACCATAAAAGAAAGGGTCTTGTAAAATCAACAAGGATCCAGGAAAAGTCAATTCAACAGCTGCAAGACGAAGCAAAGAGGAAATCTGTACTATTTATAGAAGTCAATGAAACAGCAGGAGGCAACACAACTGACATAAAAAGAATATTTGCAGAAATAATAGCAGAAAATTTCCCAAGTATAGAAACAGAACCTGATATACAGTAAATGAGGCATATAGAACTCCAACCAACCACAACCAAAATAAAAATACACCCAGACATATAAAAGTTAAATTCCCAGATCTCCAGCAAAAGAACAGAATATTAAAAGCTGCTAGAGAATACAAACAAATTACCTATAAAAGAAAGC
>NW_004955410.1:16975848-16976815 GCF_000276665.1 Chinchilla lanigera
TGACAATGGTAAATCAACACATATTGGTTGTAAATATAAATGTAAATGGCTTCAATTCTCCAGTCAAAAGAAACAGACTGGCAGAGTGGATTAAAAACAAAATCCAACAATATGCTGTATACAGGAAACACATTTTACTCAAAAGGAAATCCATAGACTAAAAGTCAAAAGATGGAAAACAATCCTCCATGTAACAGGAACTCAGAAAAAAGCATGTGTAGCTATTATTCTGTTTGCAGACCATGTAAACTTCAAACCGACAACAATCAAAAGAGATAAAGAAGGTCACTACATACTAGTCAGGGGAAAACTGCAAGAGGATGAGATAATAATCATAAACATCTATGCACCAAATATCAGAGCTCCAAATTATATAAGACAAATGTTGACATTCATGAAAACCCATATAATCAATAACACTATTGTAACAGGGGACCTCAACACCCCATTGACACAAAGAGATAGATAAACTGGACAAAAAATCAGCAAGCAAATAACAGATCTGAACCAAAGCTGCAAACAAATGGACTTAGTAGATGGATACAGAGTGTTCTACCCCACAACATCAGAATATACATTTTTCTTAGCTGCACATGGATCTTTCTGTAAAATAGACCACATCCAAGTACATAGAGAATACCTACTGAAATGCAAAAGAATTGAAATTATCCTGTGCATATTATCTGAGCACAGTGCAATGAAATTGGAAATTAATGACAAAAGGAACTCCAAAAGCTCCATAAATGCTTTGAAATTAAACAACAACCTGAAATTAAACAACCTCCTGAACAAACAATGGGTCACAGAAGAAATTAAAGAGGAATTAAAAAATACCTACAAATAAATGAAAATGTAAATAAAACTTACTGGAATCTATGGAATGCAATGAAAGCAGTCCTCAGAAGGAAATTTATAGCAGTGAATTCACACGTAAGGAAAACAGAGAACAAATAAATAGCCTAACGCT
>NW_004955410.1:16979675-16987393 GCF_000276665.1 Chinchilla lanigera
AATAACAAATGCTGGCGAGGCTGTGGAGAAATAGGAACCCTTCTCCACTGCTGATGGGAATGCAGACTGGTGAAACTACTGTGGAAATCAGTTTGGAGATTCTTCAGAAAACTAGGACTAGAGGTCCCATTCAACCCAGCTATTCCCCTGCTTGGTATTTTCCCAGAAGATCTAAAAACATCATATCACAGAGATATAGGTGCACCTATGTTCATAGCAGCACAATTTGTAATTGCTAAATTGTAGAAGCAACCCAAATGTCCATCCATTGAGGATTGGATAAGAAAATTGTGGCACTTTTATATAATGGAATATTACTCAGCTATAAAGAAAGATAAACCTCAGGCTTTTATAGGTAAATGGGCACAACTAGAGACCATACTCATAAGTGAAATAAATCAGACCTGCATGTGCAAGCACTGCTTTGTCTCAGTAGTGTAAAACCTGAAAGAGTTAATATAAACTTGGAGGTATGATAGACATTGTGAAATGATAGGAAAACACTCGAGGGTAAAGGGCAATTGGGATGTGGGAAAAGAGAAGGGAAATAAGGCAAATTTTGTATGTATGCATATGCAGAATAGCTAACATAATTGATCTACTGTCTTCTATTTCTTTGATGAAGGAAACTGTTAAAGAGTCCTTGATAGATCAATATTGCATATCTCTATTTGTTTTCATGAGAAACCACTTTGAAGATATCAATATGTAATACAATAAGTGTTGTTAATTTCCTACCACTTTGTTTGTAACTCTGCATTGTCTGCACTGTTCTTTTAGTATTTTGTAAAAGGTTGTCTGTCTGTTAATGTTTTCCTCCTTTTATTTTTAAAATAAAAAAAATGTTCTGAGAGTTGTGATAGGACCAGATACTTTATTAAACCTAAAAAACAAACCTATTCATCAATAATCAAAGAAAATAAAAAGGTGAACAAGGAACAGAGTTTTTGATATGTACATCCAATAATAGACTTGCTTAGGAGAGATAGACAACTGCAAGAATAACAAAAATAATGATAAATTGTTCCATAAAAGTAAACAAGGTATTAGAATAACCAACACCGTATAAATATGCCCAATAATGTCAGTCAAAATAGTAATGAAATGTAAATTTAAAATACCCATCAAGTAAATGAATGTTTATAAATAAACTCACCACCTTTATTTTCCTGAAATGCTGAAATAAACAAACTTATGATGATATTAGAAAGTGTTGGTGAGGATGTAGAGAAATGTACATGCACTTCTGCAGGGAATGTAACATATTACAACCACTTTGGGAAAATGGTATATGACTTTTTATTCTGCTCCTTGATTTTTATCCCAGAGAAATGGAAGCACATGTTCACAAAACACAAAAATGTTCACATCAGTTTTATTTAAAATGCTCCCAAAGGGAAACAACCTCTATGTTCATAAACAGGAAAATGGATAACAATGGAATGCTGAATAACAATACAAAGAAATGAACTTTGTAATGAATACAAAGATATGTGCAGGGGTATGGGTGATTCTAAAAAGTATTATATTATGTGAAAGAGTACATGCAGAGGTGTGGGGAGAAAGAAGTACAAAAATGTACTTGCTGATTAACATAAATGAAATTCTATGACAGCCAAATTAACCATAACTGTGGTTGTTCGAGGCAAGTAAAGTCATGGGGTCGGGACACATTTGGCCACTGGCTAGAAAAGAACACAAGCAAACTTCGAGGGCAATGGAAATGTTTTCTATCTTCATTAAAAGGGTATGTGCATTTATCAAAATTTACTAATCTGCACAATTAAGACTTCAATATCTTCTTATATGTAAACTAAATCTTAATGTGATGAAGAGTTGGAGGGAGAGGAAGGGAGTAGAGGAGTAAAAATAGAGGTACAGAAATACAGTGTAGGAAAGAAAAGTAGCGCCAGTATACAATTTTGGATAATTTTCCATTATTAGGTTTTTACAATGTCAAATGCACACCTTTAAAGTTATGACTTCCTTATTTATTTAATGCTGTCAAAATGTAAAAGCAAATAGCATTTGTGACACCTGGAGCAATTCCAACTTTAGTGAGAATTTTAAGATTGTGTTATTATTTATGAGAGCCAGAAGGTTTTACCTTTTACGTTCCTTAATTTTTTTGTATCTTCTCATTCTGCCAAAATTATATAAAATAAAATTCCAGAAAAGCATTGACAAATATTTCTCTTTAGTCTGTTAATTCTTTCATTTATTCATGCATTATTAAGCACTAAGTATTTAATTGTATTTTAGGAAAAGATACACACTTTCCCTTCAGCAAGGATTAGTGAGGGTAATAGGCAGAAAAGAAAATTGTAACACTGTGAGTGAGATTATCATGTTCAGTAGAAGATGCCATTTTGAGTGAAGAATTAAAACTTATCCCAGACGTTCTAGAGTAACTTAGAAAACCATACCAAACAGGAGGACATTTACTCTGTGACCATTGAAAAAATGCTGATGGTCTGAGTAGATGTGTGTTTAGGAATTTGCTGCTGTCAGTAGGTTGAGAACATACTGACTGACTCCCAACTGTAAGTGACAGAGGAGTTTCCGTCCAGGGCAATTTCCTAGGCACAGATAATAAAGGCTTGTAACTGTGTTGGAGCAGGTAAAGCAGGGAGAAAAGAAGGAAGATTTGACACATATTTTGGATGTGACTTGTACTTGGGCACCTCTCAAATACTTCATTTGAAAAACAAGGACATAGATGTTATGATTAAGGTTTCTCAGGCTTGATGGATGACAGGACATTATTATACAGACAGATTTTTCAGAGAAAGTACACAACATTCTCATAAGCTTTTTTTTTCTTTTTTCAAATTTCAAAGTTAATAGAAATTTATACACCAGATTTTTGATAATAAAACTTTTGGATAAGAGTCATTCATAATATAAAAAGTGAATGTTTTAGCTTCTTTTTATACTAATTGGTCCAGTTTGACATTTTTATTTAATGCTAAACTCAAAGCCTAGGTGAATGCTTTCCATAAATTTTAGGAAAAATGACGAATTATTAGAAATATTGTCTCAGGAAAATTAAAACACTATTGCTCTGCTTTATAAAAATACATTTTAGTGGAGTCTTCTTAATTTTTCAGTAATGTGGCTTAAGTTTATCTAACTTCAAGTTGTGGAAGATTTTTCAATATAATGGTCCCATTATATTTTAAATTTTTGAAGATTTAAATGTAGTGCTTCAGATTTTCATTTAATTCAGTATTTTCATTTAATTTTCTACATATTTTCAAAATTTATGAATCTGAGAATGTATAATTCACTCTTGAGTAGTAATGTAGCTGACTCCATATTTCTTGTGACTCTGAAAACCTAAGCTGAATTATATTGAGATATAATGCTTTCTTAGGATTTTTGTCTCTGGTAGAAAATTAAATGTTTTGTTTTAATTATTCTTTTACTAAATGTAAATCTGATTTGTAAGTAATAATATTGACTGTCTGTTAATGGTTTTTTTCTCAGTATATATATTTTTAGCTGGGGCCATTTGTATATAATAATAATTTAAAACCTATTTTAAATATTTATTGCTTTATAGAACATTTCACAAATATAAATACAGACTATGTACTTTCTTTTTGATTAAGCATAGGTCACTTGTAGCTCTGATTTGGAAAAAAAAATCATTCACTTATCTTTTTATTTGTTAATTCAACAAACTGCTGGAGAACCTACTATTTGTTAAGCACTGAAAAAGTCACTAGCTGGATAGAAGAATGCTACTGTTTTCAGGAAGTGTACAGCCTATCATATTTCACTGATATTCTTGCATAGCTTCAACAAATATTTATTGAATATTCACTACGTATCACGCAGTTGTAGGCAATTTAAATACATAGGTAAAATGACCATGTCACTATTTCCTCATAGAACTTACATTCTACAGGAAGAGACAGTCCATGCACAACAAACATAATGACTATATACATTTTAAAGTGTTATAAAGTGAAAAGTGCTGTTAGAAAAAGAAAAGGTAGAACAAACTATAAAGACTTCATGAGACTGGCGATTGGTCAGAAAGAGAGAGCAGAATATGGTGTTAATCAGAGTGATCAGGCTTGTATTGACTAGGATGGCATTTGAATATATACTTGAAAGATATAAGAGAATTAGGGAGTTGATATCTGAGGGAAGAACTTTTCATACAGAGGGACTATTCAATATGAAAATCCTAATACTGGAATGTGTGTGTGGCACATCAGAGTTTAGAAGGGAAATTATTACACCTAGAGAAGAGTAAGCAAACAGATAGTACAAAGAAGCTCTGCTAGATATGTAAAAACACCCAGGCTAACATATCCCTATTTCCTCTTCTAGAATATTCCACAGAATTCTAGAATAGAAGTAACAAGATGTCTCTGCCCTATGTTGTGGTTAGCAGATGTTCTATGCCTGATGTTATGTGTTCTTGTTTTCTCTTTGTTTTCAATATAACATTCATTACTGTGCTCCTAAAATAACATATTTGTATGAATATCCAAATTTTCTTTGTTACATAGTGGGGAAATAAAGTCACCGTTCCACTTGTATATTCCTTTTGAATAAATTAGAGAAAAATAAGTAAGAGGAAAAGTAAATCCACCTGATTATTTTTGGTGTTACTTTATGAACAAAAAAAAGTGTTGGGCCTTGGGCTCATCCTCCTATTTTAGGTCCATTTTTTCCTGTTACAATACCTATAGGCAAAGGCCTGAAAGGACCAATGAATTTCAACTAGTTACAAAATAGGAGGGACATGTGATCTTAAAGGTAGTGGATTTCGAGTTTTGCTTTTAGTCTGAGCTAAAGCACAATGAAGATATAAGAACATGACATGAAAAACCAAATAACTTATTTTTCTTGGTTGAGCTTAAAAGAAAAATTACAACTAATTATCTGTGTGGATAAACTGATACTTTAAAATTACGTTTAAATGTAATATGTTACATTTTGCTAGAGCACCAGTTTCCCTGTAGCTACTAGGAGACCTACTAGCAGCAATATCAATGCACCAAATCTCTAAGTGGTTAAAAATCACCTTACATTCATTAAAGTAGAATATAAGTCTGCCCTTCATCCTACACTCTAAATTGGACACTGACATCAGTTCATACCTAAAGACTGCCCAAGTCATCTATTATTTTTTACTTCCTCAGGAACAACTCCTCAGCTCCCAGTTCCTTCTCTGTGGCATGCTACAGTTCCTTCCTAAGTCCCCTACACTTGCAGTGAGGGTCACTGTATTTATTCAGTGCCAATAACTGAGGAATAAATTCTTACACATTGAGTAGGCTCTTCATTATTGTTTTGCAAATTAAGTGACTGAAACGAAATAGTGATAATGTGTTATTATGGTTAAGGTTAATAAGCTACTGATTACTTGTACAGCCTACAATTGTAGACACATTATTTAAAAGGTCTACTCTGTTGAACTAACTGATAAATGATCAAAACACTTGTGTGCATGGTGTATTAACACAAACATGGAGTTTTCAGCCAGGTAGAGCTCCTTTGATTTCCTTCCAACTCTCTACTCTGTCCACCTGCAATATTAACTTCACTTTTGTATTGGGTCCTTGAATTGCTGTAGGCTATTTGTGGCTTATAATCAATGATATATCAAGCAATTTACTTCTTTTCATCTCAGTCAACTTATTTTCACAGTTTGATCGTGTGCATCTGCTGTTGTTCACAGGAGAGATTGTTATTTAAAAGACTGGGATCATATGTGATAATCTCCCTATTTTCTGATGTGTCATTTATAGAGGATATCTTATGATTACAAGCAAGAAATCATAAAAGACGATCATTAACTCCTTTTTGGAGTTGCCAAAACAATATAGCTGCAACAAACACACTCTTAAATCTAGTCAGGGACATTACTTGAATGCTACCCTGGCTTTTCTTGGAATTTTTGTATTATTATATTATGTAGCCTTTCATTGATCTATTTCTTAGGAATATAATATTATAACAGATTAGATAGTTTTTCTCTAACAAGTGAAGAATGTGTTCTTTGATTACCCCCAAAATACTGCATTTGGATATTTTTAAATCCTATTTGATACCTACTGAAAAATTGACTGGATGCATCCTGTTCATGATTGCCAATGATGCTCAGAAATGGGCTGTTTGGAATACATGATACCATCACTAATCCAATAATAAATGAGCAAAAATCTAAAATCTATCATTGTAGGTTTCAAAAGTGAATATATCTGACACTATCAGCAAAAGTGTTACTTATAACCAAATATAGAATCCATTGTCTAGAAATACTCACCATCCATTTTCTAAATCCTAGCACAATATAAGGTATCTGCTAGGCCTAATATGTATTGGGCAAATGGAGAAAGGGGAAGACATGAACTGGGATAAGAGTTCTGTCTTGGTTACTTTTCTCTCATTGCTGAGATGAAATACCTGACACCCAAAGTTATGGAAGGAAGGGTTTATTTAGTGCACAGTCTGTGGAGATTTCAGTCCACTCTTGGTTGGCTCCAAGGCAGAGCACAGGGCAGAGGGCTACAGTTCATGGAGGCAGAAGACAGCAAAAGCAGCAAGAGCAAAAGGGAGGAGTAACAGAGGGAACAAGCCTCTTTCCCTCCCTTATGTTGTAAGCAGGCTACCCCAACCCAGGAGGCAAGGAGCACTCACATAATGTCCACGTCCTCCTCTTGCACAGGCTCAGGATGAATACAATGTAAGCACCCTGGCTCCCTGCTAAATCACATGGTTAACCTTCCTTCGCAACTTCCCAAATTGACGCAATAAATAACATCCCAGAAAGTTAAGGGCATGTCCTTTTCACCCCAAGATGCAGAACTGCTGAGTCACTTAGCAAAACCTCTAGACTCCCCAAGTTGACACAATGTATCAACCATAACAAGTTCACAGAATCAAAAGTAATGCTGAGAGCAAGCGTCAAGTGACAGTGTTCAACTGTATAATCCAGATGTACTTAATTTAGTCTAATTTAGAAAGTCTAGAAATTTAATGGAATAAACTTTAATTCATAACTAAATAAAATTTAACTTAGTAACCAATAATCCATTTAATTTTTTAAAAAGTGTAATTTCTTGTGGATTCGATTTTTTTTTTATTTCATGTGCAAATCACTTCAAATGCTGAATCCAGATGGTTCAGCCATAAAGGTTTCATATTTATACAAAATTTAATATTATTTTCCAAATCAAATGTGATAGCAGTATTCCATATTACCCAGTCCTGGAACTTTGAGCAAAAATATGGCAGTTCTCAAAAGTGGAGAATAATAAGACTTTACTTATTCCTTTGAGAATGAAAAGACTTCCAAGCATTTCATCCATATCGCTAAATCTCTCTTTGTCTGTCTTTTTCTCTCTCTCTCTCTGCTCATTTGTCTACTCCCCTCTTTCTCTATCCTCTCTCCAGAAAAAGCTAAACATATACAGTGTGCTTCAGAAGGTAATTTTTTCTCATATAAGTCCTTCATTCACCACCCTCATATATTGAGATACAGACAAATATGAAATGAATTTTGAGATGTGTTCAACAGTAATTGAAAAGTATTTCTTTATTCTTTGCATGGAAAATTTTCATTGTTCCTTCTCTGTAGGTAAAAAATATATATTGTACCTTTTTAAAATTTTTTTTATTTTTTATTTTTTATTTAAAAGAGTAAAACAAGGATAACATAATAATAGGGGGGACTTAGCATATTACAGACAAAA
>NW_004955410.1:16988797-16997483 GCF_000276665.1 Chinchilla lanigera
TCAAAGTTTCAATGATTCACACACATCCGTGGTTGGGCAACTGCAGTCGGTGCATGGTGGGCCAATTGTGTCACTGTTTCTCTGTGTCATGATAGATCTCAATTGAGCGGCGGTGGCCGGCCTAAGGGCCGGCGTGCAATAGCGCTCGCCGCTGCATGGCTCCCCATGTGCTGGGGGCCCACCCTCTGGGAGCCACCGGGCAGGAAGCTAGCCAGCTGGAAGACTGGCGCTCCCCACCGGAGGCTCCCTGTGTGCCGGAAGCCCTCCTTCCGGGGAATGACGAGGCCGGGCTATATATTGTACTTTTGATTACTGCCTGTGTACATGAGCAGTGGGCAGTGAAGCTAATTACTGATAACTGTACCTAAGAACACCATACATGGGAAGTTTGCTTTTTGATTTGGGGCAATAGCTACTGTTTTGTAGGGTCCTCCCCATATGCAACTCTGCTTCTCAGATATGTAGGAAGCCCAAACATTTTGCTAAGAGATAATAAAATAGGTATAGCTAATTCTTCTGTCATCATGCTATTACCCTGGATACTGCTATCTTTCTTTTGAGGAAAATTACAGCTACATGCATGAGAAGCTGAATTTTAAAACATTCCTCTGGGACCCACATTTTACATAGCTGAGTAGGTCATTAATATTGTGATGACTTTATTTCAGAATTTTGTTCCATGTATGAAACCTTGCTTTTTATATTTGATTCAAGCTGTTAACCTATGTATATTTTTTCACTTTTCTTATTGCTTTTAATTCTGTTACAGCTTTTTATTTTATGTTTTTCGCTTCCTTATTTCTTCTCCTCTTTGTTTTTAATAAATTATAAGAATCAGAGAATCAATTTTGTCAAATAATAAACTTTGTTGATTCAAGATAAGACAACATGATATATTGCAGGATGAAATCAGTAACAGAGGGATTCTGTAGATGGTCATTTAGCACCCAGGCAACTCTCATATTTTAGAATTTTGCAGCTCTTTATTTTAAGGTTTCAAAGTCTATATAATTAAAGGCAGAGGAATTTTGATCCTCACCTTTCACATCTCTTTAATAACATATCAGTTTCCCCCTGTCTGCTTGTCTTTCCACTACCTATGGCTTATGCATCTCTTAGTGCTGAAACTTGTACTCTGACAGGCTCTGCTAGTTATTGTCATCAGGACTTTGTATGCCAGACTTCACTATGGGAGGTGACTTACATGTGAATTGTGGCATGTCCTCACCCCTATTCCAGAGTGCTATAGAAGTTGAAGGTTAGTGAGAGTGGTTCCTTTAGGTGGTTCTCTCAGAGAGATTTCTAAATGAGGCTGTTTCTCTTGGAAAGAACTTTTGTATGATTGGCATATTTAGCATTGCAACCTGTGACCCAGCATTTAAACCCTCGTATTCATGTGTATGATTCCCATATAAAATAATACAATTAGCAAATGAATAAGCACATGGACTTATTCTAATTTGTGTTATATATGTTTTTTTTTTCCCAAATGGCTGTAGCTCAACATGTTAACAACTTAAAAAGATGAACATTTATATCTCTCTTATACAAAAAAAGTTTTGTACATCTCTTCCTATATCTGCACTACTTCATTTTCTCTCTACTTTTATTGTAAAACATGCTTAGTTATCACAGCCAGAATTAAATGAAAATTCTTGTCTGAGTATATGTTTTTTTTTTTTTTTTTGGTTTTTCTCTGGTACCGGGAACCGAACTCATGACCTTGCGCTTGCCAGGCAGGTGCTTTGCCGCTGAGCTAAATCCCCAGCCCCTTGTCTGAGTATATGATATTCAGTTAAATCTAAGGATGGTGGTGCCAATAGGGACATGATAAATAAATGATGAAAAAAGAAAACCTCAAATCTACCATGATTTCCATGTCTGATAGGGGTAATGCTAGTCCTGCTTTAGTTAAGTACTAGTTCCATGACAAGGTCTAAGGACTAAAACATGAGTCTTGGTTACTTTTCTCTCATTGCTGAGACAAAATACCTAACACCCAAAATTAAGGAAGGAAAGGTTCATTTAGCTCACAGTTTGTGGAGGTTTCAGTCCATACTTGGGCTGGCTCCAAGGCAGAGTGGCACATGGCACAGGGTAACCGTTTATATGGCAGGGAAGATAGCCAAAAGCAACAAGAGCAAAGGGGAAGAATGGCGGCAAGCAGCCTCTTTCTTTCCCTTACATATGCAAACTCTCTCCCCAGGGCGTGTGTAGCACTCGAACCCGCAGTCCCAGCATTGGACCATGAATCAATCATAAACTCTAAAAGCCCACCCCATGACTGCATGAGACTTTGCAGGGAATCCAGACAAAAACCATTACATGTTTCTGAAAAATCTAGGAAATTTTGAATATTTATATAGAAATTTGAACATGTACCTCTTGTTTATAATCTTTAAGTTTATAAAAATTACACTCCACATTTTTCTAATTATCACCGTCATGTGATTTAGGATTTATTAATGTCATATCATACAGGAGAAGGAGACCAGAACACCTTTTCTTGCTCCTACTTCTTTTGCCCTTTCCAGGATTTATTTTATAATGTCATGGTATCTGTGCACATACTGTTCTAAATACTACTTTGTATTATGTGCTCCTCCTTTAATTCTTATAAGTAGATGAGGAGCTTTGTAAATGTAACATCTGGTTCTGAATTTATCTTCTCAGCTTAGGTTATCTGACTTCTGTGATTCCTGAGCTAGATGTACCTGGACTATCTATCTGAGCTGTGCAATCTTTGGAGAAACCACTATGGCAAATATAGGGGTTTGGGGGCTTTCTTCTTTTGGAAGAATGTCTAAAGATTCAGTATTAATTGCAAGCTCCAAAGTTAGCATTTAAAAATAGTACTAGAAAAGTTATGTGCCCTCCTTACTGGCACACAGAGTATGCACATTTTAGGTATAGGAACTTAATTCTACATTAAAATGTGTGTTCTTGAAATTCAAGAGACTGAGCAGGAACTGATTTTAAGTTAGGAGGCCTTTTAGTCAAAACACTAGAATAATAGAAGGAACATAAGGAACTGGTATATGTATTCTTTCCATCCAGAATGGGTGGTAGTCAAGGAAAATAACTGCTAAGGGCACAGAAAATTCATCTCTTTCAATGTTTAACAGACACCCCTACCTAAGAGATTTCCACTAAGCAGAGTTTAACCTCAAAAGACAACAATGACAATATCAAAAGCTACAATAAATATTAAGAAAACTACAGTACTTAGTAACCCGAGTGGAAAATCAAGAACTGCAGAGGTAGGTTACTTGCTCAAGGATATTTATGCAGTGAGAGATCAAATAATTGGCCCCTTTACTTGTCAACTCATAAAACTAATAATAGTAATAACAAAAATGTTTAAACAGCTAACCTCTATTGAAATGGTTCTGTTTTACTCTTCAGAAGTTAAAAGAGTCATCTTATTATTTTTCAGTTAGTAATTTTTCAGGATAGGAATGAAACCACTTTTGAGGCTAAATGTAAAAATAAAACGTGCTTGCTGTTGATTTAGAAGAGTGAATAAAAGGAGAAAAAAAGCACAAAGAGAGACATGTTTGGACTGTGGCTTGACTGAGATTAGGTGGGATGCTTGTGAGCTACTCACAGCAAACATGAAAGAGGGAAAAAAAAAATGCACAGGAGAAGGTTGCCCAAAAGTCAAGGGCTGGCCTAGAGAGAAGCAGAAGTGGCAGTATTATCACTGTGGAAGACGGATGTAGTGGCACTTCTAATTTATTTAGTATTCAAGATTTCAACCCTAATTAGGATTCCTTTGTCACATCATTCATCAAATATACTTGAAGAAATGGAAATTAACCTCGAAGTTTCTGTCGCCTCAGGCATGCTTTTCATACTTTTACTCATTTCAGTGTCCTGGGAAGTACAGTGAGCTGACTTGGAAATATTTTAGATAGAATAAATAACATCCACGTGAAGAAATCTCACCATACAAACAATTCTGACAGGGAGAGCAAAAAACAACCATTTAAATAGTAACGGCAACCCTTTGTTGCTGTTACTTTCAGTCCGTGGTGAAAGCATGAAGCACTTGTTTTTCTCCAAAATATTCTGCTACTTCTATTCTGATGGACTTGGTCTGCAAAGGAAAGATTACGTTATACAGGATTCTTGCTCATGATATTCTGCATTTGTTTTGTTAATACTCTGAATATAGTCCTGTAGAACTGCGAATATTTATGATGAAAATTTACCTTGTGAAACATAGAAAATGTAGGGTTACTAATTCAATAAGCATGTTTAACAGGTACAGGGCTACTGTAGGCACCAAGACATACCTTTTTCAACTTTCTCAGTTCTAGCTATCCCTCAAAAACATGTCCGCTGTCATACCTGCTTTGATAACTCTGACAGAGGTAGAATGGATTCTGTTTCTACTTTGTATCTGTAGAACTTAGGACACACATTCTATATGAATTATTCAGTATATCTATATATCTATATCTATCTATTTATATATATATCGCATGTATAGAAATATTTCTATCTCCTCCAAATTAGTAGCTCACCATTTAATATATTAGTCCTCTTTTAATTTCACAGTAAAAAATGAATAAATAAATAAACCGTAAGTCATAGTATCATTGTTATTAAGCATTGTTGCACCATAATTAGTTTATTGACTGCTTTTGAGAGCAAATACAGAGTATGGTATTTTGTTCTTGGTCTTATCATGTGTACTTGAATTTATGTCACAATAGTATAAGTAATGCAATAGATGTATTGGGTTAAGCAAACAGCAGGCTTGGAAACTAGTTTGAGTCCCTGATTTAGTCCTTGCCAGTTTTTATACTTGCCTACATGTAATTTATTCATCTGAAAAATGTGAATAATAATGTGAGCTATTTCACAGAGCTATTTGCCTCAAATTAAATGAGGTAGATTAGTAATGTGCTTAACAGAAGGTGCGATATATAACAAGATCTCGATAAGTTTCAGTTGTTACTACTATTAACATTGATTCATCTTTATAAAGACAGCTAATTCCATTAGGCAGATTCCTCTTCTACCTATTTTAAAATAAGAGAGGAGATTTCTAATGGCTGAATTATAAGAAATTCCATACTCTTTCAGTAAGCATTATAGACCCTCTCCTCTTCTATTTTGTACCAAAGTGTCTGTATAGTCATAAAGAATTCTACTAACTTCCTTAAAGGGGCTTGATAAAGCGTGCGTATACCGTAGCACTCTCTAAAATAGAATAGAAAGTCCCTGTATGTAAATATCCAGTGGGGAAATAGCTTTGTGGGTTTCTCACACCAAATTAGAGTGTTGGCTTAGGAAAACCTGAGAATATTCTCACTCCTCTGAGAATGTTCTCTGTGTCTTATACTTCAGAGCTGTCAGTCAGTATTTTTGATCATTAGCCATCTGTGATTATTTTAATTTTTGCCAGCAGGAGAAGGAACTCTTTTCTACCCAGGAGCTCTGTTATTACAATATAATTTATATGTAAAGAGCTCATTTCATCAGGGAGAGAAACTTTTACACAGTTTTTTTTTAAGGTTTGAAAGAAATTCATGGCATCTTGTCTTTTGCTTTCTCTAACTCCGTACCCATCTTCTGTCATTCTTTAAATTTTCCCTTACATCTTCCCACGCAGAAATTCTACAGAACCAAGTTGAGACTTTTAAGACTGGGACTGAAGTTAAGTTAACCTCCACATATAACCTCATATTTATTGTGGTCGCTATTTTAAAATTTCAAATTCATGAAGAAAAATACAACTTTACTTTGTGGTGATTTTTAGTATTGAAGACAAAGCCTCTGTTTGAGAATTCCTTACTAATAGCTTTTTAAAATGACATGATGACATTTAAGTTACAATTATGTAACAAGGGCAACTTTAGAGAGAGAGGAAGAAGAAACATTTGGAAATTAAAAGTTGGCCTTTTTAAGTCATGTCATGAGTTAGAACTTCCAGTCATGGAATCAGTTTCATACCTCATCTCATGTCTGCTTCTGATTTCAGTTTGACCTTCAGAAAGTCAAAAGGTCCCTCAATCATTTTACCTATAATGTGGGATAATAATGTTTAACTGAATATAGTTACTGCAACGATTAATGAGTTATTGGTCATAAAATGCAGTTCATGTATAAAAAGTCTCTGCATGAACAGAAGACTGAATGCCTGGGTCATTATCAGTGTGGTGTGCTGAAGTGAATTATTGATCATTTACACAAAATTTTAGGCCTTGAACTTTACAAAGCAAGTTTCAAACCTCAGGATAGATGATCCTGGAAACTAGTGCTTTCTGAGATCCCATGACATTTCCTGAGGAATCAGAAAATATATCTGTTTTCTTTCCCAGTGAAAGGGCACATTGCAGTCTAAGCAGAGTTGACTTCAGAGGAATTTACTAGTGATTCTCCTGTCTCATTTCCTAATCTAATTCTATTTCCTTCTTAACCCTAATTCTACTTATTTCCTTTCCTGTCTAAACTTCCTTTGGGAGTAACAACTTGAAGTTCTTACAAGCCTTAAACACAGCAGTCAACATCAGTGTGGTAAGGGACAATGGCAGCAACAGCACACAATACATACTTCCCTTCCCCAGGCTCTTAGACACCTTGTTTAAAAGACGAAATCAAGGTGGCATCATGTGTTCATTTACACAAGATTGCTGAAAAGTTTTAAAATAATGTTAATAGTATCTTAGTTGTTTGCTCTTCTCTAGGTGTGATGATTCAGAAGACACACACAAACACACACACACATACACACGCACACACACACACATACACACACACACACACACACACACAGTGGAATGTGGGAAGGGTAATTCCTGAAATACTGATCAACTTGTTGAAGAAACATCATTATCTTCTGAGAAGTTTCAGGGAAAGTAGCCAAATGCTCAAAGTAATCCTCAGCCACAGTGTCCAGTGCCATTGAAAACTAACCTAATCTGACTCCAATTTAATTTGGACTGAATTTTCTTGGCCCTAATTAGCACAGAGCCTCTCCCTCATACAAACATTGAGATCAGTCATGATATCTAAGAAATGTAAGAAGTAATGTCAAATAGTTTCCAAATGTCCCTTCACACATTTGGGGTCTGTAAGAAGTGGTTTCTTAATTTAAAATAAACAAACTTCAAAGCATGGAGCTTTATGATGAAGATAAAATCTGTGTCTGCATGCCAATCTTTTTCTTTTAAATGGTGGAATGGAGCTTTGTAGACATAATTTAGTCCTAATACTAAAGTGTTTTATTTAGACTTTAAAACAGAACAAACATCTAATTATTGTTTGGACAGTATAGCTACTAAAAGATGATGACAATATTATTCATTCCAGTTACCAGTTCTGAAGACCCTGTCCAGGCCTGCTGAAATCATAACCCTATACAACGTCTAATAATAAGCTCAGGGACCTGGAAGATGTATTTCAGTCTCATAGTAACTTTGGTTTATGGCCTAGAAAAAAATTCCACCCACAAACTATCGGAATTTTGAGACAACTCAGGCAAACCTGCCCTTCTAGCCAGAAGGGAGAAACAATCAGGTCAAATAACAAAAAATAAAGAACAAAACAATCCCACCAAACTACAATTAAGACCTGGAAGATTTAAAAAACAAATGAGTTAATGATTTTATTTCTATGCAAATAACAAATCTTTGGGACAGATCAAATGCATATTTTACTTCCATATTGCCAAACTTTGATTTGATTGATTCTATATTTATCCCCATGTGGCAGCTGGAGCACTTACTTTAGAGGAAAACTTTCCTAATTCCAGTCTATCAAGGAAAATCTGCAAGTTAAAAATTCACTTTTATCAGCAGGCATTCTCAGAATGGCAGGTGGCAAATAAAGCTCTTAGTGGGTTATTCTAATTGCATTTTCTTTTACCTTCACAACTTAAAAAGTTGCAAGAACAAGGAGAGGGAAACTTTCTATGGTTTTGACAGTTGTGTTTACATCTTTCTCTAATCAACAGTCTGCTTGAAGTTTTCACTGGGTAAGTATTAAAATAGCTGGAAGGAGTCTAACATTTGTATTGTAGATATATAGAAAAGAATTAGGAAAAGTTGGATGCACTAGAAATACTAAAGCGCTTATTAATGCTACTACAAACTATTTTAGTGCCTTCTTTTACTTTTATTTTCACAAATTGTCTAATACCAGCTTGCTCCCTCCCTCCCTCTACCTTATTTGTTTCTGGTGTTTTGGGGATAATTTTGGTCTCAAATTTATATGAGTTGTAGCTGCTAACTGACATCTCCAGGCTTTTTAAAATCCCTTATGAGTTCCTCATGTATGTTGTATGTCCATAGATATAAAGATCATTGGGGTAAATTTTGAGTAAAGCTCAGCTATTGTTTTTCCGCTTTTTTTATCAGTTGATGAAGGTTGGAGTAGCTAAATACCAGTAACAAAGACACTTGCTCTGGACACGAATGACAGATTTCTGTGGAACTAGCAGGTACTCAAAACAGTCGTGACAGAAAGTGAGATGAGCTGGAGCCTCACCTCCTTTTAGTGCTGGCTGCACGTACAGTGTGACCCCAGGATGAGGCAGGCAGCTCCTGCAGTCTGACCTCAGGGACCCAAATAGGATTAAATCTTTTCTTTCTTTCTTTCTTCCTTCCTTCCTTTCTTTCTTTCTTTCTTTCTTTCTTTCTTTCTTTCTTTCTTTCTTTCTTTCTTTCTTTCTTTC
>NW_004955410.1:16997583-16999623 GCF_000276665.1 Chinchilla lanigera
CCTTCCTTCCTTCCTTCCTTCCTTCCTTCCTTCCTTCTTTCTTTCTTTCTTTCTTTCTTTCTTTCTTTCTTTCTTTCTTTCTTTCTTTCTTTCTTTCTCTCTCTCTCTCTCTCTCTCTCTTTCTCTCTCTCTCTCTCTCTCTCTCTCTCTCTCTTCTTTCTGTCTTCTTTCTTTCTTTCTTTCTACTCTTTCCTTCTCTTTCCAGAATACAGTAGGAGATCTTCAAGATTTATAGTACATCTTATGATTATGAGTAGCTCAATATCTGTCCCCAAAATGTTACCTTTAGGCTACCTTTTATGAATTTGGAATTATTTTAAGATGAAAGATTTTAAAAAGTTGATTTTCTCCAATTGTAAGTTAAAGAGATAAAGCTTTAAACATGATTTTTATAATAAGAATGGATACTGAACAAATATCCCATCTGCAACCTGCAGTGCTTCTCTCTACCCCTTTTCTGACTTTTATTGGTTATAAGTCTACAGTGCTAACTAACGAGAAAAAAGAACTCAAAGTAGCTTAGAGCATTAAAAATGCTATTATGATTGCATAAGAAAAAAGTGCTAATTGATAACCTCTAGGGATAATTCTTACTATTCTATTTGTACTTATAAACCTAAAACTAAGAAATAATTCCCTATGGCCAACTCACCTAAGAGAGCACTCTGATTCACTGACATTGTTTTATGTGTTCTTGTCTGTTCAACTGCCTATTATCTGTTTTAATACTTAGTTAAAGTCCCTTCAACTCTTTCATTTAAAAATATTTCTTACTGGGGCTGGGAATTTAGCTCAGCAGCACAGAGCCTGCCTGGCAAGTGCAATGTTGTGAGTTTGATTCCCGGTACCAGAAGAAAACAAACAAACAAAAATATTTATTACTGAGTTCATATTGATGTATTTTTATATTTTGCTATTATAGACTTGCACCTATTAGGGCTTTCCATATAAAGCTACACACATATTCAAGGATAGCTGCTTTAGTTACTTTTCTTATTGCTGAGACAAAATACTGGACACCCAAAGTTAAAGGAAGAAAGGTTTATTTCCCCTCATATTATAGAGATTTCAGTCTACTATTGGCTGGATGCAGTGCAGGGTGATATGGCAGAGGGCATCACAGGGGAAAAACAGTTCATGGTGGGAAGAGGCAGCAAAACAGTGAAGTAGTGAAGCAGCAGCAAGAAATGACCACAAAACCCCTCTCTAGTCCCATATATTTTATTTAGGCTACATGCCTTTAGGGCAGATAGCACTCACACTCAGGTAGGACACCTTTAATATTACGCAGAACTATGCCAAACCAATGGTCTAATTTAGTAATCACACACCATTGATGCCAGAATTACATCCTCTAGATCCAACCACCTCGGAAAAATCTCACCTGTGACTGCAGGAAGGTTTGGGGGGACAACTATACAAAAGCCATAACAGTACCCAAACTCACTGAAAACATGACAGGGTAAAAATTTCTAGGTATGAGGCTTATAGGAAACTTAGACATGAGGAAACTAAAGTTTGGAAACATAAAAGTTATGTATGATTTAGGTTAATATGCATGTCTCTCTGTGTTAATATGCTATCCTGTGGAAGTTCTATTAAAATTGAGTAATAGATAAGTGGACATGTATGATATTAGCTCAAAGGCTTTTTGTTTACATGGTTTAACAATGAGCTAATTTAAAATGCTTGGTGAGGTAAGAGCAAAGATGTCACTAAAGTTATTGACACATATTGTCCAGGATGTTAGACAATCAAAATAATATTTATCATATGTTAAAACATTGGTTTTATAAATACAATGCCATTGCTTTCTATGTACAATAATTTAGGAGTTTTTCTTGGTTAAACATAACATAGGTGCAGTTTAAGAATGTTAACTATACTATGTTTAGGTTTTCATGATTCATGTAAAGTGATGCTTAAAGTGAGTAAATAAATAGTATAAATAAAATTAACACAAATATAAAATCTGTGTCATGTTGATAGCTCTAAATTCAGATATGCTGGCTTTTTAAATTTTATAAAAAGATTGAATTT
>NW_004955410.1:16999723-17050263 GCF_000276665.1 Chinchilla lanigera
AAGTTGAATAAATTAAGTTTCTATTATATACTTTTATTTAAAAAGTAATACTAAAAGTTTTTCTCTAATTGGAGAACCCTTGAGCCTGAGAAACTATTGGATACAACTTTCCTCTGTGCCTAAAAAATGTGCTTCCTGCACCCATTAGCTTCTGTTTTGTCCATGAATGAATAGCTTCTTCTTTTTTTCCTCAGAGTCTGATTATGCATCATGTTATTAAAGAAATGCTATATATATTATAGTTTATATAATATATAATGTACATTTTGACTCATAGCTCAGTTTCTTAAAGTATATAGTATACTATATTATATATTGCTATATGTGAATATATACACTATCTACATATACTGCTATATTTTTTATTTTAAAAAGAAAAGAATAAACAAAACAACAAAAAAGAGAGAAACAAAGTAACACTAAAACAATAAAAACTATCTAACAGATCTTCTCTTTTTTTTTTTTTTTTCCTGGTACTGGGAATTAAACACAGGACCTTGCACTTGCCAGGCAGGCGCTGTGCCGCTGAGCTAAAACCCAGCCCCCAATAAAAATGATCTAGAATTTCAAAAAATGATGACAGGAAATTAACAATAGGTGTTGTATTACATAATGCTATCTTCCAAGTAGTTGCTCAGATTACTAGATATAGGCATGCAAGATTGATCAAACAATTAAACATTAACTGTTTCTTTCAATAAACCATTACAAATTAGTGGTACAATTGTCTTAGCTATCTTTTGTGTATATATATATATGTATTTTTTCCACTTTCTTCTTCCTTTTCCCCTTTCCCTCATCCTAGTTGTTCTTTCATTTTGAGCAGTTTCTTTCCCTTTAAAAATATTTATTGTACCTATCAGGTTTTAGCTACTCTTTCAGGTTCTTAGATTAGGGAGACAACACAATGTTTACACATACAGGTCTGATTTATTTCACTTATGAGTATGATCTCTAGTTGCATCCATTTACCTATAAAAGCCTTGAGTTTATCATTCTTTATAGCTGAATAATATTCCATTATATAAAAATACCACATCTTTTTCATCCATTCCTCAGTTGACGGGCATTTGGGTTGTTCTCAAGATTTAGTTATAACAAATTGCAGTGCTATAAACATGGGTGCATATATATCACTGTGGTCTGAAGTTTTCAGCTTTTCTGGAAAAATACCCAAAAGGGAGACAGCTGGGTTTAATGGGACCTCTAGTCCTAGTTTTTGAGGACTCTGCACACTGATTTCCACAGCAGTTTTACCAGTCTACACTCTCACCAATAGAGAAGTGTTCCCTTTTCCCCACAGCAACTCCAGCATTTGTTATGGGCTGATTTCTTGATGACAGCCATTCTTTCTGGGGTGAGACAGAATCTCCGTGTTGTTTTAATTTGGATTTCTTAAATGACCAATGATGTTGAACATTTTTTCATGTACTTATTTGCCATTTGTATTTCTTCATGTGCGAAGTGTGTATTCATCTCAGATGCCCATTTTTGGATTGGTTCTTTGAATTTTGGCACCTGATTTTCAAAAATTCTTCATATGTTCTAGATAGAAGTCCTTTGTCTGAGGGGCAGATGCCTAAAGTTTTTTTCAGATTCATGGATTTGTTTTTATTCTGCTCATGATTTCTTTTGATGTGCAAAACTATTCAATAAGATGAGATCCCAGTTGTTTATTCTTTGAAATATTTCCTGTGCAGTTTGGTTTTCATAAACTCTCTGCCTACCTCTATGTCTTCAAGATTTCTACCTATTTTCTTTTCCAGTAGATCTAGTGTTTCTGTTTTAATATTTAGATCTTTGATCTATTTTGACTTTAGTTTAGTGCCTTGTGATAGACATGGGTCTAGTTTTAGTCTTTGGCATGTGGAGAGACAGTTCTTCCAGTACCATTTATTAAAGAGGCTACCTTCAGTCCAGTGAACATAATTGGCCCCTTTGTCAAAGATAAGGTGGCTGAGTGTGTTTGTGGTTGTGGCTTCCTCCTGTAGTCCATTTCATTGATCCTCAGGTCTGATTTTTTTGCCAATACCATGCTGATTTTATCACAGTAGTTTTGTAATATAATTTTAAGTCAGGGATTGCAATGCCTCCCACTTTGACTTTGTTGCTGAGGATTACTTTTGATATTCTAGATCTCTTCTGGTCCCAGATGAGTTTTAGAAATGTTTTCTGTAGCTCCGTGAGGTATACTAATGGTAATTTGATTTGGATTGCATTGAATCTGTATAACAGTTTTAGAAGTATGGCCATTTTCACAATGATGGTTCTTCCTACCCATGAGCAAGGAATATCTTTCTATTTTTTGAAATCCTCTTCAATCTCTTTTCAGAGTACTGTAATATTCACCATGTAGATCTTTATGTTTTGTTTTGTTTTTTTCTTTGCCTTGTACATCTTTTACTTCCATTGTTATATTGATTCCTAATTATTTCATTTTTTTGGATGCTATTGTGAAAGCTGTGGTTTCTCTAATTTCTCTGTCAGTGTATTTGTTATTTGTGTATAGGAATGCTATTGATTTTTGAGTGTTGACCTTGTAACCAGCTGTAGTACTGAATATGTTTATTAATTCTAGGAGTCTTTCTGTGGAGTTTTTGGGGCCTTCTATGTACAGTATCATGTCATCTGTGAATAATGATAATTTCACTTCTTCGTTTCCTATCCTTATTCCTTTTATTTTTCTCTTTTGTCTAGTTGCTCTGGATAGTGTTTCCAGAATTACGTTGTACAGGAGTGCTGATAGTGGACATGCTTGTCCTGTTCTTTACTTTTGAGTGAAAGCTTTCCATTTTGTCAACTTAGTACCATGTTGGCTATTGGTTTGTCATAGATGGCTTTTATCAAATTGAGGTAAAGTTCATGTGTTCTGATTTTCTGTAGAGATTTTTTTTTATCATGAATGAGTGCTGTACTTTATTGAAAGCTTTTTCTGCATCTATGGACCTGATCATGTGATTCTTGTCTTTGGTTCTGTTTACATGGTGTATTGTATTTATTGCTTTGCATATATTGAACCATCCCTGCATTCCTGGGATGAATCTCACTTGGTCATAATGTATAATCTTCTTGATAATTTGCTGCCTTCTATTAGCTAGTATTTTATTACAATTTTTGCATCTATGTTCATTAGAGAGATTGGCCTGTAGTTCTCTTTTTTGGCTGAGTCTTTCTCTGGTTTTGGTATCAAGGAAATACCTCCAGAAATTTGTTAGGGAGGATTGCTTCCCCTTCTGATTCATTAGAGTTTGAGAAGACTTGGCATTAAATCCTCTCTATGTTTCTTGTAGAATTCAGCTGTGAATCCTTCTGGACCTAGGATTTTCTTTGTTGGTAAGTTTTTTGATTAAGTTTTCAATTGCATTGACTGATACTGTGTTACTTAGGAGTTTTATATCTTCATGATTCAGCTTTGCTAGTTTGTATGTATCTAGGGATTTGTCCATTTTTCTGTGTTTTCCATCCTATGAGGGTAAAGATTGTCAAAGTAAGTATTGATGATCTTCTGAATTTCTACATGATCTGTATTGATTTAATCCTTTTCACTCCTTATTGCATGAATTTCAGTTTTTCCTTTCCTTTTTTTGATAAGGTTGGCTAGGGTTTTATCAATTTTATTTTTTCTTTCAAAGAACCAAGTCTTTGATTTGTTAATTCTTTGTATTGTTTCCTTAGTCTCCATTTGATTAATTTCTGCTCTGATCTTGTAGTTTTCTTCCTTCTTTGTGCTTTGTGCTTGACTTGCTCTTCTGTTTCTAGAAGTTTGATGTGCAGCATAAATTGTTTATTTGTATTAGTTCTGTTTTCATGATGTGGGAATTTTCCACTATAAATTTCCCTGTGAGGACTGCTTTCATTGCATTCCACAGGCTCCTATAAGCTGTATTTTTTTTATTTGATTGTAAATATTGTTTAATTTCTTCTCTAATTTCACCTCTGACCCATTGTTTGTTCAGAAAGGAGTTATTTAATTTCCACTTGTTTATGGAGTTGTTGAAATTCATTTGTCAATTACTTCCAATGTGATTGCTCTATGGTTCAATGAAATGTGTGGGATTATTTCAATTCCTTTGCATTTATTAAAGCATGTGCTATGTTATAGTATATGGTCTGTTTTAGAGAACATCTCATGTGCCACTGAGATGAATGGGTATTCTGGTGTTGTTGGGTAGAACACTCTGTAAAGGTCTACTAAGTCCATTTGTTCACAAGTTCGGTTTACTTTTGTTATTTCTTTGCTGATTTTTTGTCTAATTGATTTGTCTCATTGTGACAATGGGGTGAGAAAGTTCCCCCATTGTAATTGTGTTATTACAATTGTGTTATTGCTTGTTTGATTTTTCATGTCTATTAAAATTATATAGTTGACTGCAGCTACATTTGGTTTTTTGTTTTTTTTTTGTTTTCTGTCTTTTTTAGTTTGGTTTTTTTCTCCGGTACCGGGAACTGAACTCACGACCTTGCGCTTGCCAGGCAGGCGCTTTGCCGCTGAGCTAAATCCCCAGCCCCCTACATTTGGTGCATATATATTTATGATTGTTGTCTCTTTCTCTAGCAGTTTTCCCTCAACATGTACTGACTATTTTTTATCTCTTTTGATCATTCTTGGTTTGAAGTTCACATTGTTTACAAACAGAATAACTACTACTTTTTTCTGGGCTCCTGTCACACGGAGTGTTGTTTTCCATATTGGACTTTCAGTCTGTGAATTACCTTCTGAGTTAAGTGTGTTTCTTTCATAGGGTGTATTGTTGGATTTTGTTTCTTGATCCACTCTGCCTGTCTGGTTTTTTGGTTTTTTCTTTTTTTTTTGACTGGTGAATTGAGGCCATTTACATTAATGGTTATAACTGATATGCATTGGTTTATCTTTCTCATGTTATTTTTCTGCTGTTTTGCCCTAATTTCCTCCACAGTTTAATTGTTTACCTTTCTTGTCGGCTCCATCTTATTTTTCCTTCTTGAGTTGTGGTTCTTTTTATCTCCTTCTAGAATATCTTTTTTTTTTGTTTGTAGGGCTGATTTGGTGCTCATAAAATTCTTCATTTGTTCTTTGTTGTGGAAGTATCTTATTCCTCCATTAATTTTGAAAGGTAGTTTTGCAGGATACATCTATCTGAGTGGGAAGTTGTTTTCTTTCAGGACCTGAAGTACTTCACTCCAAGCTCTTCTTGACCTGATGGTTTGTGTTGAGAAATGTGCTGTGATTCAAATGGCTTTTCTTTCATAGGTGATTCATTTCTTTTCTTTAACAGCTTTTAATATTCTTCTTTTTTGCTGAATTTGTGGGATCTTGATATGTGTCTGATCTATATTTATTCTGGTTATGGCTAATTGGAGTTGTACATGCCTTGCTTATTTGTATTCAGATTCTTTTCCCATGCTAGGGAAATTTGCTGTTATTACTTTTGCAGTCTTTTTATGCCATTCATTTGCCTTCTGCTGTTTCATTGATAGTATGTCTTTTTTTTTTTTGGAACCGGGAATCAAACCTATGACCTCAGGCTTGTCAGACAAGCACTTATGCTGCTAAGCTACATCCCCAGCCCTGCCTATCAGTCTTATAGTTTTTTTTTTTTTTCAACATTTTTGCAGCTCTTGAATTGTTATTTCCTGGTTCCATATTATTTTTAAGAGGTCTGTTCTTTCATGATCGTTAGCTGCAATGCTGTCTTCAAGGTCTGAAAGTCTATCTTCAGTTTTGTTGAAGCAGTTTTGCCAGATTTCAATGAAGTTTTTAATTTCCTGGATATCTCTTTGAATATGTTTCACACATTCTAATTCTTTCTTATTATTTTCAGTCAATGTTTCCATCATTTTTCTGTGCTCCTTTATTTTTTAATCTGTGTTCCCATCATTTTTTAATCTGTGTTTCCATCATTTTTTAATCTGTGTTTCCATCATTTTTAATCTGTGTTTCCATCATTTTTTAATCTGTGTTCCCATCATTTTTTAATCTGTGTTTCCATCATTTTTCTGTGCTCCTCTATTTTTTAATTCTTTTGATATATTGCATGTTTTTTTCATTGTGTTTGTCATTTCTTTTTTTTACCTGAGAGATTATTTCTGGTCTGATTTCTTCTACAGCCTGATGTAGTTGTTTTTTCAGTTGCTATCATTTCAGAAATTTCATGTTTGTGACTTCCTAGATTTTCTATGTCAGTGTCTCCTCGACTTGTTCTGGGTGGGGTGGAGGACTGAGATTGCATTTTGCTCCTTTGTCTTGTCATTTTTGAAACAGGAGTTAGAGCTCAAAGCCAAGCTTGGGGTCAGACTCGTTCTGTAGTCTATTGCTATATTATATATATACATATATATATGTATATATATATATATTTCAGTTGGCTATGATTAAAAGATAAAAATTTTATATGTCAATCAATATGTTTTTCTTAAAATGTTAAAATACTGTTGGTTAAACTCCTAAAAACTAGATAAAAAACAAAAATTTTATATTTATTTAGATAATTTCTTATATTTTCCATTGTTAGGCTTTTAGCTATTTAAGACACTAGGTTTTATGAGTTAAATTTTTAAAATATTAATTTGTTAAATGTTTTAATAATCAGTTTGTAACTGATTAAATGAACAACTATTATCTTAGGTTATAACACTATATATCTGGGACTGCAGATATGTATACTTCTGAAGACAAATTACGCTGTGAATCTAAGCTTTAAAGTTAAATTTATAGAGTTAAGACTATAGAAGTTTAAGTATACAAAGTAAGTAATAGGGGCTCTCTCTCATAAAATTTACATTGTATCTATACCTTTAACTACCAAAATTTTGATATTTCCTTAAATTTGGTTTTACCACTTAAAACTTGTTCCACATCTCTGTTTTTGATTAGAGAAGCATTTTGTTATTCTATAAGTGAGACACACTTGTATATTGGGTAATAAGTCTACTTGTGATCAGTAACACTATTTCCTAAACAAGAAGATAGTTTTAAATTCTTGTCAGTGCACTTGCAGCATGTCCATTTGTAAAAGAAATCTAAATTTTGCTTTGGGAGTAAAACCTAAGTGACTATATATAAATATTTCTATATAACTATGATGTAAATTATTATTAACTTCAGAATATATTAAATGTGTTTGTGCTCCTCAAGTGTAAGGATTTTCTAGCATATGAAATTTAGGAATATGACTTATCATACTGATGACCTTCAGACTAACGTTGTTTATGGTGATGGGCTTTTCAGGTTTATGTTATTGTGACTGTATTGTGATAGTTAGAGGTGCCTAAATATTATATGGTTGAGGCATTGTTATTCTCATGATTAATGACTGGGCATTAGTTATCTATAAAGTACATCATGGAAAAAGCACATTCTGCTCATCTACTTTATTTTAAAAATGCAACAAATTTAGATGACAATTATATCATATAATCATTTGTAATTGGATCAAGGTGGTCTATTGATATGTTGTTGTATACTAAAATAAAAATTAAAATATATTGTTACAGATTAAAACAATCTTATGGTTCTACTATAATCATGTCATCATAATTGTTATACTACAGTGCTATGCTTGCTCTTGATTTTAACTTTTGCTTATAAAACTTTATAATTATTATCTGGTAACATGATGCAAAAATTAAAGGACAATTTAACCAGTATGTTAAGCTCATGAGCTACCACTTACAATGTTTATACTAATGCTGACCGTGATCAATACAAAACGTGCTGTTCTTGTGTTATATTTTTTATTTTCAGAGTACTTGATATTCAAAAAGGATTATTATAATGACTAAGAATTGAAGCCTACTGTTCCCCGTGCAAGACTGGTGCAACTGACTTTCTGGTTGCCCAAGAATTGAGGCTTAGAGACAAAAATTTGAAAAGGTAACTGGGAAGTAGCTCAAAAAAAAAAATATCTTGAAAGCCCTTGAGAAGGATCCTGCATCTCTAGTGAGTCACCCAACTTCCTGCCCAAGAGATGGTTGTACCCAAGGAGAGGAGTTCATCAGTATATGTTGCACTAAAAGGAGGACCATGAAAGAGGGGACTCTGCCTATGATTCCAAAGGAAGCCACATGATCATACAAGGCTGTACTCCATCCTGGCAGATGACACAAATGATAGAGTGAAAAACACTCTTTTTCTAGACTCCTAGACTCCTCTTTAACAACTGAATTACACTTTTATGACTAGGTTGTTGAATGAATTGGTGACTAAATGAGGAATTTTATAGAGTGTGTATATTATAATATTCAGAGCACAGAAGCAGTCAAAGGCATCTCTAACCTGATGATTTTGCTTTTATTTGCATAACCTGACATGTAGTGCTGTAAGCGTAACAGAACATAAAACTACTGTGCTGTACTTTACAGTACAATCAGCAAAAACTATAGGACTGTATAAACAATATGTACTGCACAAAAAAGGCATTGAAGCTCTATAAATAAAATATACAGAACTGTACACACACACACACACACACACACACACACACAAGACAGGTCATAAGTCTAACTGGTGGGTCTAAAATCCAAACAGTTGTTAGATAAGGAATGTCTGTATATTAGGCTAAATCAGAAAGGGAGCTCAAACACTACATCAGCCTCTGTTGACTGTCTTCAAGTGCACCTATAACTTATAGTCATAAATTTGGAGTCTCACTTAGTCCTTCTAAAATGTGATCACCAGCCTCTCTCAATATATTCCCATTATGTTATTCTGATGTATGTTAAAGTACCATTCAGCAAAAGTTTTATCATCTTGTATAGATGTGCCTTTAAGCATTGCAATACAATTATTCTAGCTACAAAGCCTTTTCACTTTTGTGTTACAAATGAACTTTATATACAGTAATACCTCAGTTCATGAATGCTTCTGCTTGCAGACAATTCAGTTTTTAAAACAAAAGCATTTGGCAAAATTTTGCTTCTATTGGCAAACTCCACATTGGGTAACAAACACAATCACAACTGTCTTCCCCACACAAACACAAATACAGCCATCTTCCCCCAAACCATAACACAAATTAAGTTCATAAACTGAGGTCCCAGTATATTTACATAATCCAGATCCAGTCATTCCAAAATGTCTTTAAGTCTACAAAATAGAGCCCCATTAATGTATCCAGTGCTGTCTCATGAAATGCCTCCCTCTCTTGAAGGCTCACTCTCTACTTCTTTGAGTGTGTGCTTTTGAATTTCTGCCTAGTGAAACCTTCCTCAGGCAAATTGCTGACTACTCCTGAAAACTTTTTCTGTGATGGGAGTTATTGAGCTTCCAAGCATTCTGTTTATGAATAGTGAAATTCCTCATCTTATCTTTGGGAACCTCCTCAGACCAGTTCTTTATACTACATTTAGTACTATACAGTAGAGGGTAAGATGGGTAGTGTCTTAATTACTTTCTCATTGCTGGGACAAAATACTCAACTATCACAAGTTAGAGAAGGAAAAGATTAGTTTTGCTCACAGTTTGTAAAGGTTTCAGACCAGGGTCCACTGGTTCCAAGTCAGGGCAGTGCAGCAGAGAGGTGGGGCAGAAGACATACAGTTCATGGAATATAGTCAAGGGGCAGTATCAAGGGAGAAAGAAGGATGTATACATAAACCTTCCAAGGCCGTGCCCACAGTGATCCACCTATTCTCACCAGGCTTCATCTCCCACATCATACTCAGCTATAAGCCCGAAGGAGACTAATCCAGTATGACACACCCATCATCCAGTATTGCACACACATGACCCATTCACCGCCCCAAAGCCCCACCTATAAGCACATGAGGCTTTGGGGAGACATATAGATAGATATAAGTCATAACAGATGGATTAGAAGTTTCCATATTTAAAAGCCTAATAGTGACACGTTTGACAAATATATAACTGTCAGATAATTTAATAAGTGACCAAGAGCCTAAACATAATGTATACATATGTATGTTTCTACTATAAGTTGTAATCACAGATATAATATATAATTAACTATTGAACCCTATTAAAAATAAGAGAATTTGCAAGTAAGAATCAGCAGTGCTATGATTTTTGTTTAGATGTTGCCCCCAAAGTCTCACATAGTTGTTAGTGGGGCTTTTCAGAGGTGGCTAGATCTAAAGTATGTTATTGATTCATGGTGCAATGCTAGGATTAAGGATGTTTAGATTAAGGTTGTGTGATCACTAAATTAGTCCACTGATTGGCTTGGCCATCATCCTAAATCAAATTACCTAGATAGAACATGAAAGGGACATTAAGAAGCTGCTTTTCCCTCTTGTTGCTTTTTTGCTTTTGCTGTCTTCTGCCTGGTATGAACTCTTTCTCCTCCACAATGCCCCTCTACCAGATCATCCTGCCTTGGAACTAGCCATCTATAAATTGAAACCTCAACAAATTGTGATCCAAAAGAAACTCTTCCTTCCTTAAATTTGAGTGTCATGTATTTTGTCTCAGTAACTAAGATAAATAGCATGAATTGGAAGGTTCCACACTGTCAGCTTATCAATTATCTAAAAAGCTGATCTAAAATTTGTTATTGTCCCAAATTCTTAGCTGACTTTTTCCCAAGAAACTTAAATATTCAAAAGTTACATGATAAGGAAGAATTTTTTTAAAGGAAGTAAACAAATGGGAAATTTTGCTTTTAAAACAGAGTGATTAATGTGATACTGATATAAAGACAGGCAAATAAATAGAAACTAATGGAAAGTCTAAATTAGAGCCATCATATTTGTAAATGATCTATGTCAGAGTAAGTGTTAAAAGGAGAGTAGAAGGGATTAATTATAAAACAACTGCTGTTAGGGAAACTGGTTATTCATACAGAGAAAATTGACATCTTACTACTTGAAAGATACACAATAACTAAATTTCAATGGAATAAGAACTAAATCTGCAATGAATAATTTGAATTACTTTAGAAAAATAATGTTTTCATTTATCAGATTAAGGAGAAACACAAAATCATGTGAGACATTGAAGTATTAGATTGTATTAAAATAATTTGTTACTGACAAATTACCAGTAGAAAGTTTGCATGAAAACCCACAATATTCTGAAGAGCTTTTAAAAAAATGTAAAATGTTAAAATGACTAATATTTTCAATATAAAAGATTACAAAAAATAAATTTTTAAAGATGAATAACCCAAACAGTAAGTGAGCAAATATATTAACTATAAATTCACAGAAGATGAATTATAAATGGTAAGTAAACTCTTAGAAAAATGTTATGGTTTATAACTAAAATGTTACATAAAAGTCTCAAATGTTCAGAGATTGAGCATTTGGGAAGGTGTTGGATCATGGGGATGTTCATCAATTAATGTACTGTTAGTAGTTAGTGCCTGTCTGAAGGAGTTTGATCACTGGGGATGAGCTGGAGGTTGCGTTCTTGTCCCCAGCTCTTTGCTTCATTATTTCCTATGTGCCAAAGGCTGTAGTAACTTTCATCTGCAATACCCTTTCAACATATGGTTTCTGTGTTGGAGAAAGGCAACCATGGACTGAACCCTCTGATGCCATCAGCAAAATTATCTTGCTCTCATTTGAATTGCAGGTATTGGAAATTTTATTCAAAGGATAGAAAATGACCAGCAATTTCGTGTTCATCAAAAATAATTTTACTATCAAGTATTCTATATACTATTGCCTGAGTAGATAAGAAGACTCTCAGACCTTCATCTTTAAGTGGCAAGTTGCTACATCCATTTTTGAAAGTTATTTGCCAATATTAAGTAAAATTTAGCATATTTATTGTTTATAATCCAGATTTTTCACTTTCAAGTATGTAAACTGTATAAATACTCCAAAAGGAACACAAGGATTCATGTACAAAAATGATCTGTACTATGATTTTAACAATATTTTAAACAACATAAATATTTGTCAGTGAAAGAATGGAAAATCAAATTCTGAAACAGCAGTAAAATGAAAGAAGTATGTGTATACATCTGAGAATGATTTACTCTCATTTGTTAAGCAAAAACAATGCACACTGCAGAATAAGGACAATATATTGCATACAGTTTCAAAGAATGTAAACTACTATTGTACAAACATGTATTTACATATAGAATGTTGTTAAAACATTGATTAGATTGTTTAAACATTAAAAGGAAATTTAGTTCTGAAAGAATTGGATTGGGGAGGGAAATTATTGTCTTCAGTTGTGTTGGTCAGCTTTCCTTTACTGTAACAAATGTGTGAGATAAGGTGACTTAATAAAAAAGGTTTATTTTGATTCACAGTTTTGGAGGTTTCAGTTCATGGTCAGTTGGGCTCACCGCTTTTGAGGTTTGGGGCAAGGTAGCTCATCATGGAGGGGAATGTGTGATGGAGAAAGTACACCACGTGGTGACCAGGAAGTAAAGCACTAGTGAGCAAAATACTAGGAGCCCATGGGCACTTTAGGGTTATACCCCCAGTGATCTAAGGCTTTCTATTAAGCTTTTCTCTTAAAGGTTCCACCACCTTCAATAGGCCTTCAGGACAGAGATCAAGCTCTTAACATGTGAGTGTTTCGGGGATACTGCTGGTCCAAACTATAGCATCAAGGTAATTTGGACATGTATATCTTTAGTGAATAAAGACTCTGAACCATATTTCATAATTTTAATATATGCTAAGCCTGTGTTGTCAGAATGAGAATTTAGTTATTTGTCACTATGTTTTTGTCTCTCAGTGCATTTGGACTACTTAATTTCATACTCATTGGGTAATCATAATTGATAAAAGTACAGTATAACTCCTACATCATATTTATATAAAATGGAAAATGGAACATTTAAGTGTAAAATCTAAAGCAATAAAATTTATAGACAAAAAAAGAAGAAAATCTTCATGACACTGGGTCCAAAGATTCTTAGACATGTGGCAAGAATAAAATCCATAAAAATTGATAAATCAAACTACACAAAATTTAACTCTTTTTGGGTAAAACACACTATTAAGAAAATAAGAAGATTAATGACATGTTAAAGGAAAACATTTACAGATTACATATGAAAAGCAAAAAATCTGTTATTCAGAGTATATGAAGACCTCTCAAATCTCAGTAGGTTAGAGAATCCAATAAAGTATACACAATAGACATAAGTAGACTTTTTCATCAAAGAAGATTACAGATGATAAACACATGAAAACATATTCAATATAAAGAATCCCTAATAGGTGCACATAAAACCATGATGAGATACTACTATTTGCCTATTATAAAGAACTAAAAACCCCGACAGCATCCAATGCTGTCACAGATAAGGAATAACTAGATCTTTCATATATTGCTAGTAGAAATGTAAAATGCTACAGCAAAATTTTTAAAAATGTTGGGTAGTTCTTTTAAATAAAGTTAAACATGCAATTGTAATATGACACAACAACCTTATTCATAAGTATTTATGTAGGAGAAATAAAAATATTTGTTCATATAAAAGCTAATACAATTATATTCATATCATTTCTCTTTTAATTGCCAAAAACTACAAAGAACTTGCATTAATTAGCATTTTTGCTCCAACAAGATATCTGACATACACAATTTAATGGAGGAAATATTTATTTAGCTCATGGTTTCACAGGTTTCTGCTCTTGGTTGGCTGGTTCCAAAGGAGAAACATAATGGCACAAGGGCACAGCCATGGAAAAATGTTCTACTCATGACATACTGGAAGCAGAAAGCAGGGAAAGAGCCCAGAAGAAAGCAGTAGGGTCAGATATACTCTACCAGTTCATGCCCCCATGACCCATCCAGATACACTCATATTTGTGCTAATCTTGGAGGTGTCTGTCCTGATGATTAAATTGACAACCAAGATTAAATTTCATACAGTTAAATGGTCCTCAGTAGAAAAAGTAATAAACACATGATGGTTGGTACATAAAATGGAATATTACTCAGCTACAAAGAGAGTGCGTATCACGGATAAATCTCAAAAGACCTGCATTAAGTGAAAGAAGCCAGACTCAGGCTACAGACTTGATAGTACTTTGTGTGACTTTATAAAAAGGCAAAATTATGGGAACATAAAACAGATAAGTAGTTGCCCAGGACTGGGTCAAGAGAGGGCTTCACTATGAACAGTCAGCAGTAGAGTGCTGACAGACTTGTTCTGAAACTTGACCGTGGGCATGCATGCCTGTGAGCAAATTCATTGAACTGAACACAAAAAATCTTGACACTTTTGTACATGGAACAAAAAGTGAATAAGCGATCATATTCTTGTATATACAACTATGTACAAATGTATATGTTTTGGCCACAGGATTGGAGAGCACCTGTATTCTGAGCGTCCATATATTGCAGAAGAAAAAGAGAAAAGAAAATATATAGTTTTCCGTATGATTCACTTATCACCATTCACATTGTTTCTAAAATTCAGGAGTCTCTGGGACTGTAGGTGCAAAGCTATGGAGCACTAACACAAAGCCATGGACAGTTTTGGGGAGGCAAGCAGAAAACAAAGGAAACTGATAATTCACCAAATGGCAGAAATTTAGCAAGCCATGGAACAGATGAATGCTAAATGTTAATGAGTGGCTGATATATGCACCCAGACTCTTCTGTTTATATCAATTGATAAAGTTAATTAAAAGAAGATATAATATGATAATGAATTTCAAAAAAGAACACTGTGTATATTTTTCTCTGTAACATTGCCCATAATCTACTTACTTGGAAACATTACTTATTTGTTCTTTTTGTAAAACAAATACTGATTTTGATAGACATTCAGCCATATTTCAGAAAAGACACAGACTACTTTTGCAAATGCAAATGTAAAGGGAATTTGGAATAACATTTCAGCTCTGTAAGATGTTCCTTAGAGAAAGCATATTTAATAGAGGGAATGTGGTGATTTGAGTAATCACAGATTTTTGTGCTGGTCTATTTATACTTGACTTCACATTTTTTATACCATGTAAAATTTTATAAATTTGGCGTTAATGTATGTGATGTTGATAATCTTGACTACAGTTAGGGAAAATGAACATGGCCATTGTCCAAGTTTGAACACACACCTTTATCCCCACAGCCTCCCTGTCAAATCTAACACTTCTATTACTCAATAACTTGGCATCTATTGTGAAAGGATTGGCAATCTTACTCAATTAGTGGGAAGGAGAATAAATTGTTCTATCGATTGAGATTACTATATTTATAACTTCTCACAGAAATGTTTACTCTCTTTTTAAGGTAGTATATGTCAGTGGTCAGCCAGAGCTGGATTTTGTAAGCTGATATACATCAGATTCTATTATTCAGAATCTCCCGCAAAAATTAGCTAGAGTTGTATACAACAATCTCATCATCCATCGTTTTGGTTTCCAGTTTCAGTTACCTGAAGTCAGCTGAACTTGGAAAGTATTAAACAGAAACTTGCCAAAATAAATAATTTTAAGTTTCAGTTGATCATTGTTTTGAGTAACATGGTGAAATATCACAGTTTCCCATTCTATCTTGCTTTGTCTAGTGCATACTACTGTATACACTGTCTCCTATTAGTAATCATTTTAATTATCAGATGTGCATGGTGTCATAATTATTGTGTTCAAATAACTGTCTTTTACTTACTAATGGCCCCCAAAGATAAGAGTAGTGACATTCCAATTTTATTACACATATTGTTATATTTCTACTTTATTATTATCATCATTGTTAATCTATTATTATATACAATTTTTTAAACTTTATCATAAGTGTAGAATATATATATATATATATATATATATATGTTTAGTATTATCCTTGGTTTCAGGCATGCACAGAGGATCTTAACATACACCCCATGAATAAGGGGGTATTATTGCATATCCACGTTAAACATGAAATTTGTTAAAAAACTAGTGCATATATTTTGTAGAAATTTTGAAATAGGGTTTCAGATATGTATTAGTGTGCTGAGTCATATGTATTTATATACATAAGAAACATATTTCTTAACATATTTCATATTGACACAGGAAAAGACAAAGAAAAACTAATTTGTAATTGAGCACCCATTTAGCAAAGCTCTAGACTGTCAGTATTTTCTTAACCTTTTCTGGTCATAAGAATTCTTATCAGAAGAATTATGTAAGGCATATTTTATACACCAAATTGTGATCCATGATAAAGTTTATTTTCTGCGTCAGGCTCTAGGAATAGTTGCCTACATATCTGTAATTTGACAATGTGCAGAGGTGAATCTGATGTGCAGGATAGTTCAAGACAAGCTAATTATACTTTTTGGAGTAGAAGATTGTATGAGCTTTTTCAAAATTTCTTTTTCCTCAATTTTTGATTAGTACATGTTTGTAGAATATAATGATCACATTCCTTGGGGAACTGGTACATGCACATAACATATCTCAGTTTTTTTTCATCCCCTTCTCCTCCTCTCCCTCCCTGCATTCTTCATCTCTTGATCTCCTTTCCACTTACAGAAAATCTATCTCCCTACTTCCTACTTTTATTTTGCTCATTATTTGTATTTTGGGTTTTTCTTATAAGAGAAACCATGTGATATTTGAACTTGTATGTCTGATTAATTTCTCAACATGATGGCTGGTCTCAAGGGGCATCCATTTTTCTACAAAATACTCAAATTTACCCTCTTTTATGGCAGATTAGTACTCCACTGAGTACAAATACCTCACTTTCTTTGCCCATTCATCTGCTGATGGACATATAGGCTGCTTGCAAGCTTTAAGTAGTATGAATTGTGCTGCTCTGAACATGGGTATGCATGTATCATTGTAATGTGATTTCTTTAACTCTTTCAGGAAGAAACCAACAAGGGGAATATTGGATCAAATGGAATTTTTAGTTTTAGTTTTCTGAGGACTCTCCATATGGATTTCAATAGTGGTTGTCCTAGTTTACAATCTCACAAACAATGTAGAAGGGTTCCTTTTCTCCACAGCCTCACCAGCATTTAGTACTATTTGATTTCTTCAAAATATATGAGTTTTTGATCATGGTAGAATTAAGTATGTTTCTGAGACCCTGTTGTGTATTCTTTAGTGAAGCAAGACTGGTGAATAATCTATGATGTTATTCAGAAAGGATCAGGAAGTGGTCAGCAGCAATTTCAAATTGGCCTCTTAATCAAAGTTTCATATTTGAACTTTAGTCATAAATGCAGTTGTTTCTCCCCATCTTCTAAAATATACTCTTTCTAAATTTCTTTTGAACAATTTTCCTTATCCTAATGTGACTTCAGTATTTACTTCCAAAAATATAATCTGGTAAGCTTAAAAAAGAAAGAAATTGAAAGTATTGTAGAAAAAAAGAAAAAAGAAAATCTCCCTTGTAAACCAGCACTTAAACATTTGAATTCAATGCGTTTGTCATTATGTGAAATAACAGAAAGTGTTTACAACATTCAGTATGTACTTTTAAATTTTTCCTTCTCAGAGAGAACAGCTCAACAGTGAGTATATTTCTCTGTCTTTTTTCTTTAATCTTTTTTTCTTTCTCTTAGAGTTCTCCCTTAGCAAGGCGGCCAAATGTCAAGCCCCTAGCCTTTTCCAATGCATAATGCAAATAGACCTACTGTGTTTCCAGTTTCACCTTGCAGAGAGCTTCTACCTGCTGCTCAACATAATTTGTTCAGTGTAAATGAAGTGTTTAGTAGTTAGTGAAAGAAAAAGGCACAAAAAGAGACTGTTAGGTAGCAGCTTGCATAAATGCAGTTCTGACAGAGCTAAAGTATGTAACGTGGATATGAAACTTCAGGGTTTTACAGTTTTAATTACAGCAGCCATCACAAATAATTGCTGTAATCTAGAAAATAAACCATTTCTGCCAAATTGAAATTCATTTAATTTGCCTGCATTAGTGACAATATAATATATTTTTACTCCTTTCATTTGTTTTGGCAAGAGCCAAAACACTGTTCATTATTTTGAAAACCCTGTTGGTCTTTGATAAGTTTTTCTATAATAATTCTAAAACTGACATAAAATTAAATATAGATTATTATATTCTTATTATAATCATTTCATTATTCTATTATTATTCTATTCTTATATAGTCATAGATTATTACATTCTTGAAAATATCTGTAAAAGAATTAAAGTGATTTCAGGGTTAAAACTGTAAGCAGCGTAATATTGTTCAAGATGATCTCTGTGTTACGATCAGTGACTTGGACTGGAACAGACACTCACTCATTTCTCTTCCTCTCTTCTTGATGGTCACTCTCAGGGCTTGATCCCAGCCCAGAAAACACATTACATTTTCACACCACGAAACTTTACTTAAACAATGTTGTGTAAAGAAAACATTTGTAACGTTAACTTGGCTTTCGTTGTAGGACTCAATATAAACTAAAGAATTAAATATAATTCTTTTTATAGACACAAAAAGAAAAACCAACATAGCTTTAAAATGTCATTAAAAGTCAGTGTAATTAGAAATATAGAAAAAAAATAATATCCAATGAAAGTTAATAGTTTAAGAAGAGAATTCCTAGGTCCTGTGTGGACTATCTTATTCTCATTGTCAACTTGAGAACAGACAGGGTTCTCTTTTACGTATACATACTAAATTTCCCATTTATTTCTCAAATTTTAAGTTTACAGTGGGGAGAGTATATAAGTACTTCAAAACAGTAAACCTGACAATCAAATTATACAAACCATGTTTTTTCTGGTAAAATTCAGCTTTTGTTTATGGAATGCATTAGCTTGAGCACAAATATGTATTTTATGCTAATCTTTATTTGAATATATTATAAATCTAAGACCTAATAATATCACTTCTTTCCAGTCTTTTAGCCTAGTACCTTTGCTATATTAATAAAAGACAAAACTTAAAATCAAGATAATTATTTTTTAGGAAAACAACACTTTATATTCTAGCATTATCTGATATGTGATGTTACACAAACACACAATTCAGTAAAACTAAAACTTTGGGCATGATCTTTTTTTTTTACCTTTAGTATAGCAAAATCAATGCCTACTGATCAAATATTTTAAAGTCGTTTTTGGGCTCTGTAGTTTTCCATTTTTTTCCTTGTTTTTAACATATCCCTATCTTCATAGTTACTTTTTAGTGTTTTTGTCATAACATTCCATACCTAGTTTCATAGCCATTTTCAAGTGTGGAGTACTGTATAGTATTATTAACTACAGCCTCTCCACTGTACATTAGACCTCTAGAGCTTGCTCATCCTACACCACTGGACCTTTATACCTTCTGATCAGCATCTCATCTTTCCCCTCATTCAAAATCTCCACACCTGGTCATCAGTACTCCACTCTTTGCTACTATGAAATGAAGTTTTTGATATTTTACAAATAAGTGAGATCATGCAGTATTTTTCTTCCCTTATATGGATCATTTTAATTAGCAAAATGCCCTTCAGTTTCATCCAAGTTGTCATGACTGGTAGAATTTCCTTATGTTAAAGGCTGAATAATACTCTATTTTACAAACATACCACACTTTCTTTATTGGTTGGTTGTTTCCACCTCTTGGCTGTTGTGAATAATGCTGCAGCAAGCACATCTCTTCAGCAGAGTGCCTTCAGGTGTTTCCCTTGAGGATGTAAGACCATTAGTGGTATCACTGGATCATAAGGTAGATCCATTTTTAATTCTTTTGAGAAATGATATTGTTCTTCCATAATGAATGTACCAAATTTATATTCTCACCAGTAGCATAAATGTTTTTTTCTCCACTTCTTTGTCACTATTCTTATATCTTGGCTTTTTGATCAGAGTTGTTCTAACAGGTGTGAGGTAACATTGCATTGTGGTTTTGATTTACATTATCCTGGTCATGAAGGATGCTGGACACTTTTTCACAAGCCTCTTGATCATTTACATGGCTTCTTTTGATAAAGGAGATCTTTCAACATTTTTAAAAAGTGGTATTGAGTTTTGTGAGTTCCTTATGTATTATGGCTGTTAATCAGTTGCATTGTTTGCAATGTTTTCTCTCAATTTGCGTGCCTGTGGGTCTTGCTTCACTCTTGATTGTTTCCTTTACTGCATAGCAGACCTTCAGCTGCCTATAGTTCCACTTGTCTATTTTACTTGCATTGCTTTGCTCTTGGTGTTGTATCCATGAAATCATTGCCTAGTCAGTATTACGTAAGTTTTTCCTCTATGTTTACTTCTAGGAGTTTAATTATCTTTGGCAGAATTGACTAAGGAAGACCTCAGGTTCTGTACTTTTCTTTGTCAGGCATTTTTTCTATTATTGTTTATCTCCTTATTTATTACTAATCTATTCAAGCTTTCTATTTCTTCTTGACATGTTTGCTTGGTTGTGTGTATATTTCTAGAAATTAACTCTTTTCCTTTGGCTTATTCAATACCTTTACATTTTTATTAGTCTTATGGTTATTTTTATTTCCAGAGCATCTGTTGCAATGTCTTTTATTTATTTTTTTATATTTATTTAGTTTCTCTCATTTTCTTCTTAATTTAGCTAAGGGTTAGCTAATATTTCATATCTTTTAAAAGCCTAACTTTTAACTATTGTGTTTGCTTTTCTTTTTTCTAGTTTCTTGAGGTGTAAATTAAGGTCTTTGTGTAGGGCCTGAGGACAGCTGTAAACATGATGGGAGCACAGGATGCTGTCACCAGGCAGAGGTCCTCAGTCCGGAATGGCCAGACTTGGGGCTGGCCTTGTGCCTCTTCCCAGTCTGAACCATCCACAGATAATCCTCGTGGAACTTCTCCTGTGTTTCTTACAGCTTCCTCAGCTCCTTTGCTTGCCCCTTGCTCAGCTCCTGTGCTCAGTGTCATGTGTGGGTAGGCCATTTTCATCAAACCTGGAATATTTGTCACTTTCTAACAAGAACATTTCACTGGGTGGAATCTTTGTCTTGGCCAGCTTTGGTGCTTCTAGCTCTTGTTTTTCCTGGCAACTTCTTCCTTCTTCATTCTCTTCTTTTCTTTAATCCTTCTCTTCTCTTCTCTCTCTTTCAGCAAGGTGTGTCTGTCCACCAGTTTCAACACTGTTGGCAGTCCTTCATGGCCCTCAGACTGCACCCCAGGATTGGGCTCACTAAGCTTCAGAATCTTGAGGACTTTTGTTGTAATGTGGGAATCAGAGATGGAACCCTCCTCTTGGATGTCTATGGAGGCCTCCAGCAGCGTACCTGCCATGGCAGAGCACTTGATGTGCCAGCCTGGATAGCCCTTGCCCTAGCGGCACAGCCAAGATAGCTCTTCTGGCTTAGAGGTCTTCCACGGGGCAAAGTCTTTCAGGGAGCACTTCTCACTCAGGTGGTCTACAGACACTTGAAGATCACCTTTTTCTTCCTGAAGAGCTTTCTGGTCAGCAACAGCTTCAGGTACCAGCTTCCTTTAGGAGTACTTCTCATTGGCAGCAAACTTCTCTGTGTCAAAGTAGGCAGACCCATTTGATGCATAACCATAACAATTGTCCACAATCTTCTGAACAGAGTCCACAATTTCTGACACATTGTAGCTGACCCAGGTTAAATTCAGGAGGCAGGGCATTCAGTACTTCCATGTCTTTGTGGAATTTTTCCAGAACTTGGATAGTTTAGAGTAAATGGAATTGCCAGTCACCTTGCTGCCACATGTGGAATCAAGCCAGTCAGAAAGCAGACCCTTGGCCTCTTCCATCAATGCTAGGGCAAGACTGCCCACTTTCTTCCCGGGAAGGCTCAAATGGCTTTGGCTAGCTCCACTGTAGGCTGGGTTTGCTCCAGTATCTGCCTCTTGTCTGGATCCATGGTCTCATGTAACTTCACAGCAAAGGGCTTAAGGGCAGTGTGAACATCCTCCAGAAGCTGGGCAGCTGGGGCTTCCAATCCTCATACTGCTCAAACAGGTAGTTCTGCTGGGCCATCCTGATGATCTTATCATCAATGTCCATGATGTTCATACAGTAAAAGATGTCATACTGGAAGCAGTTCTTCAACAATCTTCTCAAGATGTCAAGAGATATAGGACCTGGCATGTCCCATGTGAGATGCATCATAGACAGTTGGCCTACAGCAGTACCATGTTACCTTTTTTCCAACTTAAGGTGTGAACACGTCCTTGTTCTGTGTGAGGCTGTTGTACAGGTAGAGCATGCATAGCTCAGTTCTGGCTGGAGGGGACCACTGAGGCTTTGCTCACTGGCCCTTATCCTGCTCCCTAAAGGAACATGGCATCATGGAGAATCCCGGACCCCAACTACAGACCCTTCACAGAATTTCTCTTCTTTTTTAATATAGGCATCTGTTCTTGTAATTTCTCTTAGTACTGGTTTTGTCATATCCCATATGTTTTCATATGTTGTGTTTTTGTTTTCCTTTTCCCATGAGATATTTTAAAATAAATGTTTTAAGACATTGTCTTTTTATTTACACTTTGACCTAATGGTGTTCAAGAGCATGTTATTTGGCTTTTGTGTATTTTAAATGTTCCCATTTTCTTGCTGCTGCTGACTTCTAGTTTAATGCCATTGTGGTCAGAGTGAGTACTTGATATGATTTTATTTTTTTAAAATTTGTTAAGATTTGTTTTGTGACCTAATGCATGATTCATCATGGGGAATGTTCTTCATGTACTTGAGAAGAATATGTATTCCTCTGCTGGTGGGTGGAAAGTTTTATGTATGTTGCTGTGTGAGATAGCAGACAAAATGGTGATGATGCAGGTATTACAAATATTTACCAAGGAAAGGAAAAGAGTAAAGATAAAAGTTTACTCAGGACAGAATATGCTGTCAAGATGGACAGCTGGTGAGTTTCGAAGAAAGGAATGCAACATTAAGGTCAGAGATTTTGATTATACGTGTTTGATGGTGTGGTAAAAGGTCTAGGCAGCAAAGATAAATATCTAAAGAGTATCTTTTTGTAGATGATCTAGCACCTTGTAGATTTTCTGGAAGCACCTGCATTGTCTTTAAAGTTAATGTTTAAAATGTAGGGGTCAGTTCTGTGAAGTTCAGTCCTTTAGGAGGTAACTGTAAAGGTTGTGACATGAGAGGTGTGTTCGAACTCATTCCAGGTAGAGGCTGCACACTTGGTTTAATCATTTAAGCAAGCCAAGGGAGAAAAGTCAGGGGAGTTGCTCATAGGCCTGTTCAAGAAAACTCCTAAATGACTAGTGTTGGCGTGAGCTATTAGGTCCCAATGCAGGGGGCTAGTTAGCAGCCAGATCTCTGGACAGCAACTGAAAATGTCAGCATAGTAGATGTGAAGTCTAATCCCTTCCAGAGAGAAGTCGGAAGCTGGCTTTTTTTTTTTTTTTTTTTTTTCATTCCCTGTACTGACAAAGGGAAAAGCTATGGGAAGTGTTCATGTGCCTGTTTAAAGCTGCTTTTTGTGGTCCTGGAGGCTGAATAAACGTTGGGCTCCATCCATTTCCAGAGACAGGCAAGTTAGGATCCAGTCCTTTCCATAGAAGATATAATGTTTGCCATGCTAGATGTGCAGTCCATACCCTTTGTTTCTTAAGGAGAAGTAAGGAAGTGGAGGTTTTTTCCCAATCATACAGCACCATGCTGGAAGTGAAGTTTATAGTATCTCAGACCTACCTACTTATTTTGATATGGGCATTTTCTTAGTTTCCCAGAGAGCAGAAATCTATCAAACTGTTTCTGAATTTCTCTCAGAGGAAGTTCATTTAGGGTGAATATTTCTTTGGTGGATGTAAAGGTGAAGGAAAATGTCTGGAAACTCCTACTTTTTCATCTACAGACACTTGAAGATCACCTTTTCCTTGTTGTTATTTTTATATGCTTGATTATCACTGTTTTATTGCATGCTGTACTATTCTTTACTATTTTTGTGTTCTTTAGTTTTTGTCCCTTGTTCTAATATGACTTCCTTATTTTGAAATTAAAACTAGAAGTAGGAAGATGAAATGACCTGTCAAAGTCTATCTAGATAATGGCAATGCCAGAAAACCTAAGTGATTTACTTCACCAATATATGTGGCATGTAGTGGACAAAGGAAATGAGCAGAGCCTGGCTGGAGGCAGCACACATTTGGGAGGGAAGAAGGAACAGGAGGACCCTCACCAAAAATGGCCATGTCACCGCATTTTTCTCATTGCCCTTGGCTGATTTACTTCAATAAGCCTTTGCGTCCATCTGTTCTTGCTCTCTGTCAAAAGAAGAAACTAATTAAGCCTCCACTTACATTAGGACAATATGTGTTAAACTATGTCTAATTTGGAGAAAAGAGACTACTCAAATTTGAAACATTTAAAATGGCAAGTGGATAGAATAATGTTTGTAAGATTCATGGCACTTTTTGAGTAACCTTCTGGAGAAGAAACTTTAAAAGGTAGGAAAAGAAACTAATTTATATGAAAATAATAGTGAGTCTTTGTTGTGCAGTTCCACATTCTGGCCACTAGGCATGTGTAGCTTTCAAAGTTTTAAAAATTAAAATTCAGTAATATTAAAATTTTCATTTCTCAAACACTGACCACATTTTAGTAATCAACAGCAGTCTGTATCCACAAGATGCCATACTAGAGATGAAATAATGGAAAACCTACTGCACGAGGAAACATAAAGAAGAGAAAGTGTACTTAATTTGATTTTAAACTATTGCAGCTTCCGAAAGCTTTGTGATTCATTTATCTGCTCTAACACATAGCAAATGACCAACTATTTTTAAAGGTTTATTATATGAATTATGCTTCTATTCAGGATTTTGAGACCCAGAAGAATTTCCACATATATTTTAACAGTTCGTGCTTAGTTTTGATAGTAGATAACTTATAAACCCAGTTTGCTTTTTTCACTTTAATTTTCTTAACTAGTCTACTGAGAATTTGTATATATTTTTAAAATATTGACATTCATTTTGCTGAGATGTGCATTTGCTTTGATGATTTTTATGCTTTGCCATTCTTTTCAGCATGGGTTTAACCAATATGAATTGAATTAAAAAATTTCTTCTTCTGTGCATTCATTTTGCCATAGTCAAAATGAATCAGATATATGTGGTAGTTCTTGAAGTTATTCTGAATTTAATACATGACCTTCTAATATTTTACATCTTTCATTTCCAACTGATGACATTATATCTTGTACCAGTGTGCAACAGCAAGCAGAAACACTGAAATGACACCCAGGATTTGCAGACAGATTTACTTATGCTGATGGGCACTGATTGGGATCACTCTCAAAATATCAGGCTATGATCTCTTGTGGTGTAGGGCTTCTACTGGATAAGCAAGCAGGAAGTACAGAGGCAGCATGGCTTGTCAACTGGGGATAGTTTTTTTGGAGGGGGATGGATTTATACAATGTACATCATAATGACCAGCTGTGTATCACAGTGACCAGCCATTTCTAAGAGATAAGAGCAACCAGTTCTGGAATAGGAATCATTACTTGGGCAACTACTAAGCTGAAGTATACTGGCTGAGGGGGGATTTTCTGCTGCATTACCTGCCTCTTAGTTTCTTCAGAAAATTTCCTGGGAATATTACATGGGATCTTCTGAGACAAGGCACAACTAGGATTTCAGATTGTCTATTGTGTAACATTACTCTGGAAGGTAATGAGGGAGTTAATCTGGTCTAGGAGCGTCTAATGTGTCTTAGACTCTCATCAAATCTTGGTCAAGTGTTTGACTGATTATTCTATTCTCATGAGATAACTGTCACAGAGTTTAAGGCCAAAAAAAAAAGTACACCTAGCATGGGATGGGGACACAAGGACTGGGGTAAGCATAATCCACATCAGTTAATGAAAAACACAGCTAGCAGGGAGGCACAGAAGCAAGGACTGGGGTAAGCAGCCTGAAAAGACACAAAAATCAAGGGTAACAGGTATGAAGCAATCCTGTGAACTGTATTTTCAGGCTTCAGTCATGCTACCTAGTCCATACTAGTTAACATGCATTGTCTCTTTAGACTGAGCCTCGACAGAGCTGTCCAAGTAAATTTTTAGTGGATCTAAAGCTGTAGAGGTTAATATGTACCTGGGTTATATGTGTATGCAGGCATATCTACAGATGTAGCTGGTTACAAGCTGTTTCTGTAGGGTTATGGGCTTTTTTTTTGTAATCTATATATCTTTAAATGGGGAGAGTCCACTATAATGTATGAGGTCAGTGCCAGTGATATAGATGCTGAAGCCTGAGCTGGATATAGGGGCATGGGTGTCAGTGATGTGGTTTGAGCTTGTAGAACAAATGGTGGAGGCTGGTCTGGCTCTGATATTCTGGGAATACTGGGTAAAGTTTTTCTGGCTGAGTTTAATGTTCCTGTGAATTGGATCCCTGAAGTGGGCTTAGATTTCTGGACCAGATTATTTTGGATTGCTGGTGGCAGGTTTCTAAACAGCAGCTTTCTGTGCAGATCATTCCTGCAGGGGAGTTTTGGTCAAAACAGTTCTGTCCAAGATGACTACAGCATATCTAGCCTGTTGGACTCCATTCCTAAGAGAGCTTTTTCCATCTGTAAACAAGATGTACTCAGCATCTGTCAGAGGGTCCATTTTTTTGAACAGTTCATCCCATTACAGCATGTAGCACCTGGACAGTTAGGTCTTGGTCTAAGGTGAGCTTCTCAGTTTTCTTGATCAGAAGGATAGTGACTGTCAGAGCTTGGAGGTAGAAGAGGGAGGCAACCCTTAGAGGCCATTAGGCACTCCCAGGGACTGATAGTCTGAGTAAGCATATGGAAGCCAGCAGCTCCAAGAAATGTGTGGAGATTTTTCTTGTGACCAGTTTCTGCCAGATGTTTAGCAGAATTTTGTGTCTTTTCAGTAGGAAGCTTGAGTGTCATTGATCAGAAGTACTTTTTCAAAGAGGAAACAAATTTTTGAATCTCTGGGAGATTGAGTCCAGACCAGTTGCAAAAAGGGGCTGGCTGGAAGGAGCCAATTAAAGGCATTTTTTAGGCCCAGACATGTATACCAGCAGGCTTTGGGTAGCAGAAGACTGAGGCAATGTATATGGAGGGCAATCGCAAGAGCATTGGCAGCTCAGAGATCTTAAACTGGCTTTAGAGGTAAGAGAGTTATATTTTAGCAATTTGACAGTCTATACTGTTTGCTCAGGGGACCATGATGTAGGTGGAAGGGACAGAAAAATTTTAGAGAAAAGGTTCTTGTAGTTTGGCAAAATCTGTTGTTAGAGCCTCCCTGAAAATAGTAGGGGCTCCAGGGGGTAACTTCAATAACTTTAGGCATGTTTATTGGCTTCTTGCCTCCCTCTTTGAGGTCTGCCAGGACAGCAGTGCAGTACTGATCTAAGGCTTCATGCCTCTCTGTCACATTACAATCTCAGTTTGGATGGACTCAGGGGAGGACTGTGTTCACCCAAGGGTCAGGTTCAACCACAGTGGTGGGGACTTGACTTTAACCAGTCGTGGTCCCCATCTAAAATATAGTGGCATTCTTCAGTATTCAACAGAGTCAGAAGGAGTTGCTGATAGTAGAGCAGGAGGCTGTGGTGCAGGAGACAGAACTGGTGGTGGTGGCACCATGGCTGGCTGAAGAGTTGATGGGTGTAATGGGGAAGCAGTCCCAACTAGGGGTCCTTAGGCAGAACACGATAAAGCTTTTCTGGCTTGGGCTGAATCTGAGAGCCTCTCAGACAGCCTTGTGGTCAAATGCAGGCAATGAACTGGAACAGGTTCAATTGGCTGGAAGTAGATAAGTGGGGAACAGGGGATGCAACTGTGGTGGCCAACCAGGGTACCAGGGTGGAATTCTCAGGAAGAATTTTAGGCCTCTTTTTTCCTTTTTTTTCCTTTGGGATGCAGGAAGCAGTTTGGTCTCATTTTTAATTTCATAAAAGCCCTTTATCCTGCTGTCAGGGACTGTGGCTTTTAACTAAATAGTTCCCATTCTATCTCCCTATGGTGTATGCTGTGTACCCTTGAATGAATGTTGTACCATTGTGATGGCACAACAGACAAAGGGTGGGTGCCCCTCAGTGAGAGACCATTCCGATGTCCCCCTGGCCATACCCTTGCAGGGACTTAGGGGTGACTTAGCTAAGGAGGGTATGAGGCCTCCATTATGCCATATGTTGATTGCTACAAAACCACAAGTGAGGGCCCAATCAGCTACCACAACCAGTGCTTCCCGGTCTTGATTCACAGGCAGAGAAGCCTATTGCTTACGCTGTCTGTTCCACTCACTCATTCATTCATTCAGCAGGCCCTCAGTGGTTAAAATTCCAACCCCGTTTTCCTTCAAGGTTTTAACTAATAAGATTTGATAAAGCTTTTTTCTGCTCAAACTGAATAGGAATGATAGACTGACTAACTGGGGGTGCTCCTGGGGGTCTTAGCAAAATTAGGCAGGCAGGTAAGCAGACAGAGAGACAGACAGATTGTGGCCTCCTCCTTTTGGAGTGCAATGTGAGCTGCTTGAGCAGGGAGCCAGGAATTCTGCTGCAGACCCCTGAGGGGACTCAAGAAATCTCAAGGGTGAGCCTTCCTGTCGGGACCTGAGAGGTCCTTGTTCTGTTCATGAAGGCCATGACCAGTGGCCAAAAGGTCAGCATGATTGGTCTTCCAAGGTGATGCACCAGATGCAATGGCAAGTAGAAATACTTAAATGACACCCAGGATTTGGAAGCAAATTTATTTATGTGGACAGGCACTAATTGGAATCGTTCCCAAAATGTCAGGCCCTGATCTCTGGTGATGTAGGTTTTATATGAGATAAGCAAGCAGGAAGTACAGAGGCAGAATGGCTTATCAGTTGGGCATTTGCTTATACAATGTACATCATAGTGACAAGCTGTGCATCACAGTGACCAGCCATTTCTAAGAGACAGGAGCCATTGGATCTGTAACAGGAACTATTACCTGGGCAATTAATAAACTGAAGTATACTGGCTGGGGCAGGGAGTGTTTTCTGCTGCAAATGAAGGTATGAGAAGAATTTGTTACCTGAAGTAAAGATGTATAATTTTAAGATTTCTCATAATTGCACATGATCTTTCACAAGACTAGTATAAATTGTTAGAATCTTTTCTGTATCATGCATACTGTTTTTGTTGTTTATTTTTCAGCCTAGGATGAAAAATGTGATCCAATACTCAGTGTCAAACTTCCTGTATGATAGACAGAAAACATCTTGATTTATAAATTTATGTTAAATTTATGAATTAATGTAAATATATATTATGTATAAACAAATGTATATTAAATTTCATTTCCAAAATGTCTTGATGTCTGATACTTGAAAGATAATGCCATTGCCTTCTAGCTAAATACTTTGATCACTCATATACTCAGTTTTGTGTCTTAATATATTTCTCCCTTTTTTAAGTGAATATTGTAAATAAATTTTCTATAGCAAATCCCTAATTTTTTTTTCAGTTAACTAAATACTGAAAATTTTCTCCAGTTACTTCAAGTTAATCAGGAAAAAAGATAATGCAAGCATTTCAGAGAGGAAGAAAGTTTTGTGAATAAAAGAGTAGGAACCAATATGAACCTTTATTGTACCACCTTAAATTGTTTGCCAAGGAAGGATGATATATGTCCTGACTGCTTTACAAAGCTATTGTGAGAATAAAGTGAAATAAATTGAATGAAGTAATTTGGAAGATTCTACAGATATAAAATACTAAAGATAGTTTTTATGTTATCAGAAGCTCTTCTCATGGTACATAGAGACTTCCAAAGATATAAAATATGTGATCTTTACACGCAAATTAAGACCAGTGCTTGAATGGTTCTTAATGTACATTCATTCATGTTACTGAGACTCTATTAAGAACTCTGCCATGACACTAGTATCATGATGCAGGCATATATTTCAAAATAGCTAGGAGTTTTTCTGTTTTCATTACCTTTTATATTGAACCAAGTAGGCTTATAGGTTGAACTTAGAGATACCAAATACAAATTCTATATCATTGGTTGTATGTAGTTTTATTTTAGTTTACTGGATTAAAGAAGTATGTTTATCTCATTCTCTTATTTGCAAAATATATACATTATTAAAACAAAAATACCTATTAAATCTTAATTTAAAACTTTGGTTCTTTTTCTGGAGATACATAGACATCAAAGCTTGGATTTCCAACTTAAATTCTTGATCTTCTGAGGGGACTTAGATAATAATGCCTCCTTTTAGTTCTTTTAAAAAAATACATATCCTATCTTTACTTCAAAATATGAAATAATTTTAAATGCTATGAATATATATTGTGTCTCTGTATTCCATATATTGTCTATATCTTTGTCTCTATACTAAAATAAAATAAAACCAATATCACACTTGTTATTTTAAACAATTACTGGATTGTGTTCAAAGAACTACTTTTTTATAATATCCTAATAAAAAGCATACTTTACATCTTAATGCTATATTTATTGAAAATAACTAAAACTATAATAAATTTTATTGGTACATAAAATAATTTTCTAACTCTAACTGATGAAAGAGGTCTTTTTATTTTATATTTTGAAGCAGGATTGGCAAACTGGAAAGAGGTGATGAAAATATTTTAGGTTTTATTGCTCATATTTGTTCTCTGTTCTATTCTTCCTGCTCATCCTAATACCTTTGAACTTTAAAAATATAAAAAATTATTCTTTGTCACTCTGTGTTTCAAAGTATTAATAAAGGTATCTGTCCTACTGGCTGTTTAACTTCCTTTAATATTTTTGATATCATATTTCATAAGGACTTTACTAGATCCTGTAACCAGTGGGTACCATGTGCTAATTCATAAACCCAGAGGAGATGCTCTCTCATAGCATTTCATTTCTAATTAAATTATGTATATGTATTAGGGATATGTAAACATTTACAAATTCAGCTATACCAGCTATACAGTATTTCAGTAATATTGTTCACGGTCGTTTCCTATTGTGACATGCAAAAATGTTTAAACAGTTCATAGAATGTCACAAGGAATGGGCAAAAACTTTGGTTCTATTAGGGAAAAGGAAAACTCAAAAGTAAAATTTCAGAAACACAAGGACCTATCAAAAAGCCACTGTGTCTTGAATTCACAGCAAATCAGTAAGACTTACACTAAGCATGGATTTTTTTTCCCTAGGGTTGGAGCCCTTTATTTTTTATTGTACTTTCTTTTTGCAATGCAAACATTAATACAGATTTGTTACTGCAAAAATTATCTGATCGTTTGTTGTCAAGGTTTTGTTGCCAGGTGTATTTGAATTGTCTGGAAAAGCTATTTGCCTAATTTGAGGAATTTGAGAACATTAAAGATTATAGGAGGACCTAACCATCCTTCCACGAGATGAAGGTCATTGGTTACATGGGAAGCTAAGCAAGGGCACTATCCTACCACATTGGAAAAATAAAAATAAAACCTCCAGTTCATTTTCTCAATTATTGTGCAAGATATGGGTTGAGTGCCTAATGCCACTGTCAGAACATTTTGCTGTTTGCATAACAAGTACTTTCTTTAAATCTGTTGAAATTGGACATAGAGTATCTTCAGATGCTGAAAAATCATTCTGAGTTTTCAGTGAAGACTCCTAAGATTAGGGTAAAATCTCAGGATCCTAGTGCTGAAAAACCAGGCAGGATTTCTGGTGGGAAGTCCTCCCTATTTCATGCTGAAATGTCTGTCATTGCAGTGAAATGTTCCAGTGATAGTTCACCCTATTGGATTTGTGGGAGTGTGGGTTTAGCCATGCACCAGCCATTTTGATTTTTCTTACCATCATCTCTGGTTTCCAGTTGATGAGATGATATGAGACCTCCCCTACTCATGTACACCAGTGTCCAAAATGTTCTCTTCATCCTCATTCAAGGCATATTTTCCTCACTACACATGGTTTGTATCACTGCACACACCAACTGTGATCTTTTTAATGAATTTAAGCTTTTACAAAATTAAAATGTGAAATAACCCTCGCTAGGTAAAAATTAAACCTTCCATGAGGCAACAAAACACAAGAGAAAACCATCCAGGAACAACACATCTGTACATTGCAGTGAGACAACCAAACTCTTACGGGAGCAAGAACCAGAAAGGTCTGAACTGGGAGCTTGCTCCCATACAGAAGCAACTGATATTTCTCTGCCAAAGAAAATATAGCAATATATTAAATGTATTATACAATAAAATCATAAAGGTATAGATAGGAAGAATGTAATAAAATGGTTATGGGTTTCTAAAATCATTTCTGTTTTCCAAGAGTATTTAGCATACATAGTTTTACAGCCTTTCTTGGGGACAGAGATCTAGAGGAAAATGCAGTTCTGAGTTTCACATAGCTACCTGTTGAGCAGATAACTGGAATGCAACCTGTTTGTAACATCACATCCACCATGCAACATATGGGTGGATGGACAAACGCACATGAAATCTTTTACTATTTCTTCCTTAGTGTGAAGCTATTCCTGCTAAGAAGTATCATATGTCCTGTGCACGATGATATCAAATTAAGTACTGAACTATAGGAAATTATGCTTCTAAGCTCAAAGGAAAGGAGAGAGAAAGGATGGAGAAACACAAAAGAGAAGAAATTAAAGCTCCAATAATGCTATCCAGTCTAACAACTGTATCCTCAAAAGGGGTAGCAAATTATTTCTACAAATGAAAAACATTTCCATATAACTGTTTTAAAAAATAAAAATAAAAATGAAAGGTAAATTTGTGCAAAAAAAATTTTCCAAAGGACTAGATGATTAAAGAAACAAAACTCAGAAATGAATTACTGTACTGATCTTTCAGTTTAAAACAGGATAAGTATTGCAAGAAAATAGATATATTATGTGATTTAAGGCTAAGGAGAGTTTTGAGTAGACTTGTCACTAAAACAAGAAAGGATCACAAGCTTAAGGTAAAATAATAATTTTCATGCTTTTGTAGCCATATTTTCTTCCTTTTCAATGTTTATACTACTGAAAACTAAAAATAATACAAATGGACACATACATAAACGCTTAACCCTCTTAGCTGCTTCATTTTTATGAGCTGAATACTGTTCTTGGATGAGTTTTAAATGTTCTATCCCATAGTCAGTAGGGGTGACGGATGCCTAGCCAAATACTGATTTGGCCCCAGATTCTAGGGGGAAGCAGATGTCCATGTATAACCTCACAATAAAACGTTTTTTAAGAAAAACATTTCAAAATATATTAATTATGGTTTGATAAAAACATTGGAAAAACTAAGCGTGTGAAATATTTATGGTGTATACTGTACACATACACGGTACTTATTTACAGACAATGAGAAAAATAATAGCAGAAAACAAAAAAAGATTGAAGAGTCATAGGTTACTGATATATGTGTAAAAACCATTTTGGAAGCCAAGACAGTGGAATTAGTTGGAATTAAAGTAGTAACAGAAAATATTTTTGCACTACAAAAATTTGCTACAATTGAAAATCGTTGATTAACATCTAAAATCATGTTTCTAAAAATGTATTATTTTCCACCACAAACTCCTACTAAATTAAAAAAGCTCTGGTTTAATGTCCCAGTAGCAATAAAAGACAATGGTTGAGAGATATTTAAAGGATGTACTACCACACTTGATACAAATCCATCTCTTCCAGAAGCTAATTGCCATGTGATAACATACAAGCGATTTCTCCATTACTCTTACTTTGCCTTTGCCGGAAAAAGAGAAATTGTTGACTATAGTTTGAGTAATGACTAAATGAATTTAAATAGTGTTGTAGTAAAAATACCTAAATTTAAGCACAATAATGCCTCTGTATCATTGTTTTTTCTACTTACTAAGATATTTTTTTAATAATAGTCATAATGAAAAGAGGCATCAATAACAATTTTTCTATATATAGAAATTTACAAAACAAGAATGTACTGCAGTTGATGTAATAGGATGACAAACTAATTAACTATAGCATTGATTAAAGACATAAATGGAATAATCGTGGAAGAAAAATACAATTAGCAAGAAACATACAGGGCCTTCAGCTTATTACCAAAGGGTATAAACTGAAAGTTGCCCTTTTATGCTTATCAGTCATATGCTTTCCCCTTTGCAGCAGTCTGAAGAGACTTGTGTCCAAGTAAAGCCTTCCCTGGTAGGATGTATAGCTAACAAAACACTTCTGCAACTCAATGTAATTTCATCCGTCAAGGGATCTAAAAACGTTCATTTTGATAAATTGAATAATTCTGGTTCTATCACCTATGCTAAAAACACCTATCCTAATGAAAAAATAAGACAAAAATAATAGCAGTGTTCCACAAAAATATCTGGAATTTCTCTTCTGGAGTCTGACATTTGAATTGTGTGATGCTCCATAATGCAACTAGTAATAGGAACCTATACCTACTACCATTCTTTTTTTCTGGAATTTTCCCAACAAATTCTATTTCAGCAGACTTGGTGAACATGTTCTCAGATCACTTGATCCTTTGCAATTGGTGCAGCAAGCAGAACTTCTGGTCTTACTTCAAGCAAGGTCTTAAAAATGTGAACCAAGCCCAGAACTTCTAGTATGGTGAATGAAGGAGCTCAGAAAATCCTACCTCCAACTAGCAATAAATTATAAACAATAAAACAAGGTCATAAACAATCACTTCAACAATCTGGATATTGATCAAAACCCAAGAACAAATTGAAAAGTATTACTTAAGAACATCTACTGGACTCCATGTGGTGACAATGGGAATCTGTGAACTTTTAGTATGATATTATTCCATTCCCTCACTATGCACCTTCATTCTGTTGTGTACACTAAGGTATACCTTACCAAGGAAGGGCAAACAATAATTAGAGCACTACTGCTAGAATTGCTTTTAAGCAATAAAAGCATGAAGAAGGCAGAAACTTCTAACAGTGAAAATGTAAGTGGAGCATAAAACAAATGGACTGACCATTCAGAAACTTAATAGTGTTACTTGGGAAATAAGACCATCAAAGTGGAACTCGATACCTCCCCAAATATCTTTTCTAGTCTGGATGTCTACATGGCATACTCCACAGAATATGAGGAGGGCTTAAGCCACCCATATATTCCCTGGCTACACGTGAGGCACCATACATGTACATGTGAAAGGTGGACAGGCTCAATGGAAAGTTAAACTTAACAGATGAGCAAAGTGCTTGAACTGTAATTGTGTTTCTCAGCTCACACACTGACCCATCAGAAAAGAGAGGATGCCTTCATACACATGGCCAGTAAAACTCCAGGTATTTATCAGCCAACTACCTTGACAGAGGACTAACTCCCAGGAATAAAATTAAAACTGAGGCTAAAAATATAAATGCCAAACAGAATAGAGAGACTTCAGATGCTGCCCACTATGAGTGAAACTCTGTAGAATTAGTCCAGACACTTACCATAAAACAACAAAAAAACTAATAACAAAAAAACTGTGAATAATCAGAACTCAGGTATACTGCAATAGGATGTATGAAATATCCAGTGTTTAACAAACTAGTATATGACTTATTATAAGGGAAGTGTCTCCCAAACTACAGAAATAAGGCAAAAGTACACATTGCCTCTGAGCAGAACCAGATGGTGAACTTTGTAGATAAATATTTTAATGAAAGTTTTAAAAATGTTTAAGGACTAAAGGAAGTAATTTTTTAAAGAATTCAATGAGAGTATGAAACCAATGGGACATCAAGTAGAAAATCTCATTATAAAATGAAAAGCTGGGATTTAAAAGTATAATAACTGACAGAAAATTTAACACAAGACCTAAAAAATGATAATAGAGGAATCATCAAAGTTCAAACTATTTCAATAAAAGTCTTCTAATATGGTGAAGGGAAAATAAAAATAGTTGGGAAAAAGGAACAGAACAAGACTATCAAGCATATCAACATATGAAAAATACAAGTTCTAGAAAGAAACACAGAAATATGGAGGATATACTGATTGAACATTTGTCACATTTTATAAAAGACAATCCATAGATTCAAGAATCTTACTGAAGTCCAAGTAGAATACAGAAAATCATACCGAAACACATTGTATTCAAACTGTTGAATGAAAGACAGAGAGAAAACTTTGAAAACAGCAAGAAAGCTGGTTAGATCTCTTGCCTAAAGCTAATTGAACTCTGATAGGATGGCATGAAAATTTCCAAGCCAGGTGTTTCTGAATAGTAATGCATGGTATAATTATAGTCCTAGGTAGTGCTACTTTTTCTTTAATTCCAGCCAAGAAAGTGCAGAAATCCAGAATGTACTTTATGATAATATGTGGGAATATAAATCAGAAGTCACTCTCACTCTAACTGGTTTTTCTTAGCCAAATCAACCATTACAGGTACTTTATTCAGTCAGTGATGATGTACTCCTGAATTTAACGACATGTCAGTCAGAATAGTACTGTTCATCCTAAACCCGAGGAGGGTGCACATGTGTGCAGTCCGCCTACATGAACGATGGAGAGTGGGAGTATTATTATTATTTTGTGGACGTTTCACAGATCATGGTCTTATTGGGTCATCTTTCATATTACCAGAACTTCCATTCATTACTGGATGTTGTGCAGCTAAAACTGCTAACCACTCCAGTATTTCCTGTTGTATCATACTCTTTATATTCCCTCTGAGAAGCTGCATTGAGCAACCTGATCATATATCTGCTAAAGAAACAAACAGCATTAGAGAATTCTAGGATAGGAGGTTGAATAAGCCATGTAGGATGATTCTTCCTCTTTCTCTTGGCTCCATGTACTTGCAGGCTTTCTAATCATTGAAGGAGATTTGAGAGCAAGATTTCAGTTTTCCACTTATCTTTTCTTGATCTTTGCCTTACAACTGCCGCGCAAGCCATGGTCGCCTCCTCACAATGCTTACACTCATCAACAGGGAGAACAGGCAAGGACACTTACTGCTCTGGACCGCATGGCCTGCCCAGACTGCTTTCCTTGGTGGGTGCACTACCTTCCTCTGTCTGCCTCACCTGAACATGAACACACTTTGAGGTACTCACCTGACCATTTCTCTCTGTCATATACTGCCTTCTACTATACTTGTAGGGGTCAGCTTCATAACACTAATAGTATAAATCCATCCTCTAACTCAGAGGCATGTGTGGCTCAGATCTCAGGACCATCAACTAAGAAGTTACAGTTAGAAGAAACTCCAGAAATCTGGTTCCCAAAGCAAAAGTGAGAGTTCTGAAGCACTCCATGGTAACCAGCTTCAGTTGCCATGAATTTGTGTGCATTCCTGGCCTGAGAAATTTGTCTGTACATGTACTATGTCATGATATAAATTTGGATCCTCCCCAATCCTCTGGTACTTCCATAACCAAGAAAGATTAGTTTGCAGAAGACTAGGGGCCAGATTTTCACCATGTTATACAGATCTGTCTACATGAATAAAGTTGTTTTTCTTCATAAAGCTAGGGCTCTCCCCAAAGTTAAGAATTGATTCATGAGAAACCACTTTGAAGATATCAATATGTAATACAACAAGCATTGTTAATTTCCTACCACTTTGTTTGTAACTCTGTATTGTCTGTGCTTTTCTTTTGCTATTTTGTAAAAGGTTGTCTGTTAATGTTTTCCTCCTTTTATTTAAAAAAAAAAAAAGAAAAAAAAAAGAATTGAAGTAGCAGAATGGGCCAAAATGTGGGTTGCAGTGGGAAACAAAGGGTTTATATCTGTCACTCTTCTCTACTCCCTTCCAATGAAAGGTGACCATGGTTTGTGTCAGTCCATGAGTCTCGGTGTAAATCTCATCATGACAAAATTGAAAAACATGCAGTATTTCTTTTGAGTGTCCCAGTCTCCTTTGTTATTGTAGCTCCAGATTCTGACATAAATAATATAATGACATTAATATAAATGTAATATATTATAAATATATACTCTGTCTTGGTCACTTTTTCATTGCTGAGACACGATAGCTGATACCTATAAATTAAAGGGGAAAGTTTTATTTTGGTTCATATTTTATTCCATAGTTGTCAGGTCCCAAGTGAGGACAGCATGGCACAGGGGCAGGGTGTAGAAACATCTACTCACTTTGTAGAAACCCAAAAGCATTATGTTAAGGGAGAAACTGGGAAGGGAAACATAACATTCTGTTCACTCCCACGAGGACCCACCTCTTCTCACCAGCTCCAGCCTCCTAAAATCAAGTCAGCTATAATGGCCTTGTAACCCAATTAACTTTCAAGGGTCCTACCTATGATTGCATGAAGCTTTAGGGGACATCTAGATATAAACCATAATATTCTGTAATGCATTATATCATAAATAATATAGTTTAGTATAGTATGAATTATAAACTGATAGCACTAGCCAAAAGAATTTCAGGACAGTTTCTTTACCACATGAAATTTCCAGTGCCAGATAAAGACCTCCTCAAGAAAGGAAGGTTTTAAATTTGTATAAATTCCCACACTGAGGGGCTGGGAATTGTAGCTCAGTGGTAGAGATCCTGCCTACCATGTGCAAAGACCTGGGTTCAATCCCCAGCACCAACAAAACAAAATGAGAACACAAAACTTCCTATACTTAAATAGCTTCCCAAGTGATTTTTCTCACAGCTATATTTTAATATTCTTTGGTCCCTTTTACTCAAATGACAAAGAAGGTCATAAACCTAAGAGCACTATTGAGAGAGCTATGCTTTTGTCCTAGGAAGTCTTAGATCTTATCTAGTCTCTCAGAGTTCTTATATTTTATGACTTTCTAGATGCTTGCTTTACTTTAAGAAGTTGGAACTGCAGATTTTTTTTATACTGTGGATAGAAAGCAGAATTCTCCAACTTTCTCATCAATATGACTTCTTTATGTCCCTGGAGAGTTCCACTCCTGAAAGGCTGCCAGTTAGAAAGTTTTAAATCAGTTACAAAATGTAAAACAATTATACAAACATTATGACACTAAATGGGAGAGGACAAAAAAGTTTATAATTTTAAGTTTATAATTTTTATTGCTAAGTATAGTTGATACTTGGACTCTGTATAATTATAATAATTAATTCTGTAATACAGTATGCCTTTAAGGGTCAGAATATGTACATAGATATGGTAAATACCTTGAATAGAAAATAATTAATATACAACAATGTTAATTCATGGCTTTCTGATGGTCAGAATACTGGATTTTTTTCTCTGTATTTTTTTGAATTTTCTAAATATTTTAGAGTATACCTATTATAACATTAGTAAATATTTTATGTACTTAGAGAAATACTATTACACTACATCTTTATTATCCACATTCCTTACAATCAAGTACTCCAGACAGTTTGATAAATAATGAACACTAAAGAAATGTGACTTCACAAATCCTAATCGGCATAGTTTTATTTATCCTTTTTTCATATTACAAAATATATTATGAATTAACACTTTAACTTTGTAACCATTTTACATGGATTGTTAGTATTTCTTTCTTTTTTTTTTTTTTTGGTGTTTGCTTTTGGCAGAAATCTCACAACATGTTCTTTTTGGAGTGCAATTTCATTTAACAACCCACAGTTACCCTGCATTTAATTCATTCATGTTTAGGCCTTCTCTAGAAGGCATAATTCTACTCTGGAGGAAAAAAGTAACCTATTCTGTGACACAGAAAGAGAATGAAAATATGCACACTTGGTGGATGTGGGGATGGGAGAACACCTGTGGCTTATTTGGAGCTCATACATGTGTTGTGAAGGCTTAGAAATTCCCAGTCGGTTAAAAGTGATTTTGCAACTCTTAGGCTGGCAGGTTTACTTCTGGGTCAGTGATATGATCATTTCATCCTGTTGTTGTACATAGTCACATTTCACTTTACCACCAAGAACAATGATTCAGTATATGCTTTTGATTTAACAGGTACAGCATGCCTGGTAGAGTACCTGACAACAAGACACACTGACTATTTAGAATGATGGAAGTCTAAGTAGTCCAAAAGTAAAGCTCACCAGTTTGGTAATAAAACTGGAAACCCTTCAAAGTGGAAAGGAGCTCAAATTCTAATTGAGCAGTCAGGTAAATATATCATTTTACAGCCACCACCACGAAAAGATGTGCACTAGCCATGCTGTCATAGTGATAGACATATCATTCAGCAGGAATGCGTTTAACTTCAGTGGACCCTTGACTTATGAACTCAATTCATTCCCCAGGGCTGGTGGTAATTCAAATTGTCGGCTGAAGGCTCAGGCTGCTCTACACAGCCTTCTCTTTGCTGTGGCAGATCTCAATGTCCTTAGAGTGACATTGACCCAAGATTTCTCAATTAACCCCATACAGAAAAGTATGTTGCAATGTTCTTTCTAGAGCTCTTTAAATCTATATCTAAGATCACCTGGAAGCACAAGTGGACAGTATTCAGGTTGTAACTCAAGACTCTAGTCATAAGTTAAAACTAAAATTGCCATCATAACCAAAGTTGTTTGTATGTCAGATTGGTCATCACTGAAGGATCCACTGTATTTAATACAGTCCATATCACTAAGGTTTGCTTTATTGCCATAACTATAAACTTCCTACTAACAAGATATCACATATGTATCAAATTTTGTTTCTTTCAGGCCACTGACTCTGCTACAAGGTGACCATTAGTTTAGATGTGAAATTAATGACCTAAATCTCTTAAACATTCTTCCAAAGGACTTCCGGGAAGATGAAGTTGTGGCGAACAGCAGAGAATAGCCTCTCCTGAGATTTGGTGTCTAGACTCTAGAATATAGCAATGTGCAGAAAACAAGAAAAGGGAAGTGGGTTTCCAGAGACAAACAAGGATCTGATGTAAGAACTGAAACTCATGGGAAGAACAAAGAGGGAGACCTCAATGAAAAAGAAGATGGTGGCAAGTGGTGATTTCTTCTTGAGCTCTGACCCACTGCATGGAAGGGGCAGCTTGAAACTGTATACACACAGAAACTAATGGTGACCTTAGGAGTCTCCATGGAGAAATGCACTAGTGGAATGGAGCAATGGATGGAGTGGACTGCAGTGGCTGCTGAGTTATTCAGGTTCACATTTCTGCCTGAAGAGGTGATTGACTAGTAATAATTCTGGAGAGACACCAATGAGGCTCAAAACTCACAACTGTGGGATGGCCTCATCTAGTGTCTCCCAGTATCAGAGTGAGGTGAAACATAGTTCAAGCCATCAGGAGGTCAAAGAACCAAGTTTAAGCCAACAGAAGGCACAAGGAGTGTTGTGGGTTGAACAAATTGAGTTCCAGCCTCATAGCCAGAGCACAACCTGAACTTCAGTGGAGGTGCAGCCTTGCTGGGATTATCCACTACCCCACCATAAATCTGCAGGTGGCTTGCTGGGATTAATCAACACAGATCTGGGCTCTGTCTGTTCATTTGGTCTACCAGTGACAATAGAGTCATACCTTGAATGGACAGTTTTTTCTTCTTTTCTTTTTTTTCTATTTTGCTTTTGTTTGGTTTTGATTTGTTTTCTTTTTCCTTGATCATTTGTTCTTGTTTTTAGATGAGTGTGAACACTGTTTCTAGTTTTTTCATTTCCATTCTGTTCTGTTCTTGTTTTTATTTCTTCCTTCTCTCTTCCCTCCCATCTTCTTCACCAGTGTCCTGAAGTTTGCATAATCTTCCTCTGTCTGCCAGCCTTGCTTCTAATCTCCTCGGGTTCTTCTATTTCTCTATTTTTCTCCCTAACTCTTTTAAAATTATCTCCCCTGAGAGCAAAATTGCCATGCTGAGGGCATATTAACTGTAAATAATTTTGTGGTTTCTTTTAGATTTTGTTATATAACCACAAATATAGTTCATACATTTAAAAGTGGCAAATTAATACTTACCTCAGTTTGTCATTTTCTAGGCTGTGTTTGAAATTAATGTTATTGCTGATTGTACTATTTTTTTCAAGGTGACATAAATGTTCTAGTCAGTTGTTGTTCCTGGTACCCATAACTGAGATTGCCTGAGCGTCATAAACAATACTATAGACCAATGCCAAAGAACCAGGGGCAAGGCCAAACAGGTAGCAGTTTACCCTCTCCAATAAAGTGAAACCAGTGCACAACCCAAAAGCCAGATACACCTGCAGGACATCTCAAAAAATAGTCATTTCTAAATACTAGCAATAAAGCTACTGTCCATAATCAATTTACCAGCAGCATCCCAGGATTTAAATTAAAAAAATAAAGAAATTGAGATAACACTTAAGCAGGGCATAACCCTAGACTTCCAGTTCACCAAAGGCAAACCCAAGGGGCAATGAGGTAGAACAATCTGAAAGCCACCCACTTGGACACTGCGAAGTAGTAACAGTGGATAGACAAGACTCTAGAAAAATCAAATCAAAGAATCTCTCAGACAGATAGAGACAGTGACCATAATGAAAAATATGGTTAGTGACTCTAGAGCAGATACAGACAAAAAGATAGAAGAGCTTAGCAGAACAATGGAAGTCATGATTCCCCATAGGAAAAAATGGAATCTATGAAACACAGCAAAACAGATATCCAGGAGTTTAAAAAATACATTGAAAGTATATGCAACAGAATGAACCACTGTGAGAACAGAATCTCTCCTATAGAAGACAGGCATGTGGGTAGCAATTATGAAAAGAAAGTCTTAAAAATAGAAAGGGACCATGAAAAATCAGTCCAACAGCTGCTAGATGATGCAAATAAGAATAACAGAAGATTGATCAGAGTCAATCAAAATGCATAAGATAACACAAATGACATAAAAAACCTTTTTACAGAAGTAATGGCAGAAAACTTCCCAACCATAGAAAAAAGAATTTCACATACAACAGATAAGTGAAATATACAAAAGTCCAACTAGCCATGATAAAAAAATTCCATGAGGCATGTAATAGTAAAGATTTCAGAAATTCAACAGAAGAACAAAATAAAAGCTGCTAGGCAAAAGAAACAAATCATCTATAAATGAAAGCCCATGAAAATCATAGAGAACTTCTCAACAAAACTCCCAAGTCAAGGAAAGCTTGGAATGAAGTATATTAAGCCCTGATGAAAAGAACCTTCAACCCAAATTGATGTACACTGCAAAACTACTCTTTCAGAATTGGTGGAAATAATATAATTTCATGACAAAGACCATCTGAAAAAATTCATGACCATCAAATGAGCACTCCAGAATGTTCTAAAGGACATACTAGAAATAGGTAAGGAGGATTGCAACTCCATGAACTCAAACAGCATGAACCCACTAGCCAAGGGAAGTGATCAAATAGAGGGAGGGAAAAATAGGGAGCCAACAGTAGGAAAATAAAATGAAAAGGACAAGTCCATATTTAACATTTAGTCTCAATTCACCAGTAAAAAGAAACAGACTAGCAATATGAATCAAGACAAGGTCCAACAATATGCTGCATACAAGAAATATATTTAATTAAAAAAGAGATTCTTATACTGAAAGTCAAAGGATGGAAAATAATACTTCATGTTACAGGAACCCAGGAAAAAATAGAGGCAGCTATTCTATTTGCAGGCAAACTAGATTTCAAACCAAGACTAAGAGAGAAAAAGAAAGTCACAATAATCCAAGAGAAGAAATAACAATTTTGATAGATATGCACCAAATACCAGCACAGCCAACTATACAACACAAATAATAACAGGCATAAAATACAAAATACTACTATTGCAGTTGTAAAGGGTGACCTTCAGTATCACAAACAGACAGATGATCTATATGAAAAGTCAACAAAGAAATATCAGAACTAAGCCAAACTTTTGAACAAATTGACTTAGAAGGTGTCTACAGAGTGTTCCACCCCACATCAGAATACATATTCTTCTCAACTGCACATGAGGTATTTTCCAAAATAGATCACATAGCTCATAGAATATGCTTAAGTAAATGTAAAGGAATTGAAATTATCCCATGCATATTATCAGGCCATAGTGCAATAAAATTGGAAATCAGGCAAAAGAAACCACAAACACTTCATAAACACATGGAAATGAAATATCACCCTTGTGAACAACTAATGGGTCACATATGAAACTAAGGAAAGAATTAGACAGTTTTTACAGTTAAATAATAAAGCCAAAACAACTACTGGAATTTATGGGATTCAATGAATGCAGTCCTATGAGAGAAATTTATAGCTGTGGATTTCCATATCAGAAAAACAGAACCAGCTCAAATTAGCAACCTAATTTTAAAATTCAATCCTCTAGAAAAAGAACAAGACAAGCCAAAAGCATGTATGAGGGAGGAAATTATAAATTCAGAAGATAAATTAATGCAATAGAGACTAAGAAAACAATACAAAGAATCAATAAATCAAAGAGTTGGTTAAGTGCAATATTAAAAAAATTAACAAACTGTGGTCAATCTCATGCAAAAAAAAAAAAAAAAAAAAAAAAAGAAAAAGGGCTCATATCCACACAGTTAGGGATAAAAAGGTTAAAATCACAACAGGTCCTGCAGAAATGATCAAGATGATGATCAAGGCCTACTTTGAGAACCTATAGTCAACAACATGGAAAACACAGAAGAAATGAACAGATTCTTTGATATATATGAATTACCAATGCTGAATCAAGAGGATAAAAATATTCTAGATAACATAGTATCAGTCAATGAAATTGAAGATGTAATTAAAAAACTATGAGAAGCCCAAGTCCTGACTGATTCACTGTGGAATTCTACAAGAAATTTAGAGAAGACTTAATGCCATTACTTCTCAAGCTCTTTAATGAAATTGAAAGGGAAGCAATACTCCCAAACTCATTCCTGGAAGCAAACATTACCCTAATACCAAAATGAGAGAAGGTTCCAAATTAAAAGGAAAACTACAGGTTAATCTCCCTAGTAAACATAGATAAAAAATACTCAATAAGACAGTAGCAAACAGAATGTAGCAAATCATTGAGAAGATTACACATTATGAACAAATGGGATTCATCCCAGGGATGCAAGGATGGTTCAACATACACAAATCAATACATGTAATACACCATATTAACAGAGCTAAAGATGTAAACCATATGATCATCTCAATAGATGCAGAAAAAGCATTTGACAAAGCCCAATACCGATTCATGACAAAAACCCTAAAGAAAAATGGAATAGGTGGTCTTTGTCTCAATCTGATGAAAGCCATCTATAACAAACAAACAGGCAGGGCTGGGGATTTAGCTCAGCAGCACAGCACCTGCCTGGCAAGCGCAAGGTTGTGAGTTCGATTCCCGGTACCGGAGAAAAACCAGAAAAAAAAAAACCAAAATCAAACAAACAGGCAGCATCATACTAAATGGATGAAAACTGAAATATCTTACTCTAAAATCAGGAGCACTACAAGGTTATCCACTGTCTCCTTTGACATAGTGGATATTATTATTCAATATAGTTCTTATTCATACATAATTCTGGAAACTTTAGTCAGAACAATTAGACAAGAGAAAGAAATAAAAGGAATAAAGATAAGAAAGGAAAAAGTTGAATTATCATTATTTGCAGTTGACCCCCCAAATCCACTAAAATACTGCTAGATTTAACAAACAATTCAGAAGCATAGTTGGATACAAATTCAACACTCAAAAATCAATACCCTTCCTGTACAAGAATTACAAATTCACTGAGAGAGAAATTAACAAGACAATGCCTTTCACAATAGCACCAAAAACAAGTATCTCAGAATTCATTTGATGAAGGAAATAAAACAACTTTACACTGAAAATTAAGTACTCTGAAGAAGGAGACTGTTGATACATTATGTCAACTTGGGGAGTCTAGAGATTTGGCTAAGTGACTCAGCAGGAAGCCAGGGTGCTTACTTTGTATACACCCTGAGTCTGTAGAAGAGGAGGGCATGGAGATTATGTGAGAGCTACACACCCCTTAGGTGGGGGTAGCCTGTTTACAAAGTAAGGCAGAAAAAAAAGCTGCTTGCCACCATTCCTCCCTTTTGTTCTGGCTGCTTTGCCATTCGGCTGCCATTCCCCTCTTTGCTCTTGTTGCTTTGCTACCTTCTGCCTCGGAGCCAGCCAAGTATGGACTAAAACATCCACAAACTTTAAGCTAAATAAACATTTCCTTCCTTCATTTTGGGCGTTGGGTATTTTGTCTCAACAATGAGAAAAAAGTAACCAAGACAGAGACTGAAGAGGATATCAGAAAATGGAAAGATGTCCCTTGTTCTTGGGCAGGAAGAACCAATAAAGTGAAAATGGCCATCCTTCCAAAATTGTTACATAGATTTAATGCAATCTTGGTCAAAATAGCAATAGCATATCTCACATAATTAGAGAAAACAATCCTAAAATTCATTTGGAACCAAAAAAGACCTTGAATAGCAAAACTAATTCTGGGAAATAAAGACAAGGCAGAGGGCATCCCAATCCCTAACTTGAAATTATACTACAAAGCTACTGTGATAAAAACAGCATGGTATTGGCAAACAAAACACAAACAACAATGATGACACCAAAAAAAAATAGACATGAGGATCAATGAAACCAACCAACAAAAAGATGCAGAAACAACTCCAAACATGCTCAGTCATCTTATCTTTGACAAAGGAGCCAAACACCTTCACTGGAAGAAAGATAGCCTCTTTAATAAATGGTATTGGAAAGACTGACTTTCCACATGCCTAAGATTAAAACTAGACTCATATCATTCACTGTGCACTAAACTAAAATCAAAATGGATCAAATATCTAAATATTAAAGCAGGCAAACTAAATCTGCTGGAAGATAAATTAGATGGAACTCTTGACATTGGTGTAGGCAAAGACTTTATGAACAAAACCTCAAATACTCAGGAAATATCACAAAGAATAAAAAACTAGATTCTTCTTCTATCAAAAAGTTTTTTTCACAGTCAAAAGAAACCAGGGACAGAATGAAAAGACAACCTACAATGTGGGAAAAACTTTTTTCCCCCTGTTCCTCAGACAAAGGGCTAATTTATAGAATGTATAAAGAAATAAAAAAATCAAACTTAAAGACATAATCCAAAAATGGGCATCTGAAGTGAACATACCCCTCTTCAATGAAGTACAAATGGCAAATAAATATATGAAAAAATGTTCAACAGCACTGGTCATTCAAAAGGTGCAAATTACAATAACACTGAGATTCCATCTTACCCCAGAAAGAATGGGTATCAAGAAATCAACCAGTAACAAATTCTGGTGGGGCTGTGGGGAAATAAAGATCCCTTATCCACTGTCAGTGGGAGGGTAGACCAGTGGAATGACTATGGAAATCAGTTCAAATGACTGGAAATTCCTCAATAAACTAGATATATACAGAAAAGAAAGAGAAAACTCTGACCTTTTTGTGTTAATACTGTTTCTAGAAAAAAATTAATTCTACCTTTGTTTTCCCAGATGGTTATTATGACACTTTCAACACCAATATGTCAACATTGATTTCTGTAAAAATTTTCTCATTATTTTAAGTTGTCTGAAAGGAATTTTCATTATTTAGCTCTTTTTTTTTTTTTTTTTTGGTACCCAGAATTGAACTCAGGACCTTGCACTTGCCAGGCAGGCTGCTGTGCCACTGAGCTATATCCCCAGCCCTCATTATTTAGTTATTTGTGGTTTTAGCAAGTAGTGAGGAAGTTCATTCAAATGATCATTTGCCCCTTTAACACCATGGGAAAGTACACTAGTGTGTTATGGGTCTGAGGAATATACTGCAGTGTACAAGAATCACCCCTTGTTTCCCCAAAGTTTTAAAATATGTGTGAAACTTTACATTGAGAATAAAAGAGAAATTCTAAAATCTTAGACAAATAAATTAAGTGCTCCCTGGGCAATCATTAAATGATTTTTAAGCTCTTGTGATGTGTAATAAAGCACATATCATTCTTGGCAATTTTTACATGATTTGGCAATGGGCACTGTGATGGACTCTTGGACTCTTCCATCTGAATGTATATTGTTCCAAGAAACCCTTAAAATCAATGTAGTAAATTAAATCCAATTCTAATTCCTCTTCCTCCTCAAATGTCCTTTTTAGCTATGGTCAGAATTGGGCTTGGTGTTCTCGGACACTGTTTTCCTCTCTCCACCTCTCCCCCTCCAGTGTACACAGTCTGTATACTATCCATGCTTATAAGTCACCAAGGAGGAAGTAAGAATGCAGAGTTCTAGAATGCAGTGATGAGAGGTTCACACATCATCACGCCATTTCCATTGGACACCAGGGTCTGGATGGTCAGTCCAGAGGAAAGACAAACATGCCAAGACAGACATTCTTAATAGCATCAAAGGAAGTCCCATCAATTTCTCTTCTCTTAGGGATGACTAAGGTCTGAAGTTTACCAAATTTTTAAAGAGAGATATGAAAAAAGGGCAAAATTACACTAAACTCAAATTGTTTATTACAAAGGGATGGAGAACTTCCTCAGCCATGACAGAACTTTGCATTACTTACACTTTGTGAAAAAATTATGGATTTTACCTGAGGTTCCTATCACTGGGATATAAATCTGGTTATTATGATATAGAAAGAACTTACAAAGTAGGCTTACAATGGCCACCTGGAAGAGTACAAAAGGGCTGTTTGCACGCTGGAGAGCCAAAGGATCCAGTCAAAAGTCTAAGACCACTTGGAGCTCACTGCAGAGTCCTGTGTGAGTTCATATGAGGAAGCCAAAGGCACTGTGTTGAAAGACTGGAGATGGGCATCCAAAGGCCATGGCAGACTAGAACATCTCTGAAGAAGCAGAAGCAAGACTTTGCTTCTTCTTTCCCTTTTTATTCCATCCACACTACACGCCTATTGATTGGTACCTCCCACAAACAGGATTCAATCATTCACACGCACAGGACTGGGCTAAACTAATCCATGAGGCATTTTGTATTTGAATTCATTACAGTTAAGTACTGCAGCATCGTATCTATACTAAATTTACTTGAGTAAATATTTGAAACCAATTACTAGTGACATTGCCCATTGTTTTCCCTGTAAATTTCATTTCCTTGTTTTCCAAGGCTGCATGCTGCACTTACACTCTGCATTTACATAGCTTCAGCACAGTGCTGCTTGTGCTGAAGATACACAAGAAACTAGGTTCATAAATCTGGGACTAACCCCAACTTGCACAGAAGTTTTAAAAGTATTTAAATGTTGATGTTTATGATCTTTATGTTGTTTTAACTCTGGTACTTTCAACTCAGCTCAAGTTTTCTCTATCCATTAAAATGTGTCTTAGTTTTCATCTGGGAAGGAAAAAGACAGCTTCAGAAGCAGCATTACTACTTTAATAGAAGGCAAAATATTAACACAAAACCGCCTTACCCAAACGACATGAGAATAGCTAGGAAATGAAGGTAAGCAGAAGCACATCTGGTTCCCTTATGTTTTCCTAACAATTGAACCGGTTTATTAAAGATCTAGGCCATTCTCACTGTCAAGTTGAGGGATATTTCCTACATGGTTTGACTTTTCACTCATTATTTCTTATAGCAGCAAGATAATTGCCTTTACTCCCTCCCACAATTAAAGTCTGCTGTTGTATCTGTACCTATTGGCATGAAGGAACTCAATCCATTGTTAGCCGACTTGGCAAAACCAGTAGAGAGTGTGAGACGATAGTCTCAGCCAACTCTCTGCAAACACATGAACACAGAGACATATTATTTAAAAACAGCCAGTTTTTGTGTTTGACTCAGCAATAATACAGCTAGGTTGTATGAGAGTCAGAAAGAGAAATAAGAGTAGAAGGACATGTGTCAATGAATTAAGCAGACAGAATACGCACAGAAATGATGGAGTGGCACAAGTGAAGGCTTGCATAAATATAGATCATCTTTCTGAAATGGTCTTCTCAACACTAACATGCAGAGTGTGCAAAGGATGGAAAGGCTACGGTGGGACAGAAGGGAGCTGTGGGCTCTTTAGTTTCTTTCTGTTTTGTGTTACCTTGATTCTCCTTCTCCTCCTCCATTCTCCTTCTTTATTTCCTTTTTCTCCTCCACTTTCCCCTTCTCCTCTTGCTCCTCCTTCTTTGTCAGCTGGGTTTCTCAGAGGAGTCTGTGTTTGTTTTAAGAAACACACTTATGAATTTGTGTACTGCTGAGAAAAACTCATACTCTCCACATCCTAGATTTTAGCAAAGTAAGTGACATTTATGCCAAATTTCTGATTTAAAAAGAGTATGACAAGCAAATTTGAAATGGGAAACCTATTTCAAACTTAAAACCCATGCTGTGAACATTAGTGGAGACATGCTAAACTGAATATAGACAATCTAAAAGAAATCTTAAATAAAAAGATTTGCTTTAGTGCAAATATACTCTGAATATTAATGTTAATGTGTACATTTCCTATAGCTCTAATATTGTACAAAAAGAAAATATAGGCATATATTTTCTTTAATACTATAAACTATTTTCTGAGTCATTTACTTGAGCCATAAATAAATGATATTTCTGTAAGTAATTTTTAAAATTCTGATTATATTTCCTAAATGACTCCAATATATTTGTCAGAGAAGTAATCTAAAAATAGGTAGGAAAAATGTGGTATTAAACTGAAGAAGGATTTTGCTTTGATAGTTAACAATTTATTTATGTTTTTACTGAAGAATAAAAAATAAAATTTTCTAATTCATTTGAAAATTAAAAGAAAGTATTTCCATTGTGAAAATTTAAAAATAAGGTATAATATATTTCAGGCTAAAGAGAAGATGTAAAATTGAAATTATTTTAATTATTCCCGGATTCTATGATTTTTTTTTATTTTTATTTTAAAGATAAAAGGAGGGAAACATTAACAGACATACAACATTTTACAACATATCACAAGCACAATACAGACAATACAGAGTTCCAAACAAAG
>NW_004955410.1:17051163-17095673 GCF_000276665.1 Chinchilla lanigera
TCATAATCAGAGAAGTGTTAATCAATGAGCAACATTTGTTTCCACTCTATGTAACACATACATGCACAGTTAGATATCATTTATTCTACAGACTTTGTGTTGTTTTTTCTTTTTTGGTTTTTCTCCGGTACCGGGAACCGAACTCACGACCTTGCGCTTGCCAGGCAGGCGCTTTTGCCGCTGAGCTAAATCCCCAGCCCCTTGTTTTGTTTTTCTTCCGGGACCAGGAATCGAACTGCCGACCTTGCGCTTGCCAGGCAGGCGCTGTGCCGCTGAGCTAAATCCCCAGTCCCTGGCATTTGCTTTCTAATAAAACCCAGAATATAAAAACATTTTGGAAAACCAAAAATTCCTCAAAGGGAAAAAAAAATAATCTGAGATTTAGGAAAAGAAATAAAACAATATCACACAGATATTTTGAAAGGAGAAATTTTTAGTGGAAATAGGGTACTAACTATGCAAACTTCAAAAGACTTAGAATAACAGTGATCATAGACTGATTTTATGTTGTTCTGGGACAAGAACAGGGCAAACTTAATAGCTGGTTAAGATATGTGAGCCAGAAAAACTTTCCAAAAATGGTACTCAGCGTAGACATCTTTTAAAGGAAATTTAAATTAAAAAATGATCATTCTTGATGTAATGATACTCAGTTAATTGATTTTCAAATCAAATCCGTCAGCTTTGTGTGGTTCTCATTTTAACCTGAAAATTTTGAACAGTTGTACAGTATTTTATATTATTTATGGCAATGACATTGATTTCAACATAAGAAAAGCTGCAAATTTTTCCATTCATATGATTGAAATTACTGTATTTTAAGAGATGATTTTGAAAGGATTTTTTATTCTTACCACATTTACATTATCTCTTGCTAATTTCCATTCATTTCCATGATCTTTGTAATGGGCAGTTATTTCTCTTTCAGTATGTATTTTTAAACACAATTATTATTTTTAAGAAAATGTTGTGACTTGCTCGACAGTGGTGAAATACAGTACAATTCTCTTGGATCTTAAGCAAAACGTGTCAAGTATTGTGAATTTAACTCTGCATAATGCACGGCTTTTCTCTGCTGTGCACCACCAGCAGCAACACATCACCAGTCATGCATAGCACTCATTTAAATGCAACCTCAGAGTCACACTGCATGTTACAAATATCTGGGAGCTGTGTGATTAGTTAACATCTTGTGCCTAACTCTTAAAATTATAGCAAGTTCTCAGGAGATAATTAGCCTACCCTGTTTCTATAATCAATTGAACTATGTTTTAGCAATGACTCTCAGAGACAGTAGTAGGAAAATGCTTTTCAAAAAGGTAAATTCAAGAATGGCTGAAGAAAAATAAACGGAAACAAGCATAACATAATTGGATATCTTCTTGTCTTGGTACACATGGACTGTAAGGTAGTAGAAAAGTGAGACTGCTGAATGTGGAACATGACACTCAGTGTCCTTACCTGTCTCTGCGACAGTATCTTATACTCCAGGTAAAACTAAGAAAGCAAGAGATCTTCAGTTCTTGAAAGCTGAATGATATTTTAAGTTTACAAAAGTTCATTTGGATCAGAATGAAGTAGGATCTCCAGAACAAATGTTTCTGGTTTCACTTCATTGCTATATCTTGAGAACAACACGAAGATAGTCTTGAAAGAATTGAAATAATACTTGAAGAGATAAAGAAGATAGTTGACTATTCACCTACCATACTTTTTGCCAACATCTTATGTTGACTAGTTTGGGATTTCAAAGTTATGACTTGGAAAAAATACACAGCAGCAATAATGCAGACAACAACAAAACTGGTAAAGTTGTATATGTCATCTATTATTTAGGTAAATATAAGAAGCTAACATGAAATATTTTGCATATCTACAGGGGCCACAAGATTAAAAAAATTGTCTCTTTTCTTTTTCTTCTAGTTAAATTCTCTACACATAGCATGCAATTTGTGGATTCAATTTGTGGCCTACAGTTTGCGAATTGAAGACTCAGTGTGATGATTCCTAGTTTGGTTTCTTATTCTTAAATGAGTAACAAGATTCATCATAGTGTTTCTTAGCATTGGAAGAGTGAATAAACTTTACACTTAATGGTATAACACACTTAATAGTGTGAGATTTATCCACAACAAACAAGAAAGTAGACAACTCTAACCTAAGGGCTAAAGTTATATCAATATCACATTATCACCTGGTCTAATTGAGAGTCTCACTCAAAGGACAAAATTCTCAGGATTCAGGTCACTTGTTTTCTAATCAAATTCCTGCTATTATTGACTTTTTTCACCCTTTTAAAAATACTTATCTATGTATGTATCTATCTCTCATCTATCTATGTATCTATCTAATCTGTTATATATATCAATATATAAAAAGAAAACAAAGACACTATTAGTAAGTAGTTAAGGAAAAAGAAAATAGAAACTAAAGAAAACTCAAAGAAAGTTGTTAACTCACATCAAAATCAATTTTCAGCTTCTTAGTGCTAAAAATCTGAATTTTGCTACTCTTTATAGTAGTGTTTAAAAATTTTGAGCAGCATCTGTCATATACCCTGGTCTAATGTTTTTCCCAAACTGACTAAAGAATCTGTGCCATTATAACAACATTTCTAGTCAGCTACATTACATATACATAAAAAATTGCAATTTAGTGGTGCTTTTCTTTGAAACTATTTCCTAAATTATTTATATTAAAATGTTTGTTGCTGTTGATTTATGGTGCTGGATACTTTAGTTTTTGATTTCGACCTTTTTATTTATTTTTAAACTTGCTTTTTTGAGAAAAAGAAACATGAGAAACACTTGTTTATCTCGTGCTGATATCCCATGTCCTCCAATTACCTTTTACCTGAACTTATCAAACTTGATAGCTTATATCTAGATGTCCCCCTGTATCAGTCAGTGCTTAATAGAGAAATAGATTTAATGCAAGATATAAAAATATATAAGAATTTACAAGATTGGCTTACATTGGTCCCTCATAGAATCGGTTGTGAAAGACTGCAAAAAGCCTGTCTGTGCATTGCAAATTTGCAGATCTGAAGGATTCAGTCAAAGGCCTTGAGCTCACTCTAGTGTCCTGTGAGTGTCCTTATCAGGAAGTCAAAGGGTCTCCCATAGAGCTGAATAGTCTATGCTGGAAGTCAGGAGGTGCTCTCCCAGGTGAAAGCAAAGACTGGAGCTCCTTTGAAGAAAGAGAAGGGACCCTTCCTTCTTTGTTTCACTTTTATTCCATTCAGGTGCAAATCCATTGTTGGTTCCACTAATATCCAGGGTTGGTCTTCTGTCTTCAGTAAATACCTCCAGCCACACCCAGAACTATGCTGATCCAATTCAGTTGGCCATTTCTTATTCAAACTGACATAATCAGTAAGTTTAATATCACGACCCTAAAGCATCATCTGCTCATAGTGGGGCTTTTGGGAGTGACTGAGTGTGTGATACTGGATCTTGGGTGTGTGCTATTAGATTAGTCCATTTAAAATCTGTTTAGCAAAGCTCTTGGTGTGGATGATGGATTTATGGAAAAGGAAAGACCCACTCTGGGTGTGGATGGCACTGAATGATGCACTTTCAATGTAGCCTAAATTGACAAAAAGGGAAAGAAAGAAGTCTTTTTCTTTCTGCCTGCTGTGCCATGAACAGTTTCTCCTTTGTCATATCTCTCTGCCATGCCCGTGTGCCAGGCCTTTCTTCCTTTAACTTGTGGATGTTGGAATTTTGTCCCAGCATTGAGAAATTAAGATATCAACCATGCTCGAGGTGAGCGGAATCTATTCAAAGACAAACAGTATACTTCTTACTGAAAAATAATTTATATGTTTTGGACTTGAGAATTAGGCAGTTTTTTTTTTTAAATTTAGAGCTGATGTTTTTAATCAGCAGGGCACTCAACATTTTAAAAAAAGAAACTGTGTGGCCTAATTTTTTCTCATTTCATGTTCAAGTGTATGCTCAACTGTATTCAAATTGAAGTTCTCCATTAGCATGCAAGAATTCAGTTTTATGTGATAGAAAGATTAGAGAACATTAAAAAAATGATAGTTTTCATCAACATGTTGATATATAACTCGTTTTTAGACAAAATTAGAAGTAAAGGACTAGGGATATAGCTCAGCGGCATAAGCACCAGGCCTGAGGTCATGAGTTCAATTCCCGCGACCAAATTAAAAAAAAAAAAAAAAAGGAAAGTAAGTCACAATAATAAATTCTCTACACCTTATTGACAAGTTTAAGTATATAAGTTGGTGTGAAAATGAATTGGATAAGTTTATTTCACCTGAATATTATGATTTACTTTTAGTTTTAAGTAATAATTTTTACTTTAATACAAGTGATGTTTAATACTCCTTTCTTTTTTATTTTAAAGAGAAAAAACAATAAAAATGATACAGAATTTCAAAACAAGATAATAGAAAATTAACAATGGTTATTATATTGCATATTGTTATCTTCAAGTAGTTGCTCAGATTACAAGATATAGGCATGTAAAATTGATCAAACAATATAAGCACTTAGTAGTACAATTATCTTAGCTATCTATCTGTCTATCTATCTATCTATCTATCTATCTATCTATCTATCTACCTATCTATTATTGTTCCCTTCTTTTCTACTTTCCCCCATCTCAATTGTTCATTCCTTTTGAGCAGTTTATTTCCCTTTCACAATATCTATTGTACCTTTTGGATCTTATTAACTCTTTCAGTTTCTTATAGTAGGGAGACAATACAGTGTTTACACATGTAGGTCTGATTTATTTCACTTATAAGTATGGTCTTTAGTTGCATTCATTTCCTTATAAGGGCCTCAAGTTTATGTGTTCAGCTACTTCCAATGGCTACTTCTGTAGCCATATGATTGGGACCATATGAAAATATTCTTGCTTTCTGGCTGCTTTGGAAAAAATGTTAAAAAACTTCATAGAAGTTGGACAAATATTGTTCAAATGGTGTCGAAATTAGGAAATTTGTTCGTATTAAATATAATTTTTTGACCACCACAGTTCTTAGAGCAATCATGTAATTACATCTCTAAATGTATATTCAAAGATTCAGATCAATGAGATTCTACAACTTGACTTATATACAATGGCATGATTCATTGAATAAATATAGTACAATATCTAATTCTTCAACATGCTTTTTATTATGTGTTACAGATAGCAAGAAGGTAAATAATTGAAAAAAATCTTATTCTTCAAGAAATATATTTGATTGAAATTCTACCATATTTAATACAGAGAAAATTGGTACTGAGTTTTGAAGAGACAGATGAAAAGCTGTTATTTATGTAGCTTAAGGCTACATTTCAGTTCCATGTGCTGAATTCATGGTTTCCGTGTCACAGACATTTAAGGTACACAAGTAGCAAAAGTATTACAAAAATATTATATTCAAGTTTAATGAATGCCAAGGCTATTGCCAATCATAACTTCTGATATCAAAAATCCATTTTCATTGAAAAATCCTCATCTTCATTAGTTATTGGCCCTATTTGTAAATAGCACAAAAACCGTTTCCAGAATTCAGTGGGGATGGAGAATATAAATACCTCAGCACAGTCAACAGCAAGAGATCGTGTACTATGCCTAGAGAAACTTTCAAACTTCTTAATCTAATTGCAACCTGTACTGGAAAAGTAAAGGTGGTATAATTCCTTATAATTAGGGAACTACACATTTATACTCAAGAGCACATATTTGTCAGAGTCAAAAAACCAAATTAATAATTACATATGACAACAGGAAGAACTAGGACTTTCCAAGGTGAATCAAAGTGGTGGGTTACTCAGGCTGTTTTTGATCCATAAAATGGAGAAAAGAACAATATGCATAATTATTAAAGAACAAACTGTCCATTAATAATTTCTGCAAGAAATGAATTATTCATAGTATAACATTAATAAATGGATGATTTTGCACAAATTTGTTCCTGCTAAGGTGATTATTTTAAAAAGGTATTCTTAATCTTTGTCCAAGAAAAATCTGATATAGAGACAGTATTTGAATAAAATTATATCAAATACTAGCATTTGACTTTTGAACTATAAGTATGGAATGCATACTTTAGAAAGAGCTTAACTTTAAGTATCTGTTGGAGAGAAGGCAAAAGAGTGCCCAATAGCCCACAAGCTGAAACGATCAAGAGTAGCAACTCATTTCTGGCATATAGCTTCAAAGCTTCACTAAAACAGGAATATCCAATTTGCCCAACTTTTCTTCCTCAATGAGAAATAAATCTAAATGTGGTAGTGTAGTATTTAAAAATGTTACATGTTTTGCTCTTTATTATTTCCTAATGCTTGCTATGGTTTTTATAGACCCCCGAAAGTTCATGTATTGGAATTTAATCTCCAAATTCTGATATTAATGGTTTGGACATAGGGATTTGCAGAAGTCATAAGGACTGGATTAGGCATGAGGGTGAGACCCCCATGATTACATTAGTAGTTTTATAAACAAAAAAGACCCAGGTGGTATGTTTGCTTCTCTGGCCAATGACATCCTCTACCATGTGTGAGAAAGCAAAAATACCATCACTGGATGTTAAACATATGCTATCTCTACTTGCCAGAATCATGAACTAACTCAACTTCTATTCCTTATAAATTACCCCATCTCAGGCATTTTGGTACGGCAACAGAAAATAAACTAAAACACCTTCTTTCCCTGTTGAGAAAAGAAATGCATCATAAAAAAACATGTACTTTCCTAGTGAAAGGTAGTAAGAACATATAATATGAAAAGTGCTTTCGGTTGTTACTGGCCTAGATCATGCATAGTAGTCAAAGTACTCAGCGTGCATGTGGACTGAGACACCAGCTTAGAAAAAGACTAAACAAAATGGGTGAAGAACAGTCAGTCATATAGACTGAAGAATAAGTCAATGGAGAAGAGTGGAATTGGAACCTATCCATTGTACAGAACAGATTTCATCATATAAAACCAAAATAATAGATACCGATGCTATGATGACACCAGAGCAGCAAATGTTTCAGGTGGACCAAGACAGTCTCACATAGCTTGTCCATAGGCCAAACATTCCATGAAATTAGTAACATAACTTTTATGTGCTGAAGAGTAACATTGGAGCTTTCTTGACGCAGGATCAAGGGAATAAACCTGTTCGATGCAGAGGATGAGACAAGTGTAGAAACCAAGAGAAACTCAAAGCTCTGGGAGAAAAGTCTCACTTACCGGGGAGTATGTAACTAGGGTAGACTGGAATAAGGACTTTGATGAGGATCAGTAGTCACAGATGACAGCCCTAGGCCAGATATTTTATCTCCACCCCAGTTACTTAAAACTAACTTTCCAGCAACTACAGAATAACCGTTGGGAAACACGCTGAAAAACTTTAAATCTATTGAAATTGAATTCCAACCATATGGCAAAATGAAGTCTGTGATGAAAATTAGTGGCATTTATAGAGAAAAACTTTTGTATTTCTACTATCTAAGAAATATAAAACAAAAGGATGGGCATACAGAATCAGGACGTTCAACTATTAATGCGTTAAATTTAAGTCAGAAGGAAACAACCTAATGGTATAAAACCTTCCCTGATGCATTAAGTGATGGAAGCAGTAATGCCAGCTATCACAACTAAAGGCATAGATGTTAGAAACTCAGTAGTTTTATTTTTCACTATAAAATTTTAGCCCTGAAATACACTTGAGGTCAACTACTCAAATTCCCAAATATGTGGCTGTGGAATGTGAAGGCTCAGAAATAAGGAAAATGATATGCCTTAAAATTAAATTTTATAGTGTTGTTAGCCTGAGAGCCTCATTTTCTAGGCTGCTCCTTATAGCTTGCAATAATATCAGATTTTTTACTGAACTAAATTCAGCAACATTTATACCCATTGTTTGAAGTGGAAAAATTGTCTCAAATGGGTCTTTAATGAGTAGGAAACACCATTAATTATACCCATATTGGTTGACAGAAGATTGGGATTTAGTTCTATTTCTGCCATTTTGTAACTCTGTGCAAGTATCTGCATATTAACTTTCTTGTTAAAATAAAGGAGCTCAAGAATAGATTCTCCATATCTCATTACTTTCATTATGAAAAAAATTATAACTATGTTTTGGTATTTATTGATAGTCAGTGGGTAGAACCTATAAGGTACTTAATGTTACCTTAAAACTTCCTTGATGTTCAGGAACTTTTTTATGGTTCATATTTTTGATCATTCCCTTTTTGATCATTGCTTGATGTTTATTGTCTATCTGCTGCCATTCTATTTTAAACAAATAATTATGTAGAAAACATATATGGAAAGCTCGTACAGGAGAAATATTAATGCATGGGAGGAACTTGACTCAAACATCACATTTTACTTCTTCCTAATGTTTCAGGTTTTTAAGTTCAATTCTGGTATATAACCCTATCAAAATTCTTGGCTTATGTGGTTTGGAGTATATTGCCGTATTGTTACCTCATAAATGATTTTATATAAATTAAAATATTCTAGGCATCAATACACATATTCTTATAAAAGTAAATTTTTTGGCAATGCTAGTCTTACATTTGACCTATGCCTTTTGGAAAAAAATGCATGCATGCAGAATTTCTTCTTCTTGTGGCCATTCATCTTTTGAAAACCAAGTACAAAAGCTGGACACTTGAGGATTTATTCTCTTCTCAACATTTGTACTTTAGAGAGTATAGTCTTAATCTCTTACTTTTAAACATAATTTATGATACCTGGGACGTTTATCAATTTTCATACTTCATTTGTTCTCTTGAATGCTATTACATGACAAACTGTGTAAGGATACTAACTGACTTTAAATATGGACAAATATCATTACAAAACAATGAAAAAATTCGTAGACTTTGTGTTACGGCTTATCTCCAGATGTCCTTACAAAGCCTCATGTGCTCATAGATAGGGTTTTGGGGAGGTGACTGGAAAATGGGTGTCATATTGGATTAATCAACTGATGGATTTATAGATAGGTGTGCTGTTGGCAGCAGAAGGTGTGTGGGAAGAGGTGGGTCGCTGTGGGCATATAGCTGCCTTGAAATATGAGGAGACACAGCTGCCTTGACATGTGAGCTCTTTCTCTCTGCCCTGCACCCTGCCTTGGAACAAATTGAGTATGGACTAAAACCACTGCAAACCCTGAACTCAAATAAATCTTTCCTCCTTTAAGTTGTAAGTGTTGGCTATTTTGTCTCAGCAACAAGAACAGTTAATGATTAAAAGAGTTTTTTTATACTTTTATAGTTTGACCAATTTTTCATGCTTATATCTAGTAATCTGAACAATTTATGTGAAGATGACAATTTGAAGTCTAACAACCATTGGTAAATTCCTACAGTCCTGTCCTGTGAAGCTATATATTGTCTCTAATGTTCTTTTAAATTATTATTTTCTTATTCCCTTTAATGATCAATCTTCTATTCTTACATCTGGTAATCTGAGCAACTTTGTTGAAGATAACAGTATGTGATATAACAACCATTATTAATCGCTACCATTTGGTTTGAAACCCCATATCATTTTTAATGTCCTTGCTTTGTTTTGTTTGCATTTTGCTGTTGTTCTTTTGTTGTACTATTTTCTTCAAGATTAAAAAAAGAAAGTAGCCAAGAAACTTAATTTAAACCAAATATCTATAAAGAAGCGGTCCTCCATTTAAAATTTCATCCTTGTTTCTTAAAGAATCTCAAATTCACAACTAAATGAGATTAAAGACTTGTGAACTACTTGTTTATAGAGAAGACCTAATTTTTACGAAGTTGAACAAAATGGAAAAGTATGCTTTATTTATTCCCTAAGTAAAATAAGTAGGAATCGTAATTCTTCAGTGTCCGTCAATAGTGCCCTTCAGTGCATCTGTGGTGGTTTTTCATTTTGTATGTAGACTTAGGAAAGACTGTGGCAAAAGAACACCTCTTCACAGAAGATTTTGTTTTGTGTTTGTTTGATGGTACTTGCATCTGTGTCTGATAAGTGAAGGATAATTCTAAAGTAATGTGCAGAAATCAATGTGACTACATCTGTGGTTACTCAACCCTTATGATTTAAATTGTCCCTACCCCCAAACTGAGAAGACCTTTCAATTATGCTGTGGCTGAGTCCCTGAGAGAAGGTGCTGGGGATTTACCACTTTAGAAAGGAGTATTATACGTGAAAGAAGGGTCAAGAGTTCAAAGTACAAGGCCTCAGGAGAGCAAAGGGAACACAAAGGCGAGATAGCAGCACCCTTCCCAACAGAAGGTGTAGTCGAGGGACCCTTCCCATGTATATTCAGCATGGGTTCCTAGCAAGTCATACTTCTCTAGAAGCCCTTTGCCTTTCCTTCATTTATTTTTCATGATTTGGATTTCTTTATTTGGAATTTCAAGTGAGGTTCTTACTGGCTTTGATCACAAGTTCTAACTCTGTGTTAGAAGAATAACCCCCTTCCAAAACTGCTTTCTCCCAAGGCTGTACTAAAATAGTTTCATGCTTCTAGTGATGAAGATGTCAATCACTAGTGTGGTTCATCTGATAGAAGGGGAATCACGAGATTGCTTTTCTCAAAGGGAAAATCATGGATCTTCCTGGAGGTCCAAAGAATAGCTCACATATATGAATGATTCAATTTTCTACCCTCAAAACTTCCAACTTTCCCAGTCATCAATTTTCTCCACTAAGTTAATAAACTTCAAGACAGACTCCCTTCCTGAACTTGCCGTTACATATTATTTGGAAACATTTCCATATGCTTTGCATCATTAAACCTTTTTCACAAACCCCAAGACAAATGCATCATTTTTCCATAGTAAGTGGCCATAAAAAGAAAAATAGATTGACAGAGTCTATTATAACCCGGGACAGTACCAGACGGAGGTAAAAAGCTAGTCACTGTCTGTTGCTAAAAAAAAAATTGAATTCATTAAGAAAAAATAATAAAAGTACATACTTATAAGTAATATATTCATATGCAAACATTATGCAAATCACTTACCAGTAAACAATTTCTAGTTCTATCGCTAGTCATTTTGTATTGCTCTCTTGTGATTCTTGTCTGGGAAATGAACTTCAAGACATTGCAGTCTTTGGATATATTCCACCCTGTGATCATCTTCAATGAGGAAGAGACTAGAATTTGTCCTTTTGTCAGTTTTTGTCTTGACCATGTGACATTTCTGTACTAAGAGGCTTTTTCTGGAAAGAAACACAGGGTCCCTGTGTAATTAGAGTGTGCCTTTAGCAAAGTGGAGCAAAGATACTCTAATGAGTGACATAAATGCATCAGCTTGTCCCAAAGCATATCCTGATATATTTGTGGCCAAGCTCATTTGGAGAAATATCACTGACTTATTTGCTACATCTAAAAAAACAGTCTAATCGTTTTTCACAATTTATTCTGAGCCTGTATTGAGGAAGTTGCTTAACTCTTGTCTTTTGGGTTTTTTTTGTTATTCATTTGACAGTCATGCCCACCTCCAGTTTTACACTTAAAACTTTTAGATAATGGTGTTTTATCTCTTAACAGTTATATTTTTGGGTTTTTAAAGAAAATATACCTTCAGGGTGATTGGGAAACTTGTTAAAGTCTTCCTACAGTTTTCTTAAAAAATCAAAACAGCATTACAACTTTTTTATGGTTGAAAAAAATATATCTCAGTACTAGACTATTTTTAGTTGACAAGAAAATTATGTAAATTTTTTTTTTTTTTTTTTTTTTTGGTTTTTCTCTGGTACCAGGAACCGAACTCACGACCTTGCACTTGCCAGGCAAATGCTTTTGCCGCTGAGCTAAATCCCCAGCCCCTATGTAAATTTATTATGAATGTATTTGTTTTGAGAGATGTGGAGTTTGTGAAATGGATAAATCAAGATAACCTTTTTGTTACTTCATATACATTTTTATGGTTGAAACACTTAAAGTCTACCGTTAGCAACTTTTCAAATATATACTATGTTATTATTAGTTATAGTTACCATGGTATAATATAGATTTCTCGAACTTATTCCTCTGATTAAGCTGAAATTTGTATCATTTGATCAGCTGGGCAATTGATTCTTAAGTTTTAATTGGAGAACAGCTGTACAGTTATTTAAATTAATATAAAATTCCATATTTTAATCTTTTACTTTTCCCAGTGTTCATAAGATACAACATTCACCACATAGAAGTGGTTTACTCCCCTCAAACTTTTGAATAAAATGTGCTCAGGGATTTTACTCAACAATATCAACAGCAACAAACACTTCACATTTTATGAGCATTTTCTGTGTTTCAAATTCTGTACTGCTTATCTAAAGAGTCTAACTTCATTTCAGCATTGGTTAAATAAATGAGGTTGTACTTTTCCACACTTATCTCAAGAAAAAATAGTCTACAGGTGTTAAATAATTTTTTCAAGTGTAGACCATTATCCATGCGTATTGTGGTAGTAGTGATTAAAAATTTTTAGAAATGCTTCAGTAGAAAATTTCCAGTCATTGTATTTTTCAGAATAAAAAGGAAATAATTTAATAAAAACTGTAAATTAAAGTAATACCAGTAAAGAGATCAAGCTATTACATACATGCACACACAGATAACTGCACACACACACACACACAGAGAGAGATAACCACACAATAATAAAAGTAGACATTTGATACAAACATTGTATAAAGCAATGTACTATGTAGGTATGTACCTTAGAGAAACTATTATAGATATGTAAGTACTGGCAAGTGCCTTATAAAAATTATTGTACTCGTGTGCTCAGACGTGTATAAAATGTTCATCCCATCTCTGATGATAAAAATCATAAAAAGATTTCAAACTTTCACCCTAAAAAGAATGCAAAAATAAACTATGTCACTTTTGCACACTGAAATGTCATATAGCAGAAGAAATGAATAAATTCTTTCTATGTTCAGTCATATATGTGAGTCTTAGCATAACGTTGTTGGAATAAAGGAAAGTCCAAGAAGACTAACAGAGTATGTGAGCAGTTAAAATGCCCCCCAAATCATTATGTGTTATTTATAGATATTTCTACTATACAGAGAATACAAATTTAAAAATAGTGGCTACCTCTTAGGTAAAGGCAGAGTGTTGGGACATGGAAAATTAAAAATGTAGGGCAATTCAACCCTACCTATAATTGCGCAGCTCTTAAAATAATCTTAAATTCAGCATGATTGTTCTGTTAGTCTGATTTATAACGTTTCATCTATTTTATTTATAAGTCAAATGTGATATAGAGAAGCAATATATGTAGCCAAGGACACATACATTTTACAATAAGGGAAGTAAGAATCTTTTAGAATAAAAATGAGAAAGAATAAATGAGTGATTTGTCCTGCTTTGTATTAAATATACCATTAAACTTCTAAAATTAAATGCTTAGAATATTACCCAAGAAGTAATGATAGATTAAGAAAACAACATACAAAGTTCAGAAACAGATCAGTAAATGTATGATAGCTTGGTATATGATGAGACTTGAAAAGGAGCCTTTCACACATGGTATTAGTCATGTTGAGAAAATTGTCTACCTACTTAAAAGAATGTAAAATTAGATCAGTACTCATCATTATAATTTTTTGTAGAAATTTTTGTTTTCATACTTGCATGGCAAATGCTAAGCAAAGTAGAACTCAACAGCTAGTAAGGACAATAATCAATTACATAAAAAATTTAAAAATACCTCTATTGACAACAGAAATGGCAAAGATACCATTAAAAGAAGTTTAAGCAAAATTTTTTATTTTAAAAATTAAAAGAAATAGCAGAAAATAGCAACTCTTTATTTTTGTGTTCATATATAGGTATATTTATTGATCTCATCAGGTAAAAGAAATTTTAATACGTAAAGGAATGTTTCTAGGTCTTTCAGGGAGCAAATTTTTAATGCAATAATCTGTCACTTCTGAGTAGAATGGAGTTAGAATTTTACAGATTTACTTAGGGAGCTTCTAGGGTAGTTTTAACAACCTCTCCCAAACTGGGCATCAGCCAGCTCTTTTTGACACATTGTTATTGTACAGTTATGTCTATACTGGAAGGTAATGGAGATCACCTTCCTGCAAATGATTATCTGTAACGCTGGGTCAAAGAGGAGGAAAATGGGAAGGGTACTCTCACCTCAGAATTAGAATAATGAAAAATCTTTTTAATAAAAATAACCAACAGCATGATAACACTGTAATCTTGTAGACTCTGACACAATCAGCCTAAGCTGCATTCTTATGAGAAATATATAAACTCCTAAAACCTTCTTTTTCACATGTCAGCTGTTTGAGAATTAAATCTTTTGCCTACAATGATCTCGCTGCTGTAAATGCATGATCAAAGTGATTTATTATTCAGTCCTTCAACTGCTGCATTATATCTGTTGATCTTTGTTTTTCTGCTTAATTTCTATAAATTACTGTACAGTTTCCCATAAGGTATAATTAAGCAGAATTGCTTAAGTTTTAATTATTGTGTATTATAGATGCTGAAAGCAACATTAGCACTTGGCTTTTAAAAATGTGATCGTATATTTATAAGAGAGCGTTTATAAACACATTTACATATAGTTAAGATGAAAAAGGTATTTGAATTGTAGTCATTAGCATTTCTTCAAACATATGGCAGAGCAGCAGAGGCCATGGGCCATGCCTTCATTAACTGAACACTGTTTCATCCGTGTTTCAGTTTCCTGCTGTGCCGCCCTGTGGCGTCCCCTTCTGTCCCTGAGGTTTCAGTGACAAGGGACAATATGTCCCCAAGGTGAAAATCTGGAAAATATAGCAGATTAGCCCTTAGAGAAGTTCTTATGATTATTTAATCATACTTAGAGAAGAAACACACAGCATCGTTAAAGCAGTTTCCATGTTTTCCTGTCAGTCTCCATTTCTCAGCGGCAGGGGCAGCGGCAGCGGCTGGGAATTCTGCAATGCACAGTGAACAAAATAAGCCAGGTGTAACCGGGCACGGCTGTGTAGCCATTAGAAGGTTGCATAGTTCACAGCATAATAGTCAAGGCTGGTAGATATAACGACATTGAGTTAATTGTAATCTGTTGCTTATGATGTTTTCAGATGGCATATCAAGAGGAAACTTTCCTGAATGATGTCGTGTATGATACTTTCACTTTATTTGCTATGAAAATTAGATAAATGAATAAAACTGCTGTCGTATAAGTGTCATAGCCATGTTTTATTGGTGTGCTTCCTTGTACATAAAGAGTAGTAAATCTGAGAGACAAAGACATCAGTGTCAAGACATTAGTCACCTTTATGTTATGTCTGCTTAACACCTCCCACTAATGTAGAATCTATATCTGAAATATCTCTGACTTTGAAATATATATATATATATATATATATATATATATATATGTTCATGCTTATTAACTTTTAATCTCAGCTTAACATTTATAATAATAAACCCATATGACATCTGAAAAGGTGTTTTAAACATGTTTTTTTTTTCCGGTACCGGGAATAGAACTCATGACCTTGCACTTGCCAGGTAGGCGCTGTGCCGCTGAGCTAAATCCCCAGCCCGACATAAGTATGTTTGGTCATATTTTTCTGTCATTAAGTAAATGTCATCAGTTTTCAATAGCTGGGATGGTGAAATCTTAGAAAACTGTCATCAAGGTAAAGAAATTACTGAAGACACCATATCCCCTTTTCCTTCAGTGACTGACTGTGTATATTACACTTGGGAAGTTCTTGGGGAGATTGAAATATTAGAAATTAATGAAGTAATTCTGGGGCATCCAGTGGTTGGAGCCATGAAAAAAAGTAAAGAAAAACTGTGGATTATCTCTTATGATTATACAGGTCTTTGGAAAAATAATTACTGCCTATAATCTACAAAGTGTATCCATGTTATATGTAGGCTTACACTGAAATTTGATTCTTTTTAAAAAATTGTCACATCATTAAAGAGATCATTAAATCCTTTTATTGTAGCTTTTAACTCTCTTCTACACACACAAATATACCGTAACAAATTTTAAAATTTCCTTCATATTTGTAAAGTTCTTTCCTTTCTTACTAGTGTAGTTGTTGCATTTATTTATTTATTTATTTGTTATTTTTTAAATTTTTGAGGTATCATATGATCCTATAGAGAAATGAAAAAGACAAATGAAAGCAGTTCAATCTCCTCAAGAATTATGTTCTTCTATAAGACGCTAAACCCCATATACAAGTATTTATTGAAAGAAGTTAGGCTATAGCAATTCCTCTTTAGCCCTTACTTTCAAGGCTGAGTTCTTTGCCTTCTTGTCTCTAGCAGAATTAAAACATAGATTCCAGAGCCAACACTCTCAGATTGCAACCAATCTCCAGCACAGAGCACTTTGGAGATTTTTGAGCAAGTATACGTTCTGTGCCTCAGTTTTCTCAGAGAAATAATTTTAGTTTCTCAGTAATGTTTCCAGAGCATTAAATAAATTAGCTCATGTGTTTAAGTGTCCAGAAGGTATCTAGAAATGCTAAACACTTTGTTATTATTTAAAACGTCTCTAATTAAAACATTACATTTTCCCCATATATTCCTACATTTTACTTTCCCCACAGTACTTCGCAGGGTTGATGCCATGGCCTTCCTCCTTAGCAAACTAAAGATTGTGCCAGAAGCTACTTGGAGAAAAGAACTAGAGTGAAAAATACAATAATGGACTCTTTATCAGCAATGAAAATTTCCATAGTATAGAAGTAGGTAGAAAGGGTTATTGCATACCTATCACAAAGTACTTCACAAAAGCCCACTTTTCACACTGCATACTCCAAGTGCTTTTTAATTATCACAGTGCAATGATGGTTGGATGGTCTAGAACACAGTTTGTTAGCACTAACATTGCTTTATCTGTATATATGGAACAGACATGGCGACAAAATATAATCATTGTATTTTTGACATTTTGAACTAAAAGTGTTCAAAAACATGGGCATGCTATTCTTAATATTTATTGGAATTTGTTTGAATAAAATATTAATTAAATGGACTATAAATCTCTTCATGATAAATCAGTAAGATACGGTAGCAAACCATTTAAATCTATCTGCTTTGGGGAATACCCTTTTGGACCCTTTTATTTTTCATCATCTCATAGCATATCACAAGTCCCAGAAATATGCCATGCTAATATTGCCAACGGAGTTCTTCCAAGCAGAGATGACATCGGCCATCTGTCACACAGTACTAATGCTGGGAAGCAAAGCCAACTATAGCAAAAATAAATACCTTTCCTATCGATTAGCCAAATATTTATGTTGAGAATGAAATGATTAAAATCTCACTATTCAAGCTAATTACCCTGAGTGAATATTCGCCTCTTGGTGAACGACATACCAGCAGTGCATTTGCCTTATTACTTTCCTAAAACCCCATTTCATTGTGAACACGTGTGCTACCTAAGGGGCTTGTGCTAGACTTTGCAAGGTGTTGCAGTACACCACCGTAGCTCTGTCTCAGCCTGCACGTGTATCTCCTGCTGTCTTGGTAGGTTCCATCTATAGCCTGTGCTGCACTGGTTCCCAGATGGTTGCTCTCTTGTTCTGTTTTAAATTACTCAGTCTCTAAAAGCCAGATAATCCAGAGCTTGTCATTACAGGGTCAAACAATTGTGCTTGCTAATGCTGATTGATACATCTACTTGAAGCATCAATTTTTTTGAAGTGTTTAAAGATAGGTGAACTATTTACACATACTGATCACAACTGATGATTATTGTCATCTAATTTGGGTGGCTCTATTCAAAGACATGAGAATCTCCTCCAAATTCAGTCACTGATGCTGTGGTTACATTGAGTCATTCAGAGTCCATGGGTGAAATGGCTGAATTTGCTATATCAGCTTTTATAGAACACATGTTTGTATATCAGGACACAGGATTTGCTCTATAGTTGCTCGAAGTCAATGGAAAAATGAGCTATTCCGTACTAGTGTGTATTCCTTCTGGGAAAGGAGTGAAATTCAGTGGTTTATAATGTGATTAAGCCATAAAAGATGCTTTGAGCTCTCTTCCATGTAACTTAAAGGTCACAGTATAGAATGCTTCTGTAGATTCAAGTATTTCCATTTAATATGGCTTGAAACAGCATCCTCTTCTAAAATAAATGAAACATGAAGATACAAAAATATTTTGGGAAAGGCTGCAGCTTTATATAGTAACCAAAGTCAAAGGGTTATGTGACTAATCTAGAAGATCAATTACACTTAAGTCCCTCCGGGCTGCTATTTTGTGTGGTTTCCAGGGGAGCCCAAATACAGTGGAAATGAATAAGCACTTATTTCATCTACTGTTTCCTTTGAAATAACAAATTCTTCAGATGTATACAAAAGTGTGAGTAAGTGGATCACTTACCTAGATATTTGTCTTCACAACTGAAAATTTCAGGGAAAAACATAATCAAGACCTACTAAGAAATATTAAAAAAATACATTTCACAATGTATCCTAGCACCTTCCCTCACAGGATGCTCCTAATCTTCTTATTACTAATTTTCATAGTAAGGACCTTAATCTATCTTAAAACATGTGCACAGACTTTATGCTTTCTTACATTATTGTACAATATTTATTAAAATAAAATGATACATATTTCTGAACTATTTGAGAAACACAGCATATTACAATGAGGGTCAAGCAATCATTCAAGAATGTGGTTTTTCTAAACTGAGCCATTGTATCAGGCAACACAACCTACACAGGTCTGAGGACATGACCACACCATTACAGGTGTCCCCGCTGGCCGGCGCAAGGGCTGCTGCTGTAAGTTCGTTAGCTTCACAGATGGAAAATATGTGTTGTCTGCAGAGCAGATCCATCTATTCTCTGGAATACTTCTAATTATCTCATGAAGGACAGAATGATTAAATAGAAAGTCTGGAGGGGGATGTCACTGCTTGAGCACTCCACTCTACATAGGAGCAAGGAACAAAAATGGACAACACACATTATCTCCTGATAGACTTTAAAAAAAAAAAATGACTGATTTCTCCATATGTTGGTAGAATGGTTTCCCCTCTGCCTTAATTAACCAGTGTAGAATTGGAAGTGTGTATTTTTCTGTTTCTCCAGGAAAAGATAGATTTATATTCTATCAATTATCTTTTGCTGCATGACAAACTATACCAAAATCAACTGGTTTAACTAAATAATCATTATATATTCATAATTCTGTGGATTAGCAACTTGGAGGACGTGTATCTGAGGTAACTCCTCTGCATGTCACAAGAGGTTGGGTTGTGTCTGTCATGCATATTTGTCAGTTGTCAGGAGACCTTGACCTGGATTGTCCTGGAGAGCCTCTGGCACATGCCTGGTGGTTACTGGGGCTGCGTCAGCACCTTTCTGTGTGGTATCTCATCTGCCAGAAGATACAGCAGGCTACATAGTGATGGAAACACTCCAAGAAGGTGGAAGTGAAGCTGCAATGTTCCCTAAGGCCCAGACTCAGAAGTCAGGTTTTTTTTCTTGTGAATTGTGGCAATTACAGCAAAGAAAGCCAGTGCAAAAATAAACATGTAGGTGTTCACTAGGAGGAATACGGCAATACTCTACCTTATAAACAAATACAAGTAATATAAAGATAAACATGAGACAGAGAGATGCAGAAAGAGAGAAAGGGACAGATTGAGAAAGAGAGCGAGACGGAGACAAGAGAGGAGAGAGAGAGACATAGACACAGAGACACACAGACAGAGGGAGAAATGGTACACTGTGTAAGATTCAAGGGGGCAAGCTCGAAAGCCACAGTGTCTAAGTTTCAATTTCGGCTCTCTTCCTTTTTCTGATATATTCCATTTTCAGTAAATTACTTAAATTACCTATTTTTCAATATCCTTATCTATAAATTAACAAAAATAAGAATTGTTGTCTTTTCAGCACAAATTAAGATTCAGACTGATTTGAAATTTAGAACTTATTGAAACTCATGATAAGTTCTTACTTTTTAAAAAATTTTTGCTTTTAAAAATAGTTTTATTTGAAAAGGTAATAATACTGAATACACTAATCTAAAATTTGTTTTGTTTTCTGTTAGCACTGTGCAGTAATTAACCCCTACAGGAAAAATTTACATAGAGAGGTTGCAGTTTTTTAAAGGCAGTGTTTTTGGCAGAGAGAAAAATCAGCTTTTGAAGCTTTTTAATAGGCAATAATGAGAAAAGATGAGCTCTATATAAAACACAGGAAACTATAGTAAGATCAACAGATACATGAGTCCATTTGTTGAGAATCTTCTCCCAGGCACAAGGAACTCCTAGTAGTACATGAGAATTTCAACTTTCAAATAGGAAAGCAATTATCAAGTATAAAATTGTAATATCCATATAAGGATCTAATATTTTAAAAGAAGGAGCAGTAATAATAAATTACTTGGTAATTAGAGTTATGAAGTAGAAGACAAAAATAAAGTAAATGCACTGATAAATAATTACATATGTAAGATAAATTTATTAAATATAATATTAATGACAAGCAGAAACTAGCTGACAATCTGAAAATGAGAAACACAAAATTATAAAACTTTGGAAAGAATTTGAAGACTAAATAATGAAATATAGCACATAAAATACTGTGAAAAGAGTGAATTACACCATGGAACACAGAAGATCAAGTTGAAAACAGCTAAGGAAGTTAAACCAACATAAACATAAGTAAGGGAGCAAATATAGACAAAATGACTCAGTAAATATAAATTTTATTTCTTCTGAAGAACAAATTTTATGTTCCTTCAATAAAATATGAAAACATTAAAAGAAGTATTGATTAACATCAGAAAAATAGAAACAAAACACAGATATAAACATTGCTCTCCTGATCCATGTAATCCAACTGTACCTATAAATAAGAGTATAACTGGTACTTGAGAAAACTGACCTGGCAACTAAAAAAAAATCCTAGCTAAATTCACCTTCAAAGAAGATATAAAGAAAAGAAACAGAGCTCAGTGACTTGAGACAGAAAGACTAAGTCACTTATAAAGAAAATTAATTTCACATTAAGCATTTCTTTACCAAAATGGAACTCAGGTGAAGCAGGAAGCACTGTTTTCACGATATTTAAGGAAAAAAAATTAATTCTCAAATTCTATACCCAGGCAAACTGTCACTTTTTTATTAAATACACACACACACACACACACACACACACACTGGTTGAAAATGTAAATTTCAAGGAAAATTATAAGCATGATAATTCTTGAGAATTATCCCAAAGTACTAGCTTCCCAATAAAGAGAAAATTGGGAGATTTCTGCAAGACACTAATGGTGATTGTTGAATAAATTTTAAAATAGATGCGATAGTAAAACAAAGGTGAAATAAGAATGGAAGGCTATACTTGTGTGCTGTTGATACCCTAATGTTGAATTGCTAAGTCAAATTTCTAAAACATCGTCATATGTGTTCTGTATACGTATCGATAGCATTTTTTCTAGGTACATGTGAGTAAATAAAACATGTATGGAGGGCTTACAGTGTTCATCATGTATTGCAGGTTTTGGCAAAAGATTTTATAATTAATTATAAATATGTTCAGATTTAATAAAAACTTAGCTAATAGAAAATTGCAATATTATGTTTACCACCACAAGCAACATGGTACGAGATCTGTAGCTGGTAAATTCTAGGAGTCTGCTGTTATACCCTTTTCTTCATACACTTTTAAAGGAAAAATTTTTTGCAAATTAGAGGGAGAGTAGGAAAAAATGGCTTACAAAATTTTATAAATGCCAGGGATTAGAGTGATATGGAAGAGCCTAAAAATATTTAATTATTGTTAATTTAAATACTTTTAATAAAATTTGGCATACTTTATTTAAACTTAGTTAAATTCAAAGACCTTCCTCAATTCTGTTCTTTTTTTTTTTTTTTCTGCTACCAGGAATCAAACTCAGGATGTTGCTCTTGCTAGGCAGGCACTTACACTGTTGAGCTATATTCACCACCCCCAAACACCTCACTCAAGTCATGGTTAAAAATGTTTTTACTGGGCTGGGGATGTAGCTCAATAGGGCTGGGGATGTAGCTCAGTGATAGAGTGGTTCTCTACCATGCACAAGGCCCTGAGTTCAATCCCTAGTACCACCAAAAACAACAACAATGATAGAATATAAATACCCTCAACAGTTAATGATATCTGAATATTTCTATATGACTTTCATGTCTATGATAGGATTTTAATTCAATATATTATTAAAGTAAATATTTTTCATTTTACTTTTCTTCTTCAGAAATGTTCTGACTTCTACAGTATGTTATTCATAGTGAAGAGATAGTGAATTTAATATAGTATTTAATAAAATATAGTATTTTTATGAATATATGCCCAAGTAATTGACTTACATCCTAAAAACTGTGATATGTAACTTATGTTTAGCTTTCTGTTTTAAGCTTAGGAGTGATTCTTGCTGTTTTTCCCATTTGCATTTACAATAATACTCCTGTGGTGCACAAAAGAAGGGAAATAAGGTGTACTGCAAATGTAAAAATTTTACAGTAATCATGAATATAATTTTTAATAATTAACTGTTGACATATGAAAGGAGAAATACTTTTAAAATTGAAAATACTACATATCACCAGTAATATATATATTATCAAAGTACAAGTTGGCAATTTATTTACTCTTTTTTTTAGTTGACAGTGTCTGTAGAACAAACATTTTAATTTATAAGGAAAAAAGTAATTCTAACATTGCTTAAAACTTTCCAGAATGTACTAATATAAGCTTTCTTAAATAAATATTTTCTCGGGCTGGGGATTTAGCTCAGTGGCAAAAGCGCCTGCCTGGCAAGCGCAAGGTCGTGAGTTCGGTTCCCAGTACCGGAGAAAAACCAAAAAAAAAAAAACAACAAAAAAATAAATATTTTCTCTTTATTTATTTTGAATTTTAAGTGCATTTGGAATGAGCAATCTGTTAATCTTGAAATAGATCTAGAAGAATATATAATGGAATATAATCTAAAGGAAAAGGAATCATATTTTAAGAGAATGAAGGAAAGAGAGAAAGGGAAGGAGAGAAGAGAGGAGAGGAGAGGGGAGGGGAGGGGAAGAGAGGGGAAGGGAAGGGAGAGCAGGGGAGAGGGAAGGGAGGAGAGGACAGGAGGAGATAGACTACTGGAATCTAAAATGAAACAGAAGTAAATGTTACTAAGGAGATTCATTTCTCTCTGAGCATATCAAGTCTGGCTGCAAGAACTGAAAGCCAAAGTAGATAGAGATATACTGTCTTGTCTAATCTTAGTCTGAAAAGAAAGCAAACATTTTTCGCCCATGAATATAATCTTGTCTTGGAATCAATTTTAAGTAACAATTATCAACTATTTGTGTGCAGAATGATCATGTGCAACACATGTGTTAAAAAGTGAATGCGTAAGACATAGCAGTACTGTCCTGTGAGTCCTGCACTGACCTGTGAGATAAAACCAGTCTTTCAGATGTTGTACCAACCACACCGTCAGGCAGCAAGGTAGCAGAACCCCAGGCTTTTACTTTGGTGACTCAAGAATAGGAATGGAAGACTTGGAAAAGTCTGATTTTATTTTTCCCACAGCATGTCTCTGTCAACTTTGTTTTAGCCAGTTACTGTATTATGATCTGTGTGACACTGATTTATATTGCAAGTAACTGTGAAATAAACAGTTTACCTCTCTTGGTTAAAATGATGGTTATATGGTTCAAATATATGTGAGCTGGCTTTGAATCCCGGTTTCCATCAGCAGCCCTAAGATAATTACATACCTTCACTGTGACTGTGCTTCCACATCTATAAACTAGGGATCATTTATTCATTAATTCAACACATATTTGTTGATTATTGCACCTGTCAAGATAGGTTGGGCCATGCTGTGGTAGCGTAAGCTCCCTAGCTCTCGGTGGCTGTATGCCACACATTTATTTTCCCATGGTGCAGATCCATTCCGGGACTGGGCAGCTCTCCAGAACAGCTATCCTGCAAGTGTACACTCAGCATTCCTGGCTGCTCTAAACTTCTGGCACCTCGCTGTGAACCTGAGCTTCCACGATCTCCACACAAAAGCAAGAGAGACAGCTGAAGATGTGAGAGTCAACCATTCAGTGCAGTCACCGAGAAGTAACATACAGCCTTTTCACTCTTTGCAAAAGTATTTCCCTTGTCCACCTCTAACTTCAGAGTGTTAAGATAGAGCAATCCTCTGTGTGATAAGAGAACAGATCAGCGCCCATTGGAGAGTCACACTACTCACCTCAATCACTCTCAAGGTGTCAAGTGCTATTTTTAATGCAGCACAGCAGACAATTCCAAATCTCTGGTCTCCATGGATGTTAAATTGTAGTTATGTTGTTGAAGGCTGAGATTTCTCATTCTGCCTTCTGACCAGTGTCATTCACATACTTGCTTACTGGTGCGTTAAGCCAAGTTTGTACTTGTCTCTCAACTTTCACATCTGTGCTTCCCTTTCCCAAGTATTTCTAGTTGTCTGTCCTACTTTCTTTAGGTTTTTACAAATATTACCTTGTAGGAAAATATTTCCTGACTTTTAACTATACAAAAATCATAAGTTATTGCTGTCATCCTTCTTTCCTGAGCTATCTCAGGTTATTTCTCATTGCTTAACACTGTAGAATATATTTTATAATTTCTGCCCGTTTTCTATACATGTACATCTGCACTCATCACTATAATCAGCATAAAAGCAGAAATATAGATAGATCTGTTGAACAGAATATGTTACCAGGAAGAACAGATTTTTACCATGGACACTAAATGTACAGACCGGAGAATGGGCAGTTTTTAAAATAAAGTGTTTAGGAAACTGGATATCCACATGCACAAACCTAACATTGGACCCCTATCCTACACTAAACACAAAAATCAACTCAAAGCGGATTAATGTTTAAATATAAGAATCAAAGCTTTACAACTCCTAGGGGAGGGGAGAAAGATGGGGAAAAATTACATGACCTTGGTCTTGGCAGTGATTTCTTGGCTCTAATACCAAAAGCACAGACAACAAAAGCAAAACAAAACAAATGGGACTACATCAAACTAGAAAGCTTCTGTACAGCAAAGGGAACAATCAATAGAGTGAAAATTAACCTACAGAATGAGATAAAACATTTGCAAATACCTAATAGGGTGTTAATCTCCTAAATATGTGAGAAACTCAAAGACATAAGGAATAGTTTAAGAGTGAAAAACAAATGAATAACACCCTGATTTCAAAAAGCTGGCAAAATGCTGAAGCAGAAATTTCTCTAAAGAAGACAGAGAAACAACCAACAGTTATATAATGATGCTGAGCATCACTAATCATTAGGAAATGCAGATCAAGCCACAGTCCATACCTCTTCATATCTTTTTAGAATGAGTCTTGTTAAAAAATATAAAATATAACAAGCCAGGAGAAGTGTGTGGAGAAGTTGCATCTGAAGTAAAACAAAGTATTTCAATTAAATGCTTTTGGGTCATTCAAAGGCAAACAGAGATTGCTATTGGCCTCAATGAGCAATTTATAAATATTATTTGGGGGATAGGTGGCATGATGTATGCAAATCACTAGGCCTAGTATTTTGCTGGTATTAAGTCAATAAATATTTATAAATATTAGTACTGTGAGCTGGTCATTTTGTGCTGTGAAAGTTCATTTATACACTGTGATTGATCTTAATGACATTGACAATTGCTCTGAACTCATTAAAGAATATTCATGGAATTCTACTGCTAGTATAAGGAGCATTGCATACAAATAAAGATGTGAGTGGTTTTCTCTTCTGTCTGTCATTTTTAGATGTTGCAGGTACTATAAAGAAAAGAGACATTAACAATGTGATTTTAGATAAAGGACAGATAACAAATAAAGGTACCAAAGATTAAAAAAAAAAGACAATACTCAAATTGTTACTGCTATAACTAAAAAAAAGCAAAGCGTATTTTGATGACAGGAGAGGAAACTGTACGTTGTTAGAAAATATTTTTAAATTTGTCCTTTATGCAAAAGAGGACCACTGAAGAGGAGAGAAACATCCCTTTCAGTTAGTTGCAAACATTTGCTGTAGCAGAAGAGGAGAATATGGGCCTGAAGCATGAAGAGAATTGAAATCTAAAAGTTAATTAGTTTATTACAATAACAAAAGTTAAACTATAGTATTTTATTGTTAATCACAAAATATTTGAAAGAGATGACAGCAATTGAAAAAGTAAGAGGAAAAATCAATTTGAAATGATAAATTGGACATAAATTGAATACAAATAAAGATGAAGTCTTAGATAACTTCCAAGTATGTAAGTGTAACTTATTCTATTCACCCATATAAAGATACATCAATAAAAGCTGTACATTTAAAAGGGGGGAGATGAATATTCTCTTCCATTAACTGACTTTATAAAGCTTAGGGAACAGATAGGACACTACTGGGAGTATAAGTTTCAAGCTGAAGAAAAAGATGTGGCTTTCATTATGGAACTTGAATACATCTACAAAAGAAGTAGAGACAGCAGCTAACTTTTCCCTTGAAGCAACCTTCCAAGTATATCTGAGGGCTTCAATTTACTATTAAAGCATTGTTAAAATAGATCATCTTACATCAGTTTGTATATTACCTGCTGACTGACACAGCACTTATCTAAAAACCAAGTTCCATTTTTTTCTAAGGCTTCTAATTGTTTTTGCTTAATAAGTACGTATGTTACTTAACAAGTATATGCATATATTTTTTAGGACTTCTTTTTGGCACTGACAGGCTTATTCCATATGTCTAAAATTGGAAATGTATTCTCTTGTTATCTGAGGTAGAAGGAGGCATATATAATTTACAACACAAAATACTAGATATACAGGGTATTAGCTGTGTAGGAATAGCTATATGGACCGTATAATAATGAGTAATAGACGAAGCAGTGTGTTCTTAACTCTTATGGTGTTGTGGTTTTTTTGCATTGTGTTTAAGAGAGGAACCACACCACTTTTAGAAATGAAAGTATATGGAAGGACTTTTAAATATGTTAAGCAGTCAAAGAAGTGGAATGTACTGGAAAACATCAGAATATTATTTCATGCAGGGCGAGCAGGACATGCCATAAGTTTGTAAGTCAACAGAATCAGGACAGTGATGTAAAGGTGAAGGGAATATTTGCCTTTCAGAAGCAGATCAGACATCACATACATAGGATTCTCACAGAGTTGTTTATTCTATAAGATCATTGCTGTGGTTCATGCCGACTAAGGTTCTGGATAGATACCCTTTGTACCTTGACATCTGGATCATTTCTTGGCTTGCAGCCCAATTGATTTGCAAGCCATTAATAGCCTCTCAGTAAGTATCCTCTGTTTAAGTTAGTCAGTGTAATTTTCTCTTCCTTAGAATTGAGACTTAAAGCTGAAACCCTAAGTTATCACATATTTAAATTATCTAAAGCACTATTGCAAATTTAGAAAATGTATGCCCCAGTACTAAAAGTCAAGTTTAAAATAAGATGCATTCTGAAAAATCACATTGCTCCATATTGTTCTCTTGTAAATTTGCTTCAATATGAATGAGAAAGAGAATTCTTTACTTGCCATTTCATTATAGCTTGCTTGTTTATTTTTACCATTTCAGTAAGTAGGTAATAAAATAAATGAGACAGCCTTTACAACTAAATTATGAAGAAGCTGCTCTTTCAAAATATGTACCCTGATGTGGTTATTTTGCTATTCTCTATGAAGTTCTGCTGTACTTGGAATCATTTGCATAGGTTCTGATTGATTTGGAGCTGCAGTTTCCTTGGCTATTTATAAAAGTCTCAGAATGTTTACCTTGGAGACCTGGGCAGATTCAGTAAAGAGAAATTATCCAAATCCAAATGATTTTCTAGAGACTTTTCTGAACTTTTCCTTTGTACAAAGATCTTTTTTTTTCACTTGGCTTTTTAAAGCTAAATTGAACTAGAGAGGAATTAAATGGTATGTAATTAGCGGTCATTCATAGCAACCGACTTTAAATTCTGAGTAGTCTTACAAGTCAGTTGTTCTGTTTCCTAAAAGAGGTCTGGTTTAAGAGACCTAAAGGTATACTGAATATTTCTATAAGATCTTGAAAACTAGAAGGCTTCTCTAAACATTTAAAGGTCAATTTTACTTTACTCTACTCTTAATAAAATACCTCATTGTTGATGGCATCCCGGAGGTCTAAAAATCTCACATTTACAAAAGTACAAAAGTAATTTAATTTTGAGTGCTAATTGTATCCTGAGAAATTTGGTTTTACATTTAGGTAAATGATTCCTAACTACAGTTATTATTTATATTATCATTTAAATATTTAATATTTTAGTCTTTCAAAGACTTTCTAAGTGTCTTTAAAATTAACAATGAGAAATCTAATATATAAACACAAAATATAGACCAAAAAAAAAAAAAAAGCTCTCATTTTATCTACAGTTTTGCTTAAGTCTTCCAGGGTAACAGAAGATAGTTCAAAGCTAAGGAGAAATTGGCTGTTACAGATCAATATGTAAACCAGAACATTCACTGTCAATTTTCCTTGTACAACTTACTCAACTCCAGGTTTCAGGAAAACATCTATATTAAACATAAACTTGCTCTGTTTAAAGCCACTATGTGAAAATGCAGTCAGTCAATTGTAGTTTAAAGTTACATGTTGGGTACTTTTTCCAGTCATACATGGAATTATTGAATTTTCTAGTATTTTCTTGAAGTAATCTTCATATGTGTTTTAATAAATGTAAACATTAACTGTTGCTATTATCTTAGTTTTGTTTTAAAAGAATTATACCTACAAATAGTTCACATGAAGCCAGAAACCTAATATTTATATATTTTATTATAAATATTATGAATATCTCTCTTAGGGAAAGAAATTGTTTAAATAATCTCCTTTTTTTCATAGAAAATCTTGCTTTTAAGTCAGAAACTATAGAGTCTTTTGTGTTTTAACTTTTTTCATATTGGAGACAACTTTTACTGGTAAAGTAAAATAGTGCCTTTTAGCTATAGTTAATGAAACTTTTTGTTTGCAAAGGGGAAAAATAATGCAAGCTGTTAATAAGTAATGATTGCCAAAGATCAGAGGAATTTTACATAAGACCAAAGCAAGTTAATCTGGTGCTTTGATACAAGTTTGTAAATAATTCAGCACAATGATAATAGTGGCACCTTGAGAATTCCCAACAACTGGTTTGCCCTCCAACGTATTAGAAGATGATTATAAATGGAATAGTTATAGGTCATGAATTAATTTCTGAACCTTTTCTAGATGTAAGGTGAAGTGTGTTCTTTTAAATAGTTGCTACCCAATCTCTTTAGCGTTAATACAAAAATGTTAAGACATTGGTCCTCTGTGTTGTAGAATCCACTCAGCCAGAGGCAGAATAGCATGGCTGCCTTCTTGATTCTAGAATTCAAATCAGTTGGTTTATTTAAAGGATTATTTCACTCTCTTTTTATCTACCTTTCCCTTATCTGCTTATTTATATGATTGCAGATCTGATCTGGAAAGCCCTGATTCTCCGAGGAGCATGAGTTTGGCTGTACATCTACACGATGGCATTCTAGTCAGGGTAACTTTTATTTTTCAGGAGCTTAGATTATCCCATTGGACTCTATCTCAATGATCTCTTCCACTTTGAAATTCTCTGAGCATAGTGCTCTTCAAATAACTTCTACTAAGAAAGGTCCCAACCTATCCCATTTTTCCACCCAGCCATAGGATTGCAGACTGCTGTGTGGCCCCAGTGTGTCAAAATACCTTGTCCATTTTTGTGTAACTTCCTTCTTGCTTTACACCACAAGGAAACATCTATTCACCTTTCAACCCCTTCAATTCTTATCCCTCTAAAAATATCCTTATTCTAATGTTACAGAGTTTATCACTTCCTTCTTAAGCCATCACTTTCGTTGCTTTTTAATATTCTTTTAAATATCCATATTCCTAAATATACTATGGTTTCTTACAGAACAGAATCATATTTGCTCTTTGTATCTCCACAAACAATATGTTTTACATTGTGACTTCTTAATAAATGCCTAGTAAATACAAGGCAAGTACTTAATAAAGCAAGGTTATAGTAAAGAAAAGAAGACTAAAGCACAAGTGATTGAGATTATAGTGTCAACCTTATTACTAATTTTGTACCCTTATATAAATCACTTCCATTTAGTGAGACTCTTTGGTTAACTGTCAGTAATAAAGCAAGCATTGTCTAACTCACTGGATTTTTACAATCATATGGAATAATAATTCAAAACAAATTACACAAGTATAGTCTATATGATTAAATAAAGCTATATATAAACATGATCCATACCATAAGTATATACAATTTTGTCAACTAAAAAGTTTTTGAAGGTTGAATGCATATGACTACTCTAAAACTGCCAAGAGACGTACAATTATAAAGGATTATTATGTCATTAACCATCTCAATTCAATAAAATATCAAAAAAATTCCTTTGCTCGATCTTTTTTCTGAAGCATCTACTTGGCAAAGTTAGATTTAAAGCTCCAGCTAACAGATGAGTTGATAATAACAAAAAGTTATAATAGTTTCCTAAATATCAAAATGCCCTTTGCTGTGTATTTTCCAGCTGGGTCAGTTAACATGGTTCTGTTCTTTATTAAGAAAACATCTGCACCACATGAAATTGAGCTTTGAAAACACCTGAGTTTATGATATTAATAAGCCATATGCCACTGACTTTTTAGTATGTTTTTTTAATATTACATATTTCACTTCAAAAAAGTACCCTCCATGATAAAATGATACTTTGTCTTTATTTTTATAAAAGCCAAAGAATGGAATAATTGAGCATGGCTTGTTCATTTGTCTCACACTAGCTTGTGGAGCATTCAAAACTCCACAATAGACCTCATTAGCAGCAGACAGGGAGAAGAGTCAGTATGCCAATTGCCCAGGAGGTCCAGCCAGAAGACATCTGTGCTTTCGGGTGCAAGACTCGCTGTGCTGACTAATCGTGCAATGTGTTTGCAATTAAAATAGCATTGCTTATACTTTGCCAGTGTGAGCCTCCTGATCGTTCAGATGTGGCCTGACAGTTCTAAACAGCATCTCAGTGATTCTGTCTATGGAGATGTGTTGCAAATATAAGTTTCAGACCAGAATTTAAACTGAATATAGATAGAGTGAAATGAGCTGGGCAATTTTAACTTTTTTTAGTAGAAACCACCAAGATAATATTAATAGCTTGAACAAAAGCAATAACTATGGAGTTATGTAAGTCTACATTTTATGATGAAAAAAATACAATATATGCCATTGGAGGTAATAATTTCTCTCAGATACTGAATATTGTCCAGTTTTAGAAATGTTTCTTGGTCACTTTATATCTCATGAAGAAAATCATTCTCATAATGCAATTTGAATGAAAATACAAAAAACACATGAAAATAAATTTAGGAAACAGATAAATATATGTCCACAAGTACAGATGTATATGTAAGTAACTATAGGTGTACACATAGTTATGCACTATTACTAGATCACTACATAACTTCAGAAATAGAATTAAACTCCAACTTCCATCTCTCCTGGCACTCCACAGACTCTCAAAACCCACATAATTTTCTTACAGTGCCTCCTCACTTACCCTGGGGCCGCTATCTCCATTTCAATTGCACTCCTCTATTTCAAAGTAGACAACACTCCTTCTGATACCTTCTGGGTATTCGTTTTCTCTAGCATTGTTAAGCTAATGATGGATTCTACACTCAGAAAAGCCTCATTGCTCTTGACTCTTTCTGAAAGCCTACTCAACCTTTTCTTTCTTCTTGAAAACTTTCATACATTTTGTAGATTTTTCTCAATTCCCAGATGCAGGTCCTAAAAATTATTGCATGACCATTTTATTCACCACATAAGAAATACATCTAAGAGAAAATAATATTTTATTTCAATCTTTCTGGAGTGTTACAAAATTGTAGCCATAAACTGCTTCATTGTGTATATTTTACATTGTGTTCTTTCTGTCTATAGTCTGAGAAAACTCAAGGGTATTTATTTTAAACTTACTTGAAGACAACCTATCAATGCATATTTTCATATAATAATTACTTTTTTTTTTTTTTTTTTGGTTTTTCTCCGGAACCAGGAACCGAACTCACGACCTTGCGCTTGCCAGGCAGGTGCTTTGCCACTGAGCTAAATTCCCAGCCCCCATATAATAATTATTTTAATCAATGACATTGTCTATGAAAAGAAACAAGAGCAAGATAGTTATAAAACAACAAGTTTAAAAACAGTAAGCAAAAAATTTGAAGTTAATGCATGGTTTGGATAGATTTTGTTTTCCTACTTAGAAATTGCTTAAATTTAAGCAAAATTCCTTCTTTGAGATGAAAATGCCATTGTGGGGCGATACCTTGGATTATATCCAACTGACAGAACATGGGCTTTTGTGTACTGTGAGCAATGTATACATTAAATGGTGAAAGCAAAAACAGCAACATTTATTAGATAAATGGGAGAATAAACTCAGGACAGATTGTGCCAGCAGAAACAAAAAAGTGGCATGAACAGAAAAGCGGTGCTGGAATGATAGGAAAAGCAGAAAGTACTCACAGATAAATCAGGCTTTCAAATTTCTACAGAGGTGGACCTGGTTTGGGTGCCTCTTTCTGGGTCTGCAGCTAAGACTGAAAGGAATAATTAGCAGAATGCTTGGTCAACCTGAGTCAGTGGCTTTCCACAAGTATGCTTGTTCTACAGTTCAGTTTGATTAAGTTACTTGTAACAATGGAAGGAGGATTGGCCCTGGGATGTTGCCCAAACCCAAATGGGTTGAGGGGAGCAACTTCCTCAGCCTCCTTTGTGCTACCTGTACTATAGGAGATTGCTCATGAAATACATTGTGTTTATTTTTAAATATCTTCTTTTATGCAGAAAGTATTTATACACACTGAAGGCAAAGTACAACAGAACCATGAGTAGGTAAGCACAGGAATCCTACATTCCAGTTTTATGGAGTCCACAAGAAAGGATCTATTAGTGCTTGGTTGTGGCTTGGGGAGGATAGTGGACAGCTCTTTCGCTTCTCTCATGGTTCCTTCCACCTTGAATTTGTTCTTCATCCATAATCTTTCTTTCTTAGCAGTGTCCTTTCTTCCACCTCTCCAGGGGAGGATGAGTGTATTAACATGACTAGCTAGTCTGGACGGAGCAACCGACATAGGCTTACCCTTAATCTTTCCTCTCCTCTCTTTAGTGAGGATGCACGTACTTCTCTGTTTTTCCATCAACGTGGAGGAAGCTTCATATGAGGATTGTGTAGATAAATTTCTCCAGGTTTGTGGTTTAATATTAGGAAACTCAGTTGCCTGCAGATACAAACTATACCTCCCTTTACCTTTCATCTGTTTTGTGCATTCACTTGTTTTTTCCTAGGTATCTAAGACTCACACGTAAAAATGAAGAATGCTATAGAAATTACTTCAGGGGTCATTGTTAAAATAACAAAACAATTTTCTATTTTTTTTCAAGCAAACTGGTACTCATTCTGTGGCTGATATTATTACCCTCCACCTTCATATTTACCCTGAAATGATGTTGTTTCATAAGGAACACCTCTCTCAACATTTTTAGATACACAGAATATAATAGTTCTGGGCATATTACTTGAAAGTCATTAACAGTTAAGAACTTAGAGTTGGATGCAGTGGCACATGCCTATAATTCCAGCTCTTGGGAGGCTGAGGCAGGCGGATCATTGTGAATTCAAGACCACCCTGGGCTACAAAGTGAGCTCAAGTCCAGTTTGAACTGCATAGTGAGACCCTGTCTCAAAAAGACCAAAAAAAAAGAATTTGGAGAGAAAGAATGAATCTAATGGCAATTTTTGATAGGATTTGAAAACAATAAACAGAATAGAGAAACAGCACTGGGAGGGGTTTGAAAGATCACATTTCCAGTGATCATGTTGCTACAGAAGTGGGAGGGACCCTAAATGATTCATCTAACTGTTCTAGACCTCTGTGATTTCTATCAGCATTTTATAATTCAATACTAGAGAGTTGCAAATGAAGGATTTTAAATATTTACTCACACTTCATCAAATACATTGAGCAAAAAATACATGCATATACATATCTATTATAGCATTTACTCACATTTTCCATGTGTATTTAGCATGATTTTATACATATGTATATAGATACACATATCTATTTATCTCTATATATCTCTATACACATACGTATATTATGTCTGTAGGCTATAAAATTTTATGTGTTTATTTCAAAATGGAATTTTAAAAAATTTTGTATTAAAAATTAAAATTATTTTGCTACAGAAGAATAAAAACCATCCATTTTATACATACATAAACACACACACATACACATACACCTCCTGTCATATCTTTCCTCTCCTCTTTCTCTGTCTCTGTCTCTGAACATAGAGTTCTCTTTCAACTTTTACTCTCTGACTTTCTATCTGTATATTTCATAGTTATTTTATATCATGCAAACACAGTTTGACATAGTTTCCAGAAAAGTGCTACTACTAGATTAGGATAGTGATAATTATTTTTAGGACTACCTGAGAGTTTTATTTGAATTGAATTACCTTTATATATCACTATTTAAACTGTCTTCTGATATATATATTTGTTTGTTTTGGTACTAGGACTCAAACTCATGACCTTGAACTTGTTGCTGTGCCTCTGAGCTATTTCTCTCGCCCTCTATTGTTGTTTAAGAGAGTATTCTTTACAGTTTATAATGCTGAACTGGGAATACTAAGACACTATGATAAGAAGGGTAAAAATGGAGTCAATAAATCCTTAGTCACATTCTTGGTCAAACACAAATAAGGTTTGCAAACTCTGACACATCTGAATCTCATCTTATTCTCAGTTTAGTCTCCTGTACAAACATCACATTTTAAGAACACCTCAAACTATCTCATCTGCTTTGAAAGTAAATGAGGTGACATTTTGTTAATCAAAGATTATAAATTGATGTTTTAATAGTGAAAAATCATTCTATATTTGAAAGCATAAAATTGTTGAAAGAAAAAATTACTTTACATGTTGTTCTAAAGGTAAATACAGTAAGTGTTACAGAGTACTGGACCTAACTCTTCCTTTTCTTGAAATTACAATCACTTTTGAAGTAGACTGAAAAGATTTCGAGCCAAAATGAATAACTAGAGGCTCCACAAACAAGACTATTGAGACCAGGAGACCTACAGACTATACTCTAAAACTCATAAGTTATTTCCCAATCAGTGACTGGTTATAAATATTTGCAAATTATTTGATTAGAAATAACTCTCTATTCATGGAGAAGCTTATAACATAATCACCATCCACTTTATAAAAGACCAATAAATTCAAGTTACAAGCAGAGGCTCTTAGAGAAGTTGTAGATAACCTAAATCTACTCTCTAACACTGCATTTTCATTTCCATTTAGAAATAAGAAATACTTTAAAACTAAATTTTTTTTTACTATTAATCTTTATTAAGTGCCCTCTTGATTTTTTTCCCTTTTGAATTTATAAAGAACCTGTTATGTAAATATTTTCTCAGGAAATGCATTTCAGTATAATCCTACATGAGTTACAAGAGATTTATTGTCATGTAAACCTATGATGGAAGCACAGATTTTGGATATAAACATGATTTCTTAGGTGGTTATTTTCACTGTGACATTTTATATACATGAGTGGACAAACTCTAGTCGTTTCCAGGAATCCATAAAGAATTATCCTGTCATATGTTTTAAAGTTTTAAACTAAGTTCGTGATGTGTTTAATGTTTGGGATGGAGGATACCAGACATTAATTATAACACCAAACTCAAAAACTGTGAATGGATATCTTTGAGAATGTAATGCTAACACTTGTTATAATTGACTAACACTTTAATAAACCTGAATTTACTTTTTAATAGAAAGTACAGTCATCTTACAATTAAAATATATTTATTTACATTAGAGTATTACTTTGATTTTGCTTTTTCACTGCTTTTTAACGCCTCCTCTGTGGAAAAGAAAGAGCAATTTGAAGTCAATTGAGGTGAACATTACATGTGACAAGTATTCCCTGCCTCACCGGTAACCCTGTCATTTTTGTCTGATTGGGCTGCCACCCTTAATATTTTGTGGGAGGTCCTTCCAAAGGACCTGCTAGGCCAGAGAAGTTAGAATTAAGTGTGGAGAAAGACAAATTATCGATCAGAGAAAACGCGGTGTGAGAAAAACATTACATGACTAAGGGTCGATCTTTCGATACCCGTGGGACTTCTCAGTGCAGCACATTGCTCACAGGATACAGAGGACATGCGCAAAGCAAGCCCCTGAACACACAGCACCTGCTTCTCAGTGACCCTTTCTGACCACTTCAAGCTTCAAAGAAATCTCTTCTAACAGGTCCGTCACATCCATATGACTCCTAAATAAAATTTTTTCATCATCATTTCCAAAACTGAGAGTGAAAGAAATGTTTGAACTTTTCGGGGGTGGTAGTGAAAACAAGGCAGGGCAGGGGATATAGCTCAGCGGCACAAGCGCCTGTCTGAAAAGCACAAGTTCAAAGTCCTGAGTTCAAATCCCGATACAATAAAAAAAAAAAAAAAAAAAAAAAAAGGAAAACAAGGCAGCCAAGAACTAGAGAAACAGACAGTGAGGAAGGGAAAGGCACATGCTAGGGTTTTCGTATTTTGAATTACTTTTTCCCCAGCTTTCATGCTTGCCTCCTAGTTCTACCGCGACAACCCTCCTGCCTCCTTCACCCACTACATCTGGAGCTGAGCTCACGGAGATGTCTAGAATCATCCAGACATATCAAAGCCAAAACGTTTTGCTCTATCACATTTGAAAGGTCCTCTTTCAGACATATAGCCTGAGGCATAGCCACTTCTAAGAACACTTGCCAAGGGGCATGGATAGCAATGGAGACTTATTTTTGTAATTTTACTTGAGTAAATGTTCATTCTGATGGATGTGGAAAGGACCTAGACGTAGCCAAATGGACCAGAGGAGATGATTTAGAGAGCGTTTTGGAAGTTTTTAAGATTCTTTTGATGGCTGGAAATTCAGATTAATGGAAGACACAAATCTTGGAAATTTACAGGTTCAAATCATAGCAGGCACACAAAGTCAGATAGGAAGATGCACAGGGCAATAATAAACTGGGTGATCTGATAACACTGTGGTCTCCTAGGCATAGGATCTGTCCCTGTTGTCAGGGACCTAGAGGAAGGGCCACTAGGGCAGGAACATCAGGACCTGAAGATTAAGAGCTTCATATGGGAATTGCTTATGGATGCATTTAATCAGCTTAAAATAGGGAACTAAAATGATTCTTGCCAGTGCCTCAAAACTGGATTAAAACAGCACTTCAAAACACAAAATAAATGCGATATAATGAATACCTTAAGGCCTTGGCATCAGTTTTCAACTTGATTATTTAGGGTAGATGAATGGCCTGAAGCGTAGAAGCTTTTAGAGTATAAGGCATAAATCATGGACTACACAGAGAGCATTTTATTATAAGAGTAGAAAGAAAGTAAGTAGGAGTGCTGGTAGGTTAGGCCATAGCCAAGTTCCCCATTTGAATGACATTATTCAAGAAAATACAGTTGAAATATTTGGAGGTTCTAACAAAGTCTCTGGTGAAATTGTGAAGTATATTAAAGCATAACTTAATTTTTTGACAATATTTTCTATTACTTGATTCAAGATGACAGTTGCAGCAGTTACACCGGATATAAACTGATGGTTCTGTAATATATGTAGATGTTAGTGGTAGTAACCAGGAAGAAGGTTTGGTGATGGTGGTAATGACCAAAGACACAGGGTGAGAAGTTTGATTGTAAGTTAGAGAAGTAGGAAATCCAATGGAAGGGTTGACCAACGTAAGACAATTTTCTACTGAGAAAAGCAATATTCTGAATTAATTTTCAGAACAACACTGATGGTAGTATCCTTGACAAGACTTCCTTTTAGGGAATACCTGAGCGCCATTAATAGGGTTATGCATTAGTATAGGCATTAGGGTAAACCTATGATGGAAGCACAGATTTTGGATATAAATGGTATGCAACTTCCTCAAAAAACTAAAATTAATAAGACCTAGCACCTTGGCTTGGGGTCTTGTATTAGTTAAGCAACTGAACAATTTTGGCAGGTTTTAGGGGAGGATGACATGTTCAAGGGAAGAATGCTGGGATGAAATATCCACCCTTGATGTAGAGACCTCTTTGGATTAACACTGGGCTACAGGTCTCCAAATGTGCATGGAATTGGCTGATAATAACGGTGATATAGCAGCAGCAATGAAGGGAGCTTAGCCTCTGCCCTCACTGAGCAATATCCACGAGATGATGGTGCAATTTCTCCACCATGGAGGAACCCAGCTAATACCTTCTGCCACGAGGATTTCCTGAAACCAACAGATAAACCAGGATTATGCCCCAAATAATGATCAAAACAACTCAACTAATGCCAGAAAAGTGACCGAAGCCTCCATCAAACTCATATTGTGATCAGAAAGACACTTAAATGCCCAGCCCTGGAAAGTGGGACTCTAGTGGTCTAGTACTGCTATCATACAGTGGATTTCCCACCAGGGATAATGTTTAGACCCTTGGAGTTTAGTTTCTCCTGAATATTCTGACATTTAGGAAATTTAGGTTAAGAGAGAAGAGGAGGTGAACAGAGATTCCAACCAAGAATCTGGTAACAAACCCAGAGCTGAGGGTGGAAGTTTATATATTGCAATAGAGGTGGGGTTAACTTGATTTCCAGGGTCCTTGTGGGTTGGCTAATTTGTATAATTCTGTGAGCTCTGGGACCTAGAGGTGTCCCCAGTTGGCTAGTACTATTAGTTCAGATGCCCATTGGCCCAGAATGTAAGAGCCATAAGGGAAGTGTTGGGGATGTGTGCTTAAGAGCTCAAGGAGGCCTGCCTGGCCTAGTAGTCCCATTACCGGGTTAAGACAGCACTTTTAAGCAAAAACAAAAAACAAAAAACAAACCATGAAACCTTATTACAAAAGACTGTAATATAGAGGGGCTGTACTGGCCTGGCAGCAGGGTTAGATATGCTAAGCTAAGCAGACAGAAGTCACCACCAGACTCCAGGCAGGTCCTCAGCACTGAAGAAGATGGTTTACTCTTGATACATCTTGGCTGACTTACTCCTCAGGTGCTGACAGAACAGTGATATGTGAACTAGAGCTATCCCTGGACAGGGAGGTAGAATGAGTCAGAAACAGTGTCACCATCTGAGAGCCTCTCCTCCTCTTTGTGTCAGAAGCTCGCATATATCCTACCTTATTCTCCTCAGCCCCAACTCACACCCAGCTCCCTATGCCCAGAGAACTGTAGGAAAGTGTTAAAGAATTCTACAGCAAGGAAAACTTTACATGAAAAAAAGTAAAGAAATACAAAGTTACACAAGAAACCACACTGAAATTATTAGATTGGATTGAATACACTGGTTGTGACTAAGTGATGTAGCCCCTCCCCATTCTGTACTGGCAAATATTAGCCAAATCAGAGAGACTAGGTTGGCACACTGATTTTAGTCGAGCACAGTCAGGTCACGTTCAACCTTGAACTTGGTCTGTACTCACGAAGTTTCTGGTTTTTACAATTCCTTTAGTCAGTCAGCTCCCTCTATGTTCCAGACTCAGGCAATGCATATATACATCCCTGACCATCCTTGACTATGCTAGGCACACTCAGCCCCTTTACCCCAGACTCTCTTGTCCCACATGGTATAGATGAATGACGTGCAAATACCATCTGCATTACATAACAAACTTCTGTGTCTGCTACAACATATTAATTTCCTGCCACCACTTTGGATATTCATCCTACTTAGAAAACCACCCTTTCACCTTATCCTTCTTAGCACCCTCTTTTCCTCTGATCATCCTTAGAAAGAAATTCCCTGAAATATTTTGTCAATATTAACGTCTATGTTCTCAATTTCTATAAAAGAGAATATTACTAAACTTCCCTTAGATAGACTCCCCAAACCATTCTCCTTTCTCTCCCAAATACTTTCTTAAACATTGTCTTGTTGATTTTTATTATTTGAGCATATTTGTAAAAGCACATGCATGAACTATTTATTATCCCACTTTTTATTTTCAAAGAATAAAATTATACTACATATATTCTTCTATGACTTGCTATTGTTTTCCAACAGTAAAATTTTTGTAGTTATTCAGTATAATGTCTTAGTTCACTATATTTTTCTATAAATCCATTTTGGCACTATTAGAAATTATTACCCTAGTCTTTATGAATAAAATGTTTTCTTTTTTACTTTATTTTAAAGATTAAAAAACTAACAAAGCAACAATGAAGACAAAAACAAAACAACACAAAAACAACAAAAATGATACATGACCTCAAAACAAAATGATAGGAATTACAATGTGACAGGTCCCGAGAACGAGGTGCCTGCAGATGAAAAGAAATGCAAGAGAGATAAGAAAAACAAGAGACGTAAAAGTCTGGGATCAGGGGGCTTACAGCCTCTCGGACTGCAGCCCCGATTACCAATCTCAGTCACCTTTTATTGAGCAAGAACCAAGGGCGTAGCTAGTACAAATTGGTGGATACCAAACATTTTAGTAATTAAAGGATTATCCTTCTCCAATTCCGCCTCTTATACTGCTGGCAACAATCCCCAGGTGGGCCTCCCACACCCAGCACCACGCTTACTCAGTTCAGCTGGGGGTTATAGATTGACCACTAGTTATCAGTCCACTACAATCACAGTCCTTACTTCCTATTCATTTTTACAATTCATGGTAAGATTAAAAAATAGGGATCTTCCGCAATTCAAATGCACTCTTATTTTCAGGTGAAAGGTTTCAGTTCATTTTTGCAACAATAAACAAGTCATTGTGTGTCCTCAGTGCTTTCTAATCAAAGAATGTCCTTCACACAGCGGTTGCTACATTATATACTGTTATCGTCAATGAAGTTGCTCAGTCCACCAGATATAAGAATGTAAGATTGAAAATGGTTTTTAAAAATTTTTTTTCCTATTAGAATAATAACTTTCATAGTAACAAGGATTAAGTTCTGCTGAAAGTGACAGAAAACTCAAAAATATGACTATGCACAGCAGAAATCAATGTCCCTACCACATACAGGCCCGAGTGGGCAGTTCAGGCCCTGTATTTTGTTCCTTGTTACCAGGAACCCAGCTCTCTTTATGGTACCACTTTGTCATTTTGGGCTTTCATTCCAATCCCATTCTTTCTCCCTGGTCAAAACTTTGGTTGCAGTTTTGACCACGCTGGGTAGCAGTTGACCATCAGGAAAAAAGTAAAGGAAAGAGCCAGCTAAACACCTTCCTCTAAAGAACAGTAACAAGAATTTGCACACAGTGCCTTTGCTCAAATCCCGCTGTATAGGACCAAGTGTCTCAGTACTTCTACCTGTTGTCCTTATTCGGAGCACAACTATAATGAGATGTTTTAGTACTAAAACAAGTACTGATCACACATAACAGGAAACAGCTAAAGAAATTGTGGCTAAACCTGCTAGGATAATTTCATATTGGATTCCTGGTGTACATGCTCAAGGAATTCTCCAGAAAAGAAATGGCTACATCAAAGCACAGACACCTGTTCAAATGTATGGGTGATGCAAACACATTCCCTATAATGATTGCTGAGTTTGTACTTACAGTTCAAGTGCTTGTCATTTCCCTCGATGTTTGGTATTTGCTTATTTGCTTTTATTTTCCTTCTCTTTTTCCCCACAGAAATCTGGTGTTAACTGTTATCAAATTATAGTTCTGATAGCATTTTTAGGATGGCTAATGAAGCTAATGGTCTTTTCCTAGGTTTATGGGTCAGTAGTTTTTCTTCTTGTATGTCTGTTGGTATATTTTGCCAATTTTTCTACTTGGTTGTTAGTCTTTTAAATTCTTATACAAGAATTACTCATGTACTCTCTACATTAATCCTTTATTGCTATATATATTGAAAATACTTTCTCCAACTTCATGCCTTTTAAACCATTCTTGTGATGTCTTGTAATAAAAATTTTTTTTTACTGAAACATTTTTAATGTCACTACTTCCATATGAAAAGATCATTTTCAAAAGTAGTTATATATTTATAATAATTTAAAATTCTAGGATTCATGTATAGGTTACTAATGCATCTAGAAATTTTTGCATAATGCATATGAGAAATATTTTCCAACATTTTTCTTTACTGAAAATCAATTGTCCCATATCATTTTACTACTTACCAGCAATTCAAACTTTGTCTTAGAGTGCATTTGCTTTCTTCTTTGTTCTCTTTCAATGATCTATTTTTCCAGTCCTGAGTCAACACATACTATCTGAAGACTTATATTTCATCTTGATAAGCCATAAAGCCAATTAGCTCTGCTTGGTTCTTCTTCAGAAATATTAATCTTTTAATTGTTGGTCCTTTGTTTCTGAATATTATCACCATGTCAACTTCCACAGAAAACATCATTTGGGATTTATATTGGAATTCTGTTACATCCTGGTCCAATTATTTACTGCTTCTTAGAAAATTACGCAAAAATTTAAGTCATTTTTTATTATAATATATAAATTATAAAGTATATAAATTATAAAGTATATAAATATAAATTATAAATATAAAGTACATAAATATAAATTATAAAGTATATAAATTAAAGTATATAAATTACTCAAAAATAGTCATTTTTTGTAGCTCACAGTTTTGTGGGTCAGAGATTTAAGGAGGTCAATCTTCTGTTCTGTGCAGCTTCCTCAAGCCCGTGGTGGTTCTATACTCAGCTTTAGGAAAAGCTGTTCTGAGGGTCCAACAGGACCTCATGATTGGCCCTTTGATGAAGATGAATAGAATTTTATATTTAGTTATTTGCAAAGAACTTATGAAGGCTCCTTTGGTGTCAGTGTTTCAGGATGATTGAATTTACTTCGTGGCACACAGGTAAGGGCTCTCCAAATGTGCATTTTAAGAGAGAATGCCAAATTTTCACTGAAAGTCATGGGTATCTTATGACCTAAGCTCAGTGGCTAATCTACTGTCTCTTCTACCATGCTTAATTCGTCAAAACAGTCACAAGGCTGACTCAGATTTATACTGAGAGAATGAGTGCTTACGTATCTATTGCAAAGGGATCAAAGAATGTGTGGCTGCTTTAGTTTGTCTCAAAAATAAAGATTAACAATAGTCACCTTTGTGACATTGAGTCTTCCTATTTATGAACGTGTTTTGATTTAGTAGGTTTCATTTAATATCCCTAAAAATTATTTAGAAGAACATTTCAGATTTTAATTAGCTTTATAGTTTGGTAACTTACACATTTTTGCTATATATACTACATGTTTATTTTTATTTTTTTTTATACAGGGAAGAGAGGTTGTACTCTTATATCTAAAACTTTCTCATCAGTGATTTCACCCTATTAATTTTAACAATTTTGTCTAGATTCCTTTGACTTATCTGTTTAGACATTCCATTTCTCCTATCAGAAATAATAGTTTTGTATTATTTAAAAAACTTATAACTTCATTTCTTATTTTATTTACTTTGCTGGAACTGTCTGTATCCTGATGAACAAGTGTTCTACTTTATAAGAATATTAAATTCATGATTTCAAAGGTCATGTTCCAAAACATTTTATCGTTAAGTCTGATTTTTTAAAAGTTAATTACCCCTGTTAAGTTAAAGAGTGATTGTCAAATTACACTGAATAACTTTCTGCATCTATTAACATAATGATATATCATAAAAAAGCACTGGGCATAAAAATGAGATAAACATCAACACAATTATAGTGGGGGATTTAAGTTGAACCAAGCCTTCAAAAATTGGACTTAGTATATATATATATATATATATAGAGAGAGAGAGAGAGAGAGTGATCCATCTAATGACAGAATACACATTCTTCTGAGTAGCACATGGAAATCTCTTCAAATTAGACCACAAAGTAGCCCATAACACATGTGTAAGTAAATGCAAAAGAACTGAAATTATCCATGCATAATATCAGATCATAGTGCAATGACAGTTGAAATAAATGGCAAAAGAAACCAAAGAAATTATATAAAAGCATGGAATTTAAGCATCACTCTTGCATAATCAGTGGGTCACAGATAAAAGCAAGGAAGAAATTGGACAGTACCAAGAATCAAATGATAGTCAGTACAATATACAAGAATCTATGGAACACAAAGAAAGCAGTCTTAAGAGGGCAGATTATAGGTACGAATGCCCACAGCAAAAAATTAAAGCAAGCACAAATAAATAAGATATTGATACACTCTTTTTTCCTAGAAAAATCAGGACAATCTAAATCTAGTACAAGGAATAAAATTATAAAGATCAGAGGGGTAATTAATGAAATTGAGATTAAAAAATATAAAAAAGTGAACGAGTTGAAGACAAGCCCTTAGCCAATCTTACCAGAAAAAGGAAAAAACTGCAACTAGAAATTTAAAAGGTGAAATCACATTGAGGCCCACCAACATTCAGATTAGTAATAAGTATTTTGAAAACCTGTAATTTAATAAATTGGAGATTTATTAAGTATTAATAAATTATT
>NW_004955410.1:17095788-17137242 GCF_000276665.1 Chinchilla lanigera
AATAGTAATAATAATAATAACAATAACTTATCAACTAAGAAAATCCCAAGACTTAATGCACTCACTGATGAATTCTTCAAGAACTTTAGAAAAGATCCAGTGAAAATTCTCCTCAAACTCTTTAATAAAATTAAAAGGGAAGGAGTACTCCTATAGTAATTCCTGGAAGCAAGCTTTACCCTGATTCCAAAACCAGAGAAAGAGCCAACTGAAAAAATCTACAGTCCAATCAGTTCAGTAAAAATAGACGTAAAAATCCTGAACAAGACTGGCAAACAGAATACAACAAATTGTCAAAAAGATTACACATCATGACAAAGCACGCTTAACCCTAATTTTAAGGATGGTTCAACATATGCAGATCAATAAACATAACACACCACGTAAGGAGAAGTAAGGACGAAAATTACATGATCACCTTAACAGAGACAGGAAAAATCTGTCAAAATTTAACATCCATTCCTGATAAAATCCTGAAGAAAATAGGTATAGAAGGGACTTATTTCAATCTGATAAGAGCCATTTATGACAAGTCTACTGCTGACATCATAGTAAATGAGGAAAAGCTAAAAGTATTCCATTCAAAATCAGGAGCAAGACAAAGCTGCCCATTATCACCACTCTTGTTCAATATGGTACTCAAAACATTAGCCAGAGAAATCAGGCAAGAAAAAGAAATAAAAGAGATATGTACACAAAAAGAAGAAAAATTATCATTATTTGCATCACTTCTCAGCCTTTTGGCTAAGATCAAGTGTAGTATCATTATTTGCATATGACATGATTCTCTAAGTAGAAGACAAAAAATTCTACCAAAAGACTCCTAATATTAATAATCAAATTCAACAATGTAGCAGGTACAAAATCAACACATAATCAAAGTTCAGTAACATTCCTCCTGTACACCAATGATGAGCTCACTGAGAAATAAATTAAGAAATCAGTGTCATTCAAAATAGAATTAGGAAAATATAAATACTTAAGAATTCATTTCAACAAGGAGGTAGAATACCTCTACAATGAAAGCTCTAGTACTCTAAAAAAGGAGATTAGAGAACATTATATAACGGAAAGACATTTCCTGTTCCTAAGGAAGAACTAATACCTTCAAAATGGCCATCGTTTCAAAACTGATAGAAAGATTTAACACAATCTCAATCAAAGTACAACAGCATTCCTCCTTTAAGTAGGAAGGAAACAACCCTAAAATTCATATGAAATCAGAAAAGACCCAAAATAGCAATAGCAATCATAGGTAACACAAGAATAAAGGTAGAGGCATCACAATCCTGGACTTGACTTTTTTTTTTTTACATAGATACAGTCATAAAAACAACATAATACTGACACAAAAACAGACATGGATCAGTGGAACAGAATAGAAGATGAGAAACCACTCCAGGCAATTGAGTTATTTGATTTTTAGCAAAGTGGCCAAAAATATACTCTAGAGGAAAAACCACTACTTTCGCAAATGCTGATGTGAAAAGTGACTATCTACATGCAGAAGACTGAACCAATATCCATATCTCTCACCATGTACAAAATGAAAAAGAAAATGGGTCAAATATCTAAATATTAAAACAGAAGCACTGAATCTTCTGGAAGATAAAATAGGCAAAACTCTGATGACATATGAGTAGGCAAGGCCTTTTGAGCAGAACCCCAACTGCACAAGAAATAACATCAGGAATAAGGAAATGGGATCATATCAAGTTAAAAAGCTTCTGCACACCGAAGGAAACAACCAACAGATAGAAAAGGCAGCCTACAGAAATGGAAAAGTAATTTGCAGCTGTACTTTGTACAGAGGATAAATATCTAGCATATATGAAGAACTCACCTCCTCAAAAAAAGATCCAATCAAAAAATGGGAAAATGAAATTAATAAACATTTCCCAGAAGAAGAAGTATAAATGGCCAATAAACACATGAAAAAAATTTTCAACATCTCTGGTCATTAAAGAAATGCAATTTGAAATACTGAGAGTGCATATTTTTCAAGAAAGAATAGCTATCATCAAGTAGTCAAATAATAAATGCTTGTGAGGCTATGGGAATGAAGGAATCCTTCTATATGGTTGGTGGACATATAAACTATGAGCATAACCACTATGAAAATCAGTAGAGAAATTCCTCAAAAAATAATGCAAATTCCATTCAACCCAGTTATTTCCCTTCTAGGTATCTTAAAGTTTTAAAAATATCATATTATAATGATAAACATTCACATGTTTATAGTAGTGTAACTCATAATAGCTAAATCTTAGGAGAGGCATATGAATCCATCAGCAGATAAATAAATGAAGAAAATGTGGTTTATGTACACAATGGATACCACTCTACCATAGAAATACAAATTTGAGTCATTTGTAGGAAGATGAATGTACAGTGAAATTAGAATATTAAGTGAAATAAATCAGACACACAAGCATAAATATTGCATAATTTCTTTTCTGCAAAAAACTCAAAATAAAAATCAATTAATGAGTAAAACAAAAGATAAATAATGGGAAATAGTGACATACCTTTTGAAAGAGGAAAAGGCACCAAGAGATAAAGGGAGACAGCAGGGAGCAGGTACAAGTGGATGAATAAAGAATCCATATGTGTTATGTACATGTACAAAGTCACCCAATAAATTTAATCATTGCATATTGCAATTGTATAGTAATAAAAATATAGCTATCTTCTTTTAGTTAAATGAAGTAAATTATTAGATTTTCTGATTATGTATGAAAATTGACTCCATTAAATTCAACTTAATAATTTTAGCTACATTTTTAATTCACTGAAAGATCCATGTTATAAATTGTTAATATCTTGTTTAGGAATTTTTCCATAAAATTTCATTAATCATAGTGTCTTAATTTTCCTTATATTATTCTCAAATGATTTCTATGACAACTAAATTTAGAATTTTAAGATACACGAGCTTTTTGTTGTGTTCTGGAATGTTTTGTAAAACATTTAACTGTTGTTGAATATTTTATAGAAATTTTCTATCAAGTGATTGATGTGGTATTCACTTTGTGGATCAACTGATTATTTAACTCAATTTTGGTAATGATTACAGAAAATTTGTAGTATGAATCTTCTTCATGGATCAGTTCCAGTTATGATTATAGAAAATTTGTTACAAAATCTCTTTGTGAATTAGTTTTTGGTTATTTGCAATTTTTTACAATTTTCTTTTTTCTAAGTCATTCTTTCTTTTAAAGAATACTATGCCATTTATATTTAATCTCAGAAGCCACTGTAATTATGTAACTAGCTTTCCACAAACTTCTCTCCCACACTCCACCCTGTCTGCCTCTCTTATTTTCCTTGATCAATCTTTACAGTCTACTATCAACTTTACTATGTAGGGAACTAAAAGTATTACCTTTTCTTCATTCAATGAAATACTCTTCACTGAGACTCTGTATTGCAAAAGATAGATTAACGTAAAAATTTTACAGATTTACAGAAGTCTTAAGAGAAGAGGGCCCAAAGAAATATGGGAAATGTCCTACAAAATGTGATTGGAGAACAGAAGGGTACCATCTACCGTTGATTGGCAAGGCCTGTCTGGATGCTTTATTGGCTCCTTATGTCATTTTCTTCCCTCCATGTATTGAGAATACTCCTCTGTAATAAATTTTATTATGTGCTTCATAGGAAAGTCAGAGAATTACGGTCTGTTTCAGAGGGGATCACTACCAGTGATGGTCAGAGAGACCTTCCAGCTGTTTTTTCAAATGCCAAGTTGCCATATTTGGGGGTAGTGAGTCCTAATCTCCCTTGATTTTCAATAATTACTTATTGCTAACTTTCACTTCTGAGAATTAATGGTTTCAAAAATTTTACTTTGGTATGTGCATTCTCAATTATATCTTTATTATTTATTTTTTCTTCTCTTTAGTTTTTCTAGTTATTTATTCAGGTTTATGCATAAGACTACTTGATGTGCAAGTGATACTTTATTTCAGGTTTTTGCTAAGTATGCTCAGCTTATTATTCTTTTTGGCTTTTCTGTTAATTATAACATGCCTCATTTAAAGATACCAGTGTTCCTGAGGAGGTAATATGCTATTTTTGACAACCCTTAGGCTGTAACTACTTATTAGATCCTTCTTGCATATCTCTGTCTTCCTGAGAAACCACTTTGAAGATACCACCACGTATTACAGCAGCCATTGGTATTTTCCTACTAATCTATCCATAACTGTGTTAAGTTTGTAATGTTCCTATCCTATTTCATAATGTATGTTTATTATTATGTGTTTCCTACAACAACCATTGAGAATTGTTAATGATTTTTCAATAGGTCACTCATGTATAGCTCTATTTATTTTCTTTAGAAGCCACTTTGAAGATACCAAAGTATAGCACAACAACTCTTGATAATCTCCTACCTCTTTTGTCTCTAACTCACTATTATTTGTCTATTTGTTTTCCTGAGAAACTATTTTGTAGATAATAATATGTAAAATGATAATCATTGATAATTTCCTACCATTTTGTCTGTAATTTGCTAAGTCCCCCCTATTATTATGTCATCCTTCTTTTATTCTTTAAAATACAAAAAATAAAAAATAAAAAAAAATAAAGATAGCAGTGTTCTTTCATGACCCAAGTTATAAGCAGTGTGTTTACTGCAATTCTTCCCATTAGGATTTCTTAATCAATTTAAATTAGAGATGTGTTTTAAATTTTTAAATCAATGGGAAATTTGTTATAGACTGTATTATTTACAAAAGATTCCATGAGCTTCAGGCTAAGTCTTCATCAGGACCTGTGTTTAAAACATTTTTCAGGTTGGAAATGAGAAATAGAAACCTAGTTTTCTTCAGAATTTCTGGATTATCTGTTTCTCTTCACCTTTATTTTACTATCTGTTCATTTTTTTCTACTTTCAACATTTTGTTCCAGCACTTGGTTAAATACAAAAAATAGCAACCAATTTGTTACACTAGTAGCAGCTCTGGGTGCTGTACAGTTCTGCCCTGTGTGTTATTTTCATAGTGGAGAGAGTAAAAGGAAGAGGGAAAGAACCATGGGGATGTAAGGTCAAGACTATTAAAGATTTGGCTCAAGATTTCCCTTCCATCAGCTGGCTGAGAACTATACACACAATCTTTTTGTGTCTTTATGTAGACTCATATTCTTTGCTTTTTAAGTTAAGAGTTTAGTTCGTGTATATTGCTTATGGTACTTGTGTATTTGGATGATTTTGACTATTCTTTTCTAATATCTGGTATTTGTACTAATATATGTTAAGAAGTGAGACCATTCAATTATTCCAATAATTTTTTCTCTAAGCTAGAGAGATACCCCTCACCCTCCAATCAAGGAATTGAGGAAAATGTTTTAAAATTAAAAACAAGTAAGTTAAATTTGAAATTTAGAGACATATTTCCCTGTTTATAATCGTTAGTCCTTTGACCCTATGAAAATAATATTTATGACAAAACCTGATTCAAAACCAGCCATGTCATGTATGTTTGAAAAGAAAGTGAGTTTCACAAATTCTAAGGTTGAACACATATCACAGGACCTCTTTGATTTCTCCTCTCTAATATCCTTTTCATTCATTCTTTGCATGTAATGAACAACTAAATAATTGTATACAGATTTATGCTGAATCAGCAAATACAAACCTTTTTTCCCAAATGGTGCTATTTTTCAGTCCACAGTTCAATTTTTTCCCCACTATGCTACTACAATAAAAATCTCACTGGTTAAGTGGATAAAAGATTTATTACGATTTATAACTGGGTGTCTCCCAAAGTTTCATTCATGTAGAGGTGGCTTTTGCCGGGGTGATGGTATCATGAGGGCGCTATACTTATTGGTGAATTATTTGCCATTGAGTTTAGAGCTCCATGTGATGTAAGGCTGCAGGTCTGATCAGAAGAGGTGGGTAACTGGGGCCATGACCTGGAGGGCTCTATCTCCCCTCCTGGCTCCTTCCTATCCCTCTGATTCCTGGTTGCATGAGGTGAGCAGCTTTCTCTGTTGGACCCTTCCACATGCTGCCTCTGCCTACAGCCGGGTAACCACGCAAGGACTGCCACTTCTAAAACACGATCCCAAACCTCTGTTCTTGTAAATTTTGAGTATTGAGTGTTGCATTTCAGTGATGAGAAAAGTGATTAAGGTAGGTTCAAAGTGAAATATCCTTTTTAAAAAATGGAAATTTATTTATGTCCACTAGGAAGACTTCCCTATATTTTAGGTGCTATTACAAAGGAAGTAAAAAAGTAACAGTGTACAAAATGACCAGTTATTGAGCCCATACTGTATGCCTTATCTAGTGCTATGATTCTATACTCATTGTCTCCTTTAATTCTTATAATGTATGTTAATATCAATAGTCATTGAATATTGAAAGCATTTTGGAGTAGGCTACTGTACCCATTCCACAGATTGCATGTTGAGCTGTTAGCAAATCTAAGAAGTTGATGAAATACTCTAGTAGAGTTTTTAAGAAGTTTGAAATTTTGAAGATATTGATTTGTATCATTGTTATTACTGTTATTTATTTGTTTTGGTTTTGTATAGACACGGTAGTTGAAACCTTAAAAGTGAGGTGTGGTCCTCTTACAGACAAAATATCCACAGAGTAGACTTTTGAATTGGGTCAAATATATATAACTCTCTCTTCCCTTGCCTCAACTGTCAGATCTATTTATCCCTAGACCTTTGCCCATGAGCTCAATTTAGACTTCTTGGCCACCACCATCACTGACTCATTCCCTAATATCACTTGCTAGTTCTGCCTCCCCTAAGTAAGGGCTGGCCTCAGTACAGACTTAATTGAATAATTATGGAAAAACTGAAGGCTTGGCTGAAAAATTTCCCCACCACTTCTAGACTCAGGAGAATCACAGTGCTATCAAAGTATGGGGCCTGGCTTATCAGCAGGTGCTAGGGAAAACTCAGCTTCGATGCACAGGCAATTTAATATCTCTATGGGAAAGAGTTCTACCAGCAACAGAGAGGAAACAAGATAGCACACCAGCATGCCTCTTCCTCTTTGTTGATGTTGCTCCAAAATGAGGAGGTCCTTCAAAATCTGTAGACACTTTCAGTGTGGATGAGCAAGCAGTGGTTATGTGGATCTGTGGCTATGATAAAACGTTCCATGATGTAGCTTTCACTGCCTCATTTAATTTTTTCTCCTCTTGTCTTTTGCTATATAATTATACCTAGCAATAATTAGCATAAAAGCCTTGCTTTAGGCTCTGTGCTTGGGAGACACAGAAAAAAGCCAACCAGAAAAGTCATATGTCATAAAGTCAAAAAGAGGGGAGAAAGAGCAGAGTATGGATGATTGGGAATGTGGAATGCAGTAGAAAGGACTATACAGGTGAACAGCAGCTGGCCATTTCATAGATTGATTAAAAGTTCTTTAGTGGTGTTTGAGAGTGGTGCTTTAGTGCCCCACAGGAAGAAGTGATTCAGTGTTAAAGAATCAAATGTTTCTTATATTTTTAAAAAATATGACTTTATGTTGTTCCAGAAATTCACTTTTGTTCTATGAAAATCAGACCTGACAAACTTAAAAGTCATTTACTATCTTTGTGGCTCTCTTACCTCCGAGGTAACTTTTATTGTGTTTAAATAAATACACAAAAAGTGTTTGATGACTGACTCAATTAAATATGTATATTATCCACATAATCTATAAGTATATATGCTAATATAGCCATCTATATATTAATGCAGATGTGATGTTTTCATCCAAAGTGCAGAAACAGGGTTAAAACCTTAATCTATTTTAAAAAGAAACACTTTCTTGATGTCCAAAAATACTAGCACTACTTTGATCATCATTCAAATTTCACCTAAAATAATACCAGGGGATCATGATGAGAAGCAGGCACGTGTTCCCCCGATGCAGGTTAAGACCAGAACCAGTGACGGCCGCAGCCGACGCACATGTGTTTGAGAGACTGACGCGTGACAGGCCGCCTTTCCCACTCAGGGCACGTGGGTTTGCAGCTGCAGCTGTTATTTGCAGAGCCTGGTACTATTTATGCCTCTGCCTTGTGTCTCTGCAGAGCTCTTGTTCTCAGTCACCCTTCACTGATTGCCAAATACCAGGTTGAGCTGTCTGTTGCTGTATTTTTTCCCCCGACACTCTCATCTCTGCCCTGTCTTTAGACACGTGTTCTGTAGGGCTCAGAACAAAATCTCTCCATAGCCTCTCTATCAAGAGACATTAATCCATCATGCGGCACTTGCCAGGTTATCTTGCTTTTCTCCGACCCCTACTGCGTCATCCTTAATATTAAATCTGGAATAACTATGTCTTTCCCTTACTGTTGCCTCATCTGATTTTTCCCTCTGGTTTTTGCTATGTAATTGTACCTAGCAGTAATCAGGAGGCAAGAACTATGTGTTTCCTTCATGCAGGGCTTTCATAATGCACTATTTTCAGATATATCATTACTTTTAGTTAGACTGTAATGTCAACAGGGGATACTAAGTTTTTAACATGTAGCTAGGAGCCCTGGCAGGAAATTTCTGTGTAATACGATATCACATTGCACTCAGCCTTTTCAGTGTATTACCAGAGCTAGACCAATAATGTCACGTATGTAAACTATGTAAACTTACGAGGAGCAAGAACTTAGATATTTTGTTAAAAACATCAGGATTTTTCCACTATTCCAGACTTCCTTTCATGTCCCATTGGTAATTTGCTTAAACAAATCAGCTGTAAGGCTTGTATCACTGAGATGCAAAGAAGTTTGCATGTTTTCACTTCAGTACTTATTATACTACGAAAGTATTACTTAAAAGTAAACACATGCTTTTATTTGAGTTCAGAATAATAATGCGTTATTGTGTTTTATCTGTAGTACTTGGAATTTTCACAATAAGTACTTACTGAGTATTTCCTGAATATGACACAGAATACCACAATAGCAATGTGCATACTTTTTTAGAAAGAGAATTTAAAGTTGCACTGATGATCTGATTGCTAAAAAAAAATATGCTGGTCTCTCCACTAGTCTGAGTCAAATCAGAACAGAGCAACCACACAGGAATTTCAATGGGAAGGTTTAATACAAACAATTATTGACTACAAAATGTAATTGGAGTAATGATTTCCTAGTAAGAAATAAGGACTGTAAAGCATATAGTAACACCACATACGCTAGTCAGACATTACCCCTAGCAAAGATAACTACTGCAGTGTCACGCTCACAGGGCTTTGCTGGACATAAAAACTTCTGGATACGGCAAAGGTAAATGGATGTAACTTGTAACCATACTCAAAAGTGAAATAGATGTAAACATTGTATTGTCTCCCTGGTGAGAACCTGAAAGAAAAAAATGAGGACCAAAATGTACAATAAAGATTATAAAATGGGAAGAAATTGTTAAAAGGAAAAAGGAACTAGGGTGAGGGCAGGGGAAAGGAAGGAAGGGAAAGAAAAAGGAATACATGTTAGTTACACTACTAGATTCTCTTAGTTCATTAAAAAGAAAGGTTTCAGCTAATACTGTTTGGAGAATTTTTATACCCATATCTTGTACTCTGAGTAACTTCTTTGAAGTTAACAATATGTAATGTATTAACTATTGTTAGTCTCCAGTTATTGCATTATGAAATTTGGTTTTATTCTTTCCATTAAAAAAAAAATAACGTGTTCACCAGAGAGGGAGCACCAAAAGCATTCGGCAGCATAGCCCGCTGAAGAGGACCAAGGAGACTTCTGGATGCAGAGTGATGCTGGCACCATGTGTTACAGGAATTGTGGGTGCTGAAGAAGCTGCAGCGTGTCTGACACTGGGAAAGCCTGGGGCAGGAGAAGCCACGCTCTGCAGAGCTTTCCAAGTGAACACTCCAGAACTCCAAGGAAAACCCTTCCTTTGAAGTCTATTGCCCTCTACTGACAAAGCCTAACATTATACTCCCCAGAGTGATAAAACTAATGCAGTCCAATCCATTTTCCCAGAGAAGGCAAAAGGATAAATTTGGAGTTGTGAGTCAATAGATTAATCGGTGTTCCTGGTAGCATTGTAGGTTATCATAAGGTGTTATTGTCTTAATAGTAGAAAAGAGGTTTGGCCTTCTGTTCTTACCAAAAGTTAAAACAAAACAAATGAAAACAGCAGCGTGCTGAGTAAAATTTCTGCTTTGCCATGTTAGTTTGATAGGCTTTATTCTATAAAGTTGTAAAAAGGAAAGCTTAGGTGATTTGAATTCCAGAAAACATATTCCTTCTTGACTGTTACCTCATTGAACCATAAATTATTTATGTAATATATAACCTTGTCCTAATAGGTCATAGGTAGATTTAAATAGTCTTTATAAAGGCCGTGTCTAACTCCCAGCTCACACTATTCTCTTCTCTACATAGTTAAAAATGACTATATATATATATATATATATATATATATAGTGCTTAAGGTGTGTAAAATAAATTTGATGCTTTGGCTATTTGCTCAAGGACATTTAAAAGCTACTTGTACTGCTTACTATTCAAAGTACTTAAAATATATTTATTTTTCATTACTAGTTGCTATATTCTAACCCAAAATAGATTAACCTCGATTGGGTTAACTCAGGATTCCCTCATTCCTCTATTGATAAGAAAGTCAGAGACGTCTTTGGGTCACGTCTACATCAGTCAGTGAACTTGTTGGTAACTGGAGGGTTCAGCATAATAAGGTCTACCTGCTCTGTGATTATACCTCTGAGGTTGATTTGTTGTTCCTTGCAACTTTGTTGTAATTGCCATAAAGCATGTCTCTGAAAGCACTGCGTTCCCTAAAGTCATACACAACCACATTACATTTGGTGACTCTTACTGTTTGGATACTCTTCCAGAAGGAAGAATATCAAAATATATACAATTAGTAAAATAAGTATATGCTATTATTTGTGTATGAGTTGAGTCAGACAAACCCAGTTCTAAAAAATAGATATGGAGCTGAATATGAGATTTCATAAAATTTTCTCACACTTTGAATAACTGAGTTTTGTCATCTATAAACCAAGGCTAATAATACTAACCCTGCTATTATTGCTTTATATATATGAAATCACTTATATGAAGCATTTTTGGATCAGCTGTTGGGTGACAACAGATAGTTCATGATATTTTTGTGTGTTTTTTTCTCATTTTAGTTGTTTATTGAAAATTCATTTCTTTCTCCCCATATATGTTTATGTGATATGCATAATCTATAAAATCATATATTATATGCCCATTGGTCAGCTTACAACAGCTGGGAGAAAATACCCAACACCCTCAATTTAAAGAAGAAGAGGTTTATTTTCTTCATAGTTTCAAAGGTTTAGTTCATGGTCAGCTGGCTCCAAGGCAGGGGCACCAGGGAAGAAGGAGCTGGTGGAACAAAGCTGTTATGGGAAGCAGTGCATAGGGGGAGAGATGGGGCCTTCAAAGATGTGTTCCCAGTGACCCACCTCCAACTGGGCCCTGTACACTAAGAGCAGATCAATTTACTGGTGAGTCTGGCACCCATAATCCAGCCATCTCTTTATGAGTCTCTTAAACAAGTCAAATTGATAATTATCATTAAAAGACATGTTACTTGTTACATAGACTATTAAAATCTCGTAATGACTGCCTATCTCTTTACCTCTTCATTTAACTACTTCCAATCACTTATCTTTTCCAGAAGCTACACTGACTTCCTGTTTCTTCATAGGCTAAATTCATTTTCCCCTCCAGGATTTTGCTTCTATTAATATTTCTTCCTGGAATGCTCACTCACTAATTCCTATAGCTAGCTCCTTTTGTATTATTCAGATCTCAGTTCAACTCTTCTAACCCAGCTCCCCTGAGCACAGCAACTTACCCAACTCTTCCTCTTTCTCCAGCCACCCCATACTCAGTCATTTTGTTTTATTTTCTCTGTAGCAGTTACCAACATGTAAAATTATTCCATGCACATAGTTATTCACTTTTTGAAATGTCTGCTTCCTAAAATAAAATATAAATTAACATTCACTGTTGTCTTCACAATGGCTAGAGGAATATGAGATGTAAAATAATTGACTGTGGAAAGGATCTAAAATGTGTGGAGGAACACTGTAGAATCTCCTCATAGTTCTTGTTCAAGTTCATTTGGACAGATATCAGCATTTGCACACTGTTATGTGTTTATGGGGGAAGACGGGACACAAGAGCTCACTGAAATTTCTTAGACTCCGTTGCTAGAGATAAGCAATATTCTCCTGAGGTAGCCACTTCTCTATTAGTTATTGCTGGCAATGAGCCTTCCCAATAATTCGTGGTGTAAAGCAACAAAAAAACTTATTACCACTCTAAATTCTGTGGGTTGTAGGGGCTCTAATACATAGCTTCGTGATGTACATTAGATGTGAATACAAATGAGGCTTTTATTTTCAAGAATGACAGGCAGCTGATGATTTTCCAAAAGCTTGAACATATAAGCCTCAGTTTATGTTCCTTTATTGATCTCCCATTGGCCAGACAAGTCCCACCACTGACCAAGGACAGTGTCCGCAGAGATCTGGATATCGAAAACCAAGAAAACGTGTGGCAGAAGTAGATGTGATCTGTCGTACTGGTTTTCTCTTGGTCTTTGATATTTTACCACAGGCATAGCTGCTATTGCAATGTAGAGTCTCACTGAATAGGGGAAAGTAAGTTCTTGCTAAGGCACTGACATTTTATTCCCCAGTTTATGTCACAATGCCAGAAGTAACCAAACTGGAGTATTCACTTTCCATCCTCTTTTACTTGCTGTATTTGATTTTACTCTTGCCTCTGTCTTTAAATAATGTTGTAGTCTTCTATTTCTGTGAAAATGTTTTCTCAGTTTTTATTTCATGTGTCCCATCCTCCGTTGACTTGTTTCTTGCATCTCTCAACAAAGTATTACATCCTCACAGTTTAATTTTTCATCTTTTCTCCTTTATCTTTACTCTTACTTTCTTGGTATATTCTGCCCGAATGGCCTCTTACTTATCAAATGCTAATTTTTGGTCATTATTGACTTCCTCCGATATGTGTCACAATGTCACTTGTGGCAACCATCATCAATTCTGAATTTGTGGTCACATTAGGGCAAATTCTTGGCCCCCTAGTTCTTTAGAAGAAACACATTTAGGAGACAGTCTAAATCGCTTCTTGGCCTTTTGGCTAAGATCAAGTGTAGGAGACAGTTTAAGAGATTTAAAATGTTGGAGATAGACAAGATGGTAGGAGCTCACCATTGTAATTCCAGTGCATATTGTTACCTTCAAATCAGTTGCTCAGACCACCAGACATAAGCATGCACAATCGATCAAAATCGTAATCATCTTTACTGTTTTATTGAAGAATTATTTTCTTATTCCCTATAATGTTTTGAGCAATCTTCCATTCTTACATCTGATAATCTGAGCAACGTTGTTGAGGATAGCGATATGTAATGTAGCAACCACTGTTGATTGGCATTATTTTGTCTTGAGACTCTGTATCACTCTGAATGTTCTTGCTTTGATTGTTTATGTTTGTGATACTGGTATGCTGCTACTGTTCTATTTCTTTGTTTGTTTCTCATTTACTGCTCTCTTTAAAATAAAAAAAAGTAAATAAAATAAAATGTTGGAGATAAATTTTCAACCAACTGATTCTGTAGCCAAAAAACTCTGTAAGCTTTTAATTTTCCTGCCTGCTGGAGTACTTTCTATTCATCATTAAGTACTTGGTACATAATGACCTCTCAATATATGCTTTATGAATGAATGAGCGAGTGTGCATTTCTCTGTCTACTGCCCATCTTGGGAGCTGACGGTGGCTCTCTTGTTCTTACTGGTGACTTTTATTTTTGTGGTACTGGAAACTGAACCCAGTGGCTTTGTTCCAAGCTACATTCTTCATCCCTAGTATGTATGTATTTATTTATTTAGAAACAGGGTCTCAATAAGTTGCTAAGTTGTCCAGTGTAGATTTGAACTTTTGATCAGGTCCTTTTGATCAGCCTCTCAGAATACTGAGAGTACAGATGTGTGCTATTATGAATGATTCTTTTTTTTTTTTTTTTTTTTTGGTACCAGGAACTGAACTCAGGAACTTGCACTTGCTAGGGAGGTACTTGTGTTGTGCTGCTGGCCTACATCCCTGGCCCTGTGGATGACTGTTACTGATGCTTTTATAACTTTACAATTGCTGTCTCAGTATGCTTATTTTTCTATTCATTGTCATTATGGTCCTTCTAGTAGACTCTCTGCTCTCCATTCTGCCCTTTATGAAACAGATTCCCACTCTACATTAACAATTTTATAGTTAGGCCTCCTGAAATAGCCCTTTTCTTTTTGTTAATCCATACAAGGATAAAAACAAGCACTCACCTGGAGTGATTTGCCATCTGCCGTGCAATATGCTAAGAGCCTCTGTGCCTCAGCACTTATAATGCCCGAGGAGCTTTATGAAATAGGTATTTTATTTTTCTGTTTACTAATCAGAAAATTGAGACAAGAGTTTTTATTACCAGTCCAATGTTACCCAGCATGGATGTAGCAGAGTCAGTGTGAGCGTAGGCTAAGAATCTCAAAGCCCTGTATCCTTCACTGTACTACCAGCTTTCAAAGATCAACCCAAAACCCACCTTCCCTTTGAGATTTAATCCACCCTGGCATGGCTTCTCTTTCATTTCATTTCCTAGTGCAAGTGGGGTCAATGTGCAATACAGCCTATATAGAATCACCCACTTCCTGGGCTATTAATACAATCACATCAGAATTATGTCTTGATTCTCACAATATTCATTGTGAACAAAAAAAGCAAGTCTTGAAGAATCATATCAAATCTGTGCTGAGTGCAATTAGAAAAAAATGCTCTCTCTCTCTGTCTCTCAAATAAGAGGTATTATGTAGAGTTTGAACAGAAGGTACTTATTGATGCTCAATCCTGCTGCTCAAAATTGATAATGCCAAGAGGACAAAGTAAGGCAGAAAGAGCCCTCTTGTCATTGGATCCTAATCTAGATGATTTTCTCATAGAGTGTCCATTGTTGCTCTGACGCCCCATTGTGACATTCACTGTTATGCTCTCCTGTCAATGCTCTGCAGTGAACTATAACATTCAAATGTTGTGTAAATTCTGCCTCTCCGTTTCCTCCCTGATTCTATCACTTGGTTGACTGACCTTGAGATTTATGAAATGTTTCCATGTACTTTTCCCACACTGAGCTCCTTAGGTTGGTCTCTTATTTGCTTTTGGATGCTGTTCTGGAAATGATCCCCAGTGCTGACCTCTTTCTGCATATACCCTTCATTGCTAGATAATCACTGGAATACAGCTCGAATATTTCCTCACGCTCAGGAACTGCTGAAGCAGCAGGACCAGCTCACATGAAAATCAGACATCCAACAGATGTTTTTAAAAGTTTAGGTAGGAAATGTGGGGATTCTTTGTATTTTTATTACTCGGGCATCTGTCTCCCAAACAATACTGGAAACCCCTTGAAAACAGCGGGAAAACACTTCATTTATTGTCTTGTACTTTCTATGCCTAGCCTGGTGTATGTAATGAATGTGTAATGGCATGAAAAATGTGACTAAAATTGTATGATTTGGTCAGTTCTGGAATAATTATTCTATTAATTTTCCAGGCACTTTTTTTGAAAAGAAAAGCAAAACAAACAAACAAACAAAAGAAAGAAGCCATAAGAATTTTTGACCCCACTGAAGTTGAGCACATTGATCAGACAATGTTTGAATTTTATTTTCTTGGAAATTTTGAAGCATGAGAAACTTATTTTCTGCATTAAATAATTAAACATTTTATAATTAGCCTAAAATATTGTCAAAATTAAATTTAAACAACATTGCAAAATATATCATTAGAGTAATTTTGAAATGTTTAGACCTTATGATGTGAACGAAAACAATATTTATCTCAAGAAGGTTTTTTTAAAGCCTCGGAACTTTTCCTAGTTCAAGTGGTGAAACATAATGTTGAAGAAAATGGGTTTCTTCCATCAGAATTTTGTTTAAATCCAAGCTCCTTCCCTCAATAACTTTATAAATATGGCTTACAGGACTTTCCTCTGTTTCTCTTTCTGAAGAAAAAACACAGAGATAACATCGAGTTGGTGTGCAGTTGTAAAGATGAGATAATGTATCTAAACAAGGATTGTAGCACAATCCTTGTAAAATAATAAGATCCTGCTAATTGCTGGCTATTTTAAATAATTTATATTATGTTCTCTCAAAAAATTAAAATGCAAATAGCCTTTCTTAAGCCCAGGCATTACAAATTGACTTCTGAATCTGATATCCTTAGTTTTATTTCTCTCTTTCCAATTTTTCCATGTAAGAGGTGCTATAAGTCTTTTCAGCTGGCTCTTGGTTACTAGCAGTCAAAGACTGTTCAAATCACTCTTCCTTGGAGGAAATTATACTCAGTGTATAGTCATGTTCTTTATGTAATATGGTAGGTTTAATATTACCTTCAAATGAAAATTACTTGTTTTTATTGTGTATATATATTCTGTTTGCCTAATTTCATTTGGATAAACATTATTCCTCTAAAAGTGTCGGGCAACAATATTAGATCTTGTCTTACTTAACTTTGCGGTTGGGTGTATGACAATTTTTTGTTTGATCCTTTCCTTTTTCTCTTGAAAGACAAGTGGAGTCTTTCCTTTGAAGAAAACAATCTTTACTAGCCATATAATGGCTTCTTCTCCTACCAAGCAAGTTTTCAGTTGGCATGGTACCCAGAGTCATCATGCCTACCAAGGTGAGAACAAATCACTTCACATGCGCCTTTGTCACTCTTAAGAACTCCGCTCCTTCTTTTAAAACCCAGAGACAAGCTTTTGGGGACAAAAAGAAAACTGACTTATTTTCTCTGGGTTTTGGCCATAATGCAATGTTATGGAAGTCACTTTAGAAGAAATTAGAGAAATGGAAAAAATTTAAATTATCTCCTCACTTTCGAAAAAGTCACAGTCTACTCTATCGAGATGAAATTGACACAGACAAGGAACAAATTGTGCTGCGTATCTCTAGTCAGTCTGTATTGTGAAGTTAATTTTGTTTGCTAATGCTATTTTGTGTCATCATCTTGGTACACAAGTTGTTGAACAAAGATGAAGACGGGTGGTTTAAATACTTCTCTGATAAAGCAAGTGAACATTATAGTTATAGAAATATATCACATTTTATCCAGTGAGTAATTATTGAGTCTTTCTAGGGGTGTCCCAGAGGGACCTTGCTTTTACAACATGTTACATTTATTTTATAACCCTGTCTTTTTTCCCCCATTTGTCATAGCCTTTGAAAAATAGTGAGGACGTCTGTAGAATTAAGCCATTGTTTATCATTTCACTTTGATGTCACTGTTTCTAAAAAGGTTTCTCAAACAGCCACCCCCCTGTTATTTTCAAGGTGTGGGCTGGGAGTTCCACATGTCATTGCCCATAGCATTCCATGATAAATGCTGTTTTATCTTCTCACCCTGTACTCCTGAATATGTATTCTCTGGTAGCTCAAAGCAACAATGACGCAAAAGTCTTGTCTCTGTATGTTTGAGAGAAACGGTACCTTTCTTCCTTTCCTAAACCACAGTTGAGCTTTTTCAAGCTTTTATTAGAAATCTCTCTGCTTAACTGTTTTTGGTCTTGTCAATTGAGATGAAAAAGTACACAAACCCTGCATCACCCTCATGTTAACAACTGACTCATTTTGTTCACCGTCGTATTGCTTTCAAAACATTATTCTTACATATATATTTCTTAGGTGCTACAGTAGAAAATAAGCAGTTTCTGAATAGTCCTTAAAGTCAGTAAATGCCAAGGCAAGAACAAATCACTTCACATGTACATTTTGTCACTCTTAAGAACTCCGCTCCTTCTTTTAAAACCCGGAGACAAGCTTTGGAGGACAAAAAGAAAACGGTCTTGTTTTTGCTGGGTTTGGGCCATGACTTTAGCACTTGCTTTGTTTTATTGTAATCAGATCCACTGGCATGAAAGTTGAAGTAGAATCCAAGAAGTATATGCTGGGCTTTTTATTGCCATATGAAACAGAGAATCATTCAGGTCATACATTAGCAGGCAGCCAAGTAATTAATAATAACACACGTGGAAGAAAATGAATGTTTTGGTTGAGAAGGACAATGAGGAATCAGACAAAGGCCTGAGGTTCATGTCCTTGCCCTGAGCAGCAGCAAAAATAATGTTATGAATAGCATTGAACTTGAATTTGCAGCAAACTGCTGCTTTTATCATAAACAATTGCCAGATGGTATACATTATCTTTCTTTTTTCTTCTTTCACAAAAGCGGCATTAATTGCAGAGCAGCCCAGGGCTCCACTCAGCTCATCAGTGTGATAACACTTCATGACCCTGATTAGCCGTCAGTCTACTCAATTAAAAAGATCATTTAGACATTCACCCAATCATTTGCCTATCGAGCCACCTGGGCCTCAACCAGGGGCTCCATTTTTAACATTCTCCTGCCCTCTCTCATCTTGCCTAGCTTTTTTACATATCTCCAAAAGACGTAATTGAATTAAATAAAGCATCTCAGGGGCAGCTGCAACATCTGCTGTTTGTGGTATGTCAAGCCTTCAGCATTAAAAACAGTTACATATGCTCCAAATTAGCAGGTCGCAGAGATGAAACAGTCGATGATAGTGTTTTTGTGCCAGCGTGAGAAGCAGCTCACAGCTGTGTGCAATTTACAATTAAAGGCTTTATCAGCGCTCAATTGTACTAGTGAATCAAGTGGTGAGAGGTCAGTTAGTGAATTAGACCAATTAGAGCTTGTACAGTTAAATTATCTGTCTTATTACCTACTGATAAACAGCCTTGTCATATCTTTACTGGAATGGTGAAGCTGAACGGGTTCTATGAAGTGATGATACAAGTTCAGTGTAGTGGAACTTAGTGGTTTGTGAACTCAAAATCTAGAGCAAGCAAATGACTTTACCCTTTTAAAAATAACTGTGTAACAGGAAACTTGAAATTGGTTAAAACTCTTGAGATTGCATTGGTTATATCCACTTACAAATGGATCTCCATGTATGAGATTTTTTTACCAAGTATTTTGCAGCAGAATATTAGCTTCCCCAAGTTTTATTTTTTTATGTCCGTTTTTAGATTTTAAGCATTGACTTGAATAAAAATAAAGAATAGAGCCAGACTATGTTGAAAAGTCAAGCACTACAAAATAGCCAGGAAGGACACATATATTTTCATGGTGATAGCAATTAATTTCTTTTGGAAATGCAAAAATCATCAGTTGTCCTCATAATCATAAAAATTATTCATGTTCCTTATCTGCATATCATTTTTATACAAGTCACACCTATTTTATGCTTTTATAGATATAATGTGAAGATGACAATCAACAACTAAAATATTGTGTTCAATATTCTATCATAAAACTGTTGGTGAATTATTTCTATTGTAATTTTCCACTATACGAATGCTTTTTATCTTTTTAGACAGTCTTGTGAATAGCACATTACAGAATATATTTTTTTAGTTCAGGTGTTATTGACTAGAAATATCACTTATATTCATCAGGCTAACAAAATTAGATGTAGAATCATTCTAGACACACTCTTAAATCTATGGTCATAGATTAGTCTGAAGAATGCATTTCCAATAGCATATATTTATGTCTTCTACCTTACTTTCTCCTGAAGCAAGAATTCATAATTTTGTATCAGAAAAAACTAACAAAAGAGAGTTCATATACTTTCCTTAACATAACTTAAATCTTTGGGTTTATTTTCTTAATTTAAATTTAGTTCTACTAAATATAGAGAAACAGCTATATTCCTCAAAAAGTAAGACTTCGGTTTGCTTTGTAATAAGTTTCTGTTTGAAAATAAAATTAACTAAAATCAATAGTATGAATCATGTTATTCATGCTCAATAATATTTGTGGTCCAGAAAAGTTTGTTTAAAAAAAACTCCAAAGTTATTTAAAAATGAAGAACTGGTATCCTACTGATAACGTGTGTACATAGAACCATGATCAATTGTCTCCTTTGAGAAAGTACTATACAGTTGTCAAATTTTCACACGTTAAACTATGATTAAGTTAAAATGCTAGTAAAGTCATCAAAATGGTTTTCTTAACTATATTAGCATAACTTTCAAATGTACCTGGAAGAAACAATGCACACAAAGCATCAAGTATGTTTTGAAAAGGAAAATTGAGGGGATCACATTGTAACAACTATAAGAATGAAAACCAGTATATATCTGGCATAAACATCAAGCAAATAAATACATTTTTAGAAATATAAAATCAAGTATTAGTTAATTTAAAGCTTTCATTAATTCCTTCAAATCATAGGGAAATATGACTTTAATATTAGAAAAGTGATAATTTCAAAAATAATCATATTCATATTCAAAATGTTCTAGGTATATAAGAATTTAAATATCTGAAAAGAAATATTAAATATATTAGAAGAAAATATAAAAGACTTAAACATCTTCTTGGGTGGTTTAGAGACTGCCTTTCTCAGTATATAAGAAAATAAGCAGTAATGATTACACAAAATATATTCATGTTGCTGTACTTAAAATGCTTTTGAATATATTCAAAGGTGACAATAATTGGAAACTATAGCACAAAACATACTAGAGGTAAATTTTAATATTAACATCTAAATACAAATTAAATATCAAGTAAATTTACTATGGAAAATAAACTAATGAGAAGAAAAATATAACTTGAAAATAAGTATATATTTATCTACACACATTTATAAAACATTATGTAAAAATGTTCTTGCTAATCAAAGAAATGGAAATTAGAACAAAGAAAATACCAAAAGATGGAACTATAATAGAACAAATATAGAACTCCAGTGACAATGGCTATTATCAAACAGACAAAAATAAATGTTTGTGAAGATATGGAGAAAAGAAAACCCTTACACACTGCAGGAAGGACTGTTATTACAACTATTTGGAAACAGAAATTACTAACAAGAATTAAAATAGAACTACCATATGATCTAGCAATCCCTACTGGGTAAGTATCCAAAGGAAACTATTTCAGTATGCTGAAAGACATCTGCACTCTCATTGTTTACTGCAGCACAATTCACAATAGCTGATACATGGAATCAACCTAAGAGTCCATTAATAGACTCACAAATAAAGAAAATCTAGAATGGAGATCTCTTAAGAAACTTACAAATTCCTTTGACCCCCCTATTCCACTTCTAGGTGTGCCCCCAAAACAGTTAAATACATCATTCCACAGTGCACAAGCATACCCATGTTTATAGTAGCACAATTCATGATAGCTAAATCTTGTAAATAGCCTATATGTCCATGAACATATAAATGGATAAAGAAAACGTGTTATTTATATGCAATGGAGCACTACTTTGTCATAAACAAGAATAAGTGAGTCATTTGGAGGAAAACGAGTGCTTCTTGAGACCATAATTTAAAGTTAAGTCAATCACACACACAAATTTTAATATTGCATGCTTTCTCTTGCATGAAAAGCTCAATAGATAAATAAACTGCAAATAAAAGACAGGTAATAGGAAAAAAAATTATAATCCACCATGGACAATGTATTTAAAAGTGTGCCTTGATTTGGAATAATTATCTTATATATTTTATATGTTTCTTGGCCTAGCCTGGTTGCTAATCCATGTGTATGATGACTAACTGTATGTGAACTTCTAAGATAAATAAATGAATGTGATGCTGGGAAAATAAATAGAGAGGGGGTGGAGAGAACGGGAAAAATTGAGTTGTGCCATTTCCCCACAATGTGCCATTTCCCCACAATGAAATTATTCATTATGTGCTGCAAACTTGTACTAATGAAAATTTAAAAAGTAAAGAATGTGTGGCATATAAATACAATGAAATAGTCTTCAGCTGTAAAGCAGAAGGAAATCCCATCATCTGAGACAATGTGGATAAATTTAGAAGACATTAAGTGAAATAAGGCAGAACACAAAAAGACACAGATCCCGTAATCTCATTCATGCTGGATGTAAAAATCATCAATCACATAAAAATAGAGAGTAGAACAGTAAGGTGAGTATAGTTGAAAATGGAGTATATGTCACAATAATTAAAAGAGCATTTTGAATGTTCTAACCACAAAGAAAAGAAGTTACTTTGTTGATCATGATATATCAAAACCTTACACTGTACCCCATAAATATGTAAAAGTATGTGTCATTAAAAATTTAAAAAGAATGCTCAAATAAAACTATACAGTAGGTAACTATTCAATATCATAACCTATACATCTGCATTACAAATCAAATACCTATTAGAAAAATAAAGTAATGAAAAGAAAAAATAAATTAGAAAACAGACACACATAGAAAACATAAAAAAGTATGTAAAATATTCTTGAGAAACATAAATATAAATGGAACATACATTAGATGTTAAAATATAAATAGTAATTTGTCAAAGATTTTTAAAAACTAATGGTACTCAACAAAGATAGAAAACTAGGAGCTTCTCAAACCTTCTTGGGTAAATACAAAATCTGTTCTTTAAAATTTTCCTATAATAATATTGCCACATTTAACTACTTATGCTGATCGTTAGTTTCTGGCAAAACAGGATATGTCCACACCCTAGTCTATAACAATGCAAATTTTCCAAAAGGTAGTGATATTTTTATAACTTGTGATTGATCCTTCCTCTTTTATCACTTTTCTTGAGTAAATCATATCAATCAAGATGTAATGCATTGCATTGTTATAGACTAGGTTGCAGACATACCCTATTTTCCCAGAAACTAACGATCAGCATAAGTAGTTAAATGTGGCAATATTATTATAGGATAAAGAAAATCTGTTAATTTTATACAAAAGTATTTAAAATGGAAATATTTTTACTATATACTATGTTTTAAAGAGAATATACTAAGAAAAAGCTCTAAAATATGAAGATACATAAATAGAAAAAAATACTCTGACCAAACGAATATCTGGCTTTCAGTCACAGAGAGCGGTGATGGATTATGACTTTAACATTTTCCTCTTTCCCTATATTGGATTTTCTAAACTTTCCTTCGAGTAAACTTTTATTTCTTTTTTTAACAAAAAATAATTATGGGAAAACTAACTAAACAATTTGTATTTTCAAGAGATAATATGCCTAGTCATGAGAATTTATAACGTCTGATGGGGAATAACAAGTGAAATTATATTTTAATAAAAGTAATAAATTTTCAATATAAACATTTTACTTTTACTAATAACCTTGCAAAATTTGTACATCATTTACATTGAAGATATCAATGATTAATTATAATTTTAGTTCTAAATCTTTGAGAACTTTACAAATTACTGAAAATGTTCACTTTGTTTTGTTTCTCTTTATGTTAATTTTTAGTACGTTTTTATGAAACAAGATTCAGTTCCGATTTATTTTGATTTGCCAATACTGCGTTTGGCTCGTTGCATATCATTCTCCATTTCTGCAGTGTGAAATTACTTATAATCCCATATTTTTCGTTAAAAATAGTATAAAATGTAGTTTGCAGAAACTAATATAATTCAGTTTAAGGCCTTAAATTCAAGGATATATCTCCTGTTAATTTACAAATTAATTGGGATATGTGTATTTCTATTTATAGGTAAATAATGGAAAGCCTACGTTGAGTTTAATTACTTTAAAGCAAGCAACAAACTGAAAAATTAAAATGACTATGGAATAATTTTAATCCTTTGAGGCATTCAAGTGGCTACCAGATAATGTAACATCACTTTCATAAGGATGATACAAGAGTCTGTGTTTAATATGGCAATATTCTTCACAGATTAGAAAAGGCTTGAATCTTAGTTGAGAGAATACTAGACAAACCTTCAGAGCCAAAACATTGCCATAAAATAATATTTAGGTAGTATGAAACCACAAGAATAATTTTCATATATTATCAAAATGGAACAATGATGAGAGAAAAGCTTTGGATTGAGAGGATGGTATAAATTCATGATGGCGACCCTACAGCACAAGTGCCACTGTGGGCATGCACAGCCCTTTCTATCTGCATGCGAGCCAAGTTGCCATGCTGCTTGTTTTCTAAAATAAAGCATTCGAAATTCAGGTTTAATTGCAGGGTTAATACTTTGCCATAAATAAGTGGGTTTTGGGCACTCAGTCTCAGAAATGTTCACCATCACTGGTATAGATTAACAGTAGTGCACTGAAGTTCTCTACTATTATTGCACTGTGCTCTATTTTTTCCTTATCCTGCTAATATTGAGATATATAGATATAGCTATAGATATAGACCTAGACATAGTTATATAAATGGTCCAGAGTTAAGTGCCTATATATTTATAGTTGTTATATCTTATGATGGATTATTTAGCTCCTTTATCATCAGTAGTGAAACTCTTTGTCTCTTTTGCAAGATTTTCAATGAAAATCAACTTTGTTAGATAATAATACAGCCATCCTCCTCTCTTTTGGTTACATTTGCATGAGGTTTCCTTATCTATACCTTTATTTTTAGTCTATGTATATCCTTAAGGTTAAGATGAGTTTTTTGAAGGCAGTGTATTGTTGCATTTTTGTTTCTTATTGTTTGTTGTTTGTTTATTTTCCTTTCTTTTTAACTATGGAGCTACTTTGTCTTTTGATTGGAAAATTTACCACATTGACATTTAAAATAATTATTGATATGTAAGGACTTATTATTCTTATTTTCTTATTTACTGGTTGCTTTGTTTTTCTGTTTTTTTTCTTGCAAATTTGTTGTTTTCATTTCAGACTTTTGAAATTTTGTATCAGGTTACTTTTATTACTTTATCTTTATGTTTGTGCATCTCTTACAGGTTTCTTCATTATACTCATCATGGAGCTTACATAGAACATCTTATACTTCAGATATTTTATTAAAATTGATCATTTTGGTTGCATCCAAAAACTTATTTTTACTTGTACATCCTACTACACATTATTGTACTTTATATCTTTTTATTTTGTATATCATTAATGAATAATTAACTATAACTACTTTAATTCTTTCATTTTCACTTGTGTAGTAGAGTTACAAGTGATTTACATACCACCATATAGTACTAGAGTATGTGGACTTTGATCCTATAGTTACCTTTACCAGTCAATTTTATCCTGTCATGTTTTCATGTTAGGTAACATCCAGTTGTTTGAATTCCAAGAATTCCTTTAAGCCTTCCTCAGAAAGCAGTCCAGAGTGGTGAGGATCTTCTTCAGTTTTCATTTGTTTAGCAATATTTTATATCTCCTTCATTTTTAAAGGACAGTTTTAATGGCTATATTATTATTGGTTAGCAATGGCCAGATCATAAGACAGAAAGTCAATAAGGGAACAAGAGTGCTTATTATCATTCTGGAGCAAATGGATCTAATATATAGTCACAAAATATTCAATTCCACAACAGCAGGATACTCATTTTTCTCCAATGGACACAGAATATTCTCCAGTAGAGATAAAATATGATGTTATAAGACAAATCTTAAAAAGTTTAAGAAGATTAAAATAATCTAAAAGGTCTTTTCTGTTCACAATGGTATATACCCAAAAGTCAGTGATAGCAAGAATATTTGAAAAATCATGCACAATATGAAAATTAAATAATACACTCCAGAACACTGATGCTGATAGAAATCAAGGAAAGGAAAAAACACCTTGAGATGAATAAAAACCGAAAAACTACATACCAAAGTTAGAGTGCAGCAAAAGCAGTGGTATGAATTTAATAGTGATAAATGCCTATGTTAAGAAAAAAAAATTATAAAGTTTAAAATATCATAATGGTACACCTGAAAGGACTGGGGAAAAATGAATAAACTAAGGTCAGATCAGTAAAACAAAGGAAAGAATAAATATTAGAATTTAATAAGTGCAGTAATGACTAGCAAGACAATAAGAAAGATCAGAAAACTAAGTAGGTTTTTTAAAAATATCAATAAAATTGGTAAGTCTTCAGCTTGACAGCCAAAAAAAAGAAAGACAACTCACATAAAATCAGAAAAGAAGAAGAAGCATGACAATAGATACTACACAAATACAAAGTACAAGAGACTACTGTGTATAACTATATGCCAGGAATTTGATAACATAGGAAAAAATAGATACATTCCTAGAAACATGCAATTTAAGAATGGATCATGAAGAAATAGAAAGCCATAATAGATCAATAACAAGTAAGTTGATTAAATCAGTAACAAAAATCCTCACAAAGAGAAGACTAATACTCAATGTTTTCACTGCTAATTTCCGCCAAACCTTTAGAGTCATTATCAATATTAGGCCCTTTATCCGAATACTGTTTACAAGCTTATTATCAACTATGTTTACAAGTAGGATCTAGCTTTTTCATCCAGGGTAAATATTGCTCCAGCACTTTATCCTCCAAAACCTTGTAGAATGCAAGTAATATTATATGAAATAAAAGTTGAATTTTTCATTAGATATAAAAAAGCACTGAAAGCAAAACTCCCCTATTATATCTCTCATTACTATATATTTTCTGGCATCAGACAAACGCTGTATTCTCACATTTTTTCTTGCATATCACTCACATACTTACCTATACTTCTATTTAACTTGTTTTTTCCTCTGAGTATTATTATCTCAGTTCCAGTCAATTGCCACCAGAAATGTTAATTCAGGCCATCACACTTCTCTGCTCACTCCCATTTCAGCCTCTCTTTCTGGAAGGAAAGTGTGATAGTATTTCCAGGCTAATGAAAAGAGTCTGCCTCTCTTGTGCTCAGAGAGCACCAGTAGAAGCAGTGTGCATTATGCCAAAGGATAAATGAGTGTTCTCATATAGAGAGGGACTTGTGATTTGAAGTTCAAATTTTAAGAATCTAAAGTTCAAATCAGTAGCTAGGGTACAGTCCCAGAAATACGGAGGAATGTAGAGACAAGAATGAGCAAGAGTAGGGGCTGGGGATTTAGCTCAGCGGCAAAGCGCCTGCCTGGCAAGCACAAGGTCGTGAGTTCAGTTCCCGGTACCGGAGAAAAAGCAAAAAAAAAAAAAAAAAGAATGAGCAAGAGTATATTTCTACCCAAAGCAATTACATGGACCATCCATCCTGTCCGTGGTTGATTGAGATGTCAGCTATGAAATACTCAGTAAATCAGGAAGGCAGAGTTAGCATACCCATTGCAGCCAATGGCTCATGGAGGACTCAGGGTTTGCAATACATTCATGACGCTATCTTTGTGATCATCACATTTGTATGCCCTTGGAAGTTCAAGCTTTCTGTTTGTTTCTGGGAAGCAGGGGAGAAAGGCTGTTAAGGGAGAAGGCATTATGCATTAGGCCTAAATGTAAAACTTGAAGACATGTAGTGTTATGACCATACATAAGGGAGAAAAAATGAGAGAGCAGCACTTACTTCATTAGTGAGAAAATATGAAAATATGCTTGAAATAATCTAAATGCATCCGAATTAATGGCATGCAGTGCATTGTTTCAGTATCCTGCCAGCCAGTGAACATACTCCTTACTGTTTGATGTTATGAAAATTCGTGTTATAAATTGACAGATGAACTCTAAACACCACATAATTGAAAGGTAATAGTGTTTCCTCAAAATAGTGGAAGTACATAGCATGTATTATTTTCTGCTCACAGCAATCCTATACACATAGGTGCTAAAAATTAGTATCAACATTTTACAAATGAGGAAAAAGAGGCTCTAAAATATTAACTGACAGCTTGTTTCAGAGATAAACAAGGCTGGATCCTGGTTAAACCATTAAGGACAGGGCTTAACCAGTAATTACTGCTGCAGTAGGGAAACATCAGCACATCAGCCTTGTGAACTGAACTCATCTTTGATTTGAACAGAGGCAACTGAGCTGTTCTAAAGGAAAGATAAGGGAGTATAGTGGGTGTGAGTGAGTGAAAAATGGCAAAGGGCTAGTTAGCGCAAATGGAATCAGGCCAGCTGTTACTAACTGGCAGTTACTGAGGTGAGGTTGGGAGGCTGAGGCCCTCTCTTCAGGCATTGGCTGAAACCAATAAATATTTTTGGCCTCCTTGACTTTTCTTAGGTAGGGACTTTAAGGGAGACCAAGGTCACCTTAATGATGTGGCTTCAGCTGTTAAAAAGCTATGTTTTTCTCAAGTCTATATAAGCTGAGGTTGAGGCCTAGTCAAGCAAAGGGCTCGGGAGAACCTTGGGGAGTTTGTTTGAGGAAAGATTTTCTTGCCTAAGACTGCGTAGCAAACAAATGGCAGACCCACTTTAAGGTTAGATATGATGACACCCTCCAAAAAATGCACTTAGGCAGTACATAGTGTTCTGGGGAACTGAACAACAATCTACCTTAATACAAAATTCAAAGAAAAAGTAGAAAGGGACTCAGGGCAAGAACCTTTGCCAAATGTATACAAGACCCTCAGTTCAGTCCCCAGGACTGCCAGAAATATTTGGGAAATGGACTCTGTCAGAAAGTTATGGTTCAACATAGCACAATATAGTAAACTACTCAAAAATCAAACTAATTTTAATTGATCAGATTTCTGTTCCTGGGACAAAGTACATGAGAGGTGCAACTCAAAAGAATGGAAGTTTAGTTTGGCTTATGGTTTCACAAGTGTCAGTCCATGGTCTGCTGACTCTTGGACAGAAAAGTCATGGTGGAGGGGTGCATGAAAGGAATGCTGCTCAACTCTTACTATCCAGGAAGCAGGGAACAGGGGGAGGGCCAGAGAGAAAGAGGCCAAGGACCAGATTAAATTCTCAACTTTTGCCTCCATGACCCAACCCAAGGAATCCAGAAGAGCACTTTAGTGATCCCCTAGGCATCTCTCCAGCCAATCAAGTCAACAGTGAAGATTAACCATCACACCAGTGTGTTCACATGATTATTATCTAATTTCTTACATATTTGGAAAGGTCACTATTGTTTTAATAATATGACTCCACCAATATACTGTCTGAAATGAGAGGACAGTTTTTATCATTAGTTTTGCCTCTAAACTCAGCTGGCTTAGAAAAATTCATTTGCTTCTTGGGAGGTACAAGATTGAGGATTCATATTGCACATAAAAAATTAATTCTTGGTCCATTATTATTTTCCACTGGTGTTAATAATGTATTAGATGGGTTTATTGCACAGATACGGATGTATAGATGGGCGCATTTTGGGTTATGCTGGTCAGAGGCAATTCTGAGATCACTTATTCCAAACCAAATCTAATGCTTATTGGTGTAATGCTTTAAGATATATGACTCAGTTCATAAAAGGGTTTTATTCAGAGTGCTTACTAAAACATTGCTTCTGTAAAACCTGCATTTCTGAGATTAGTCAAATCATCTTCCTTTAGTACACAAATGATAAATTAACTATTAAATCTTTTGATATGAGTAAGTCACAGCACAACTTTTTAAAAATTAGCAGAGTACAAATATAACATCACACAAAACATAAAAGCTTTATATGAATCTTTCCTGATATTTTGTCTAATTCAAAGTCCATAAAATATTTTTAAGATATACAAAGTCGCACTTGAATAATTATTTCCAAAGAAACATTTATCTCTTTTATTGTTCTATGGGCATATCCAATAGCATTCCAGATCCCCTCCCCAGGAAATGTAAATGCTTTATTTCAAGGAATAAAGCCATAAGTTATAAATAAGTAAAGCAAAAGCATAGAAAAATCTTTAAGCTCTTTAACAATAATGCATAAATGTTATTTGTAATAAGGTGCTAATAAAATTACACTTTACTTTTCCACTGAATTGCTTTATAATTTCACCAATCTTAAATATATGGTGTTAATTTTATGTTTTCCAATTTATATGATTCTGGTAATGACATTTCAAAATTTTTAAATGACAATGATAAGCAAATTTAAACTTCTGAAAATAATCTTTTTCTCCATATATAAGCTACTAGATGTGTAGGGAAAAGTCATATGTCTGTGAAGATTAGTACATCTCCATGGTCACAGTCTCTATGAACCCTCAGCAATAGCCTGGCAGCATTAAGTATCAAGTATCTCTTTTCTACTGAACATCTCCCTCTTTCTTCCTTAGGGTTTATTGCAAACATATTTTCCTCTTTGAATATGCCTAAGACCACTGCAGCTGTACTGATCTCACAGTTCCATCAGTGAGTCACTATCCAGCACTTCCACAAATCTTTGCATGGTTTACCTCTTAACACAGAAATAATATTTCATATTTAACTATCAATTTCAACCTAGTTTTATTTAGAAAGTTTTTGATTCATTTATGCATTCAAAAATTTCTCCTTGAGTACCTATAATATACTGGTTTTGTCATTTTATAGTTCTGCCATTTCTAAGTTTGGAACTATGAAATCTGTAAGCACATTGTGTGACTTTTTTGATCTGGCTTCATTGTTGCTACTTTGAGGCAGCTCAGCCTGCCTCACGATATGGTTCAGATAAATGAGATTAAGTTTGTAAAAGTACTTTATAGCTTGAAAGTGATGCTCAAGTAGAAGCATGCTAAATTCTTCAGTTCCCTTCATGTACAATACAATCTTGGCTTAGAAAGCCAAGTATGATTCATCCATAAGTGTGATCATGCCTCATGTTCTTTTGTCCAGATTCAGAGATGACAATCAATTCTTCATGTATATCTCAGGTCGTGGTGTTCAAGGTCACATAAGATCCATGCAATGCTACCAGTACTCATTCAAACAATTTAATATGGTGTTCCAGCCAAGAAATCTTTATTTCAGTTATATCGCTCTGTTGAAGTTTGTAGAAATGAGAAAATAATCTTATAAGAATATTTGTCAGTTTTACTACCTGAACACTCTCAAATTTCATGCTTCAATTGCTTGATGGTATTCAGTGTGATAGTTATTTTAGAGAATGGATGACTACAGACTAAAATATATATGTGTATATTTACACGTATATAGAGATCTGGTTGTATAGTGCTTTCTACTAGAAATTAACATATTTTTTGAGACAGAGTCTCACTATATAGTTTAAGCTGGTCTCTCTCTCTTTTTTTTTGTACTGGGAATCAAATCCAGGACCTCATGCTTGCCAGGCAGGTGCTGGGCTATTGAGCTATAGGCCCTCTACTAGAAATTCCGATGATAATGTGCACCTTATGTTAATAGGCTCACTTTCATCCAAGGCCTTCCTCCAAACAAAAGCACAGTTTTACAGAAAATAACAACAATAATCAACAAATGGAATTTTATCAAATTAAATCAAATTTTATCAAATTAAAAAGTTTTGCACAGCAAAGGAAATAACAATGTGAAGAGACAACCTACAGCATGAGAAAAATACTTTGCCAGCTATTCAGCAAAAGGACTAATATCTAGAATGTATAAAGAACTCAAATAATTAGATTCCCCACAATGAAAGAATCAATCAAAAAAATGGGAAAGTGAAATGAATTGACAGTTTTCAACAGAAGTACAAATAGCCAATATGAAAATGAAAAAATTCAGCATCTTTAACCAATAGAGAAATGCAAATCAAAACTTTCTTAGTTTAGAAAAAAATGATTTTAATTAAGAACTAAAAAAAAAAAAAAAAAAACAAATGCTGATGAGGCTTTGAAGAAAAAGGAATATTTCTATTCCTGTAGAACTGTGTAGAGGTCTACACAGCTCTACATTCTTGGTAATATGTGTGGGGATTCCTCAAAAGGTTAAAAATAGATTTACCTCTGCTTGGTATTTTTCTGGAGCAATGAAAGACATCATATTATAGTGACACATGCTTGCCTATGCTTATAGCAGCACACATCTTGAGAGCTCAAGGCTGAAAGCAGTCTGTGTGTCCACAGCAGATGAATAGATAAAGAAAATATGATTATATCAAAAGGCAAATTGGAGACATAGGTAGAAAGATGGATGCCCCTTGAGAACACAATGCTAAGTGAAATAAAATGGAATCAGAAAGTTAAATATCACATGGTTACGTTTATGTGAGAAACTCAAAATGTAAATAATTTAAGGAACAAAATAGAAGAAAAATGATAGGAATCAGGAGATAGATGGAAAGAGGCTCATAACTAGAAGTAAAAAAGATCAGGACACAATGTATATATGTACCCATACCCCATGATGAATATTTTTACTGTTTTACAAACATGCATTAACAAATTTTTTATTAAAAAGTGATGTCCCGTGTAAGCTGGGGTACTTGTTCAGCATAAAGCAGAGATGCCGTGGAGACACGGGGTTTCTCTGCCTGCTGCGATATGGAGCAGAATCTGCGATAATCTGTCTCCCAAATCACTAGTGTTGTTCCCAGGCCAAATCTGGAACCCTAGGCACCCTGTGCAGTGTATAAAACTTTGGGAAAGAAGGAAGGAGTGGCTGCAACTGGGCACTTGCTGCAGAAGCCTTTCTTTGCTCCCCTGGTGTACTACTTCTGTTTCCCCATGAGGACAGAGCCCAGAATCTGTGGTAACAACAGCAAACAGAATGCTGATCTAGGAACAGAGATTGCAGGACAGACCAAGAGTCCTTTCTACCTCATGAAAAGCTTAAACTGATTTCAGGGGAAGGTGTGTGGAGGGCTGCAGGCGAGCACTTCTTCCACCCCCAGTTTTGAGTGCCCCACAGTTCCCAGCTCCCTGGCTCCATGGGATGGAGGGCTACATTTCAAAAACTGAAGACAAATTCATTCAGAGACCGGGGGCAGTTAGGTCTGAGGGCAACGTAAGGGATCACCTGTAAAGAAACCTCCTTTCTAATCCTTGGCAGCTATCCCAAACCACAGAGGATGGAGCTAGCTGAGAAAAGCGAACTGAGAATTCCACACGTGGTGCTAGGACGGGGGAAGCAAATTGAACAATTTTTAGACAGAGGCTGAAAAATCGCTGGAAGGAGCAGACAGTCAATGCCAAACTAAGGATTTTGAGGTAAATGGAGGTACCGGAACATGGAGGGCTAAAAGAAATGAGTCTGGAACAGGTGAAATGTAGGCTTGTCCCCAAAACTTGCCCAAAGTCGGTGATCATCTTGCATTCTCTAATTCCCACAGCCCCGGAATGTGGCTGTCAGTCTTAATGGAAAATGCAGAAAGGTTTCAACGGAGTCACAGACAGAGACAGTGAAGCCAACATCTCTAAGGAGCCCAAGGGAAAGAATATCTATAACTGGGAGAGGGTCAGAGAGATAGCTTAGCACACAGCACCTGTCTAGCAAGCACAAGGTCCTGAGTTCAATTCCTGGTAGCAAAAGCAAAACAACACAAAACCAACCCCCCGCTAAACAAACAAAAAGCAAATATAACTGGGAGAGTAGTCAAATAAAAGGAAGAAAGTAAAGAAATCAGCACTGAAGAAATGGTGCAATGATAGGTCTCAGTAAGCACTTTTCAATAATCACATGTAAGACAATGTAAGTTGTCTTAAATCCTGAATCAAGAGATACAGATTGGCAGATTGGATCAAAAAATAGAGCTCTATATTACCTGCACATCACACCCCATCCACAAAAATCACACAAACTGAATGTGCAAGAATGGAAAGCAATACTTCATGTGGGTGGAGTGTGAAAGCAAGCAGGAATAGCTATTCTAATTTCTGACAAACTGGATTTAAGCCCAGAACTTATCAGAGGGGATAAAAAAAGTTGGTAAGCAGTAAGATCACAAGGCCAAGATAATAATCATAAATATATGTGTGTCAAACAATATATCCAGTTACATAAAACAAAAACTACTCAGCTTAAAAGAACAGATAAGCACCAATACAGTCACAGTGAGAGACTTTAATACACATTCACACAAATAGGATAAGCCAAAATATCAACAAAGAAATGTCAGAATTGAACTGAACCATTGTACAAATGGAATTAAAAGATATTCACAGTGTTTTATGCAACAACAACAGAACATACACATATTCTTCTCAGCAGCTCACAAAAAGTCCTCCAAAATAGACCATATTTTAGACCACAAAATATGTTTAAATAAATATACAAGAACTAAAATAATAGCATGCATTCTATTGGATCACAACAGAATGAAAGTAGAAATCAATAGCAAAAGTAGTCACTGAAATTACAGATATATATGAAGATTAAATAATATACTTTTGAATGATCAATGAGTCATAGAAGAAATCAGTGTAGAAATTTAAAAACTAGACCAATCAAATGACAATGGCAATACAACATATCAGAACCATGGAATACCATAAAGCAATGCTACCAAGGAATTTTATAGCTGTGAAAAATTAGAAAAATAGAGCAATTCAAATTAACAACTTAGTGATGTATTTCAAGGTCCTAGAAAAGCAAGAACAATCCAAATCCAAAATTTGTACAAGTAAAGAAGTTATAATGTTCAGAGTGAGTATCAATGAATGGAAACTAAAGAATTGCAAAGAATAAATGGATCAAAAACTGTTTTTTGAAAGGATAAATAAAATTAATAAACACTCGGCTAAATCTTTAAAAAGAAAAAAGAAGAAAGAAAAGACTCACATCAGTGCCCCTAGGAAGGTGGAATGTGAAATTACAACAGACACCACTGAAATGTGGGGGATAATAAGAAACAATTTTGAAAATATAAACTCCAATAAACTGTAGAATCTTGAAGACATGGGTAAATTTTTAGACCATGACATACCAAAATTGAACAAAGAAGATAAAAATCTTGAATAGACCTATAACAGGCAATGATTTTGAAGTAGTAATGAAAACACTTCCAGCTAACAAAGATCTAGGACCCAGTGGATTCACCACTGAATTTTGCTTGAAATTTAGGGAAGAATTAATACCAATACTTCTCAAACTCTTCTTCAAAACTGTAAGGGAAGGAATAATGCCAAAGTAATTCCCTGAAGCCAGCATAACTCAAATACCTAAACTGGACAAAAAAAAATGGCACAAAAAGATAATTACAGGCCAATATCTGTAATGACCATAGATAAAAACTCTTAATAAGATACTTCCAAATAGAATACAGCAAATCAATAAAAATGTCATACCTCATGCCAAGCTTAGCTTCATCATAATGATGTAAGCATGTTACAACAGACATAAATCAATAAATATAATACATCACATAGATGAAATTAAGGCTAAAAGTTACATGATTATTTCAATAGATACAGGAAAAGCCTTTAACAAAATCTAACATTCTTTCACAATAAATATCCCCTTGAAAATAAGTATACCAGCACCTTCCCTCAGGCTGGCCAATGCTATTTATGACAAACCCACAGTGAACCTCACAATGAAAAGGGGAAAAACTGAAAACATTTCCTCTACTATCAGGAACAGGACAAAGATATCCACTATCACCACTCCTCTTCAATACAGTATTCAAATCATTAGCCAGGGCAGTCAAGCAAGCAAGAGAAAGAAATAAAAGGATTATGAATAGGAAAAGAAGAAGTTAAATTTCCTTTATACATAGATGATATGATAATTTACATATATGACTCAAAAATCTCGACCATAAAACCCTTAGAGCTAACAAACAAATTCAGCAAAGTGGCTGTATATAAATTTGATAGCATTTCTGTATATTGATAATGAACCCATTGAGAGGAAAATTATCCCTTTTATAATGGATTAAAAAGTACCTGGGAATCAACATGATCATGGAGGTGAAAGATGTCTATAACAAAAGTTATAGTATTTTTAGGAAGAATATTGAATGAGATGTTAGAAAAATGGGAACATCCATTCTTCCTGGATAGGCAGAATTAGTATTTTAAAATGGTGATATTACCAAAAGCAATTTATAAACTTAATGCAGTTCCTTTTAAAATATTGAAGCCATTATTCACAGAAGTATAAAGAGCAATCCTAAAAAATATGGAACCAAAAGAGACCAAGAGTAGCCAACCAATCCTGAATAACAACAAAAAAAGCAAAGCTAGAGGCATTACAATTCTGGATTTTAAGTTTATTGTGAAGCTATCATTATATAAAAACAGAATGGTCCTGGCATAAACAGACATGCAGATGAACACAATAGGACGGAAGACACAGAATCAACCCGAAGCACCTTTAGCCACCTGATGTCTGACAAAGAAGCTAAAAATGTATGCTAGAAAAAAGATAGGGTATTTAACAACTGGTGCTAGGATAATTTACTATCCACATGAAGGAGAGTGAAATTAGACTTGTATCTCTTATCTTCTACTAAAGTCAAATAAAAATGGATCAAAGACCTAGATATAGAAATTGAAACTGCTGGAGGATAAGTCAGTGAAAACACTTGAAGACATAGGCATAAGCAAGAACTTTCTGAACAGATCTCCATTAGCACAAGAAACAACATCAATAGTCAACAAAATGGATTACATTAAATTAAAAAGCTGCTGCATAGCAAAGGAAACAATCAATGGAATAAAGAGGCAACTTTCAGAATGGGAGAATTTTATTGTTAGCTACTTATCTGATAGGGACCTAGTATGTAGATAAAGAATTTAAAATATTTGATCCTGAAAAACAAATGACTCAATCAAAAAATGGGCAAATGAAGTAATGACATACTTCAAAAAAACAAGCAAATCTAAATAGGCTGAGCATTTTACTCCAGTAAGCATGGCAGTCCTCAAAAACACAAAAAATAACAAATACTAGGGAGGATATAAGATGACGGGAGTCCTTCTAATTTTTGGTGCAAATGTAAAATGGTACAATCATTATGGGAAGTAGTGTAAAGATTCCTAAAAAAATAGATATTTCATTTGACCAACTAAACCTCTCCTGGGTATTTTCATGAAAGAATTAAACACATCATAGTATTGTGACACATGTATACCCATGTTTAGAACAGTGCAATTAAGCAGCCTAGACACCCAATGACAGACAAATGGACAGAGAAATACACAACACAGTATTACGTACTACTGTCTCCAAAGAAGGATGGATGGCTTCGAGACATTTTCAGGAAAATGGATGGAATTTGAGACCATAATACTAAGTGAAATAAGTTAGATGCAGAAGGTGGCTCACCACATGATTTCTCTTACGTGACAAACCTAAAATATAAAGAAATTCAGTAGCTATAAAAGGAGAGAGTAGGAAAAAGAAAGGTATTTTAGAGATGAGGCTAGCAGAGGGACAGGAGTATTGGAAGAACAAGGACAATACTTGATATACATGTACAGGTTTCCAAAACTAATGTAACTATTATATATGTAGACTGCATATCAATTAAGTACTACAATTTCCCAATAATCACAAAATTTTTTAAAAAATCAATCTTATTGAAGTAACTTTAATTAAATTATTGTAGACTCTGCCTCCATTTTGGAAAATTATATGGTTTATAATTTCTTGACCCATTTGACCCTGTTATTCTACTCTTAGACTCAATATTTTTAAAATGTAGAGATAAATAAAATGAAGTTATTTGCTATTTCTACAAGATATGAAATGTGCATAACCTATATGAACCATAATCAACTAAGTATATCTCTCTTATTTAGAGACAAAAAAGTGTTCATACCACATTGTCAGGGTTTGGACCTAATGAGTCTTACAGCTGTGCAGTATTGAATGCTTACCCTTCATAATTGTATGCAGAAATTTTAGGATCTATGTCTGGTTGCAGCACCTTCTCATTAGCTGAGTCTAAGGGAAATAGCAGAATATCAGCAGGAGAAATGACTCCTCTGTGTGACATTTGACTAGATAAGGCATTTGCTTTGATTATGATGATTTATAAGTGAAACTGAGAAAAGTTCAGTGCTATTTAAGAGTAAAAATAAGCACACTCATGTTAATTCTTAGTTGCATTTACTAGAAAAATCCCAGAACAGTAATCTCTGCTTTCTCATGTCTTTAGGTAATTCTGAAGATAGTCATTACGCATTATATCATAACTTTTATTGAAAATCCTTCACTCCATAGAACTTTTCTGCTCCTTTATGAGGAACTTATTTATAATTCTGGTATTATAAATTCCATACATTTATGTATGCTTGCCTCTCCTCTTGATATCCTTAAAAGAATGATTACACTGTACTCAATTTCTCTTCTTCTGTAGTATCTTCTAATTGTATGAGAGAGTGAGAGGCTTTTCCTCAATTAAAATACCATCTAGTAGAGGTTGAATAATGTTATTTCTGATGACATCTTTATAATTTGATTAGCTACTTGAAGACCACATACTAAATAAAATTATTTTAAATAGCCACAATGATTGTATTATCACTGTTCTTATCACTATATTCTTATCATATATTCTTATATATACTAAATATCACTATATTCTAAATATACTAAATTGCTGCAATTCTAATGTCAAACTTTTGAGTTATATTCTTGGCCAGCTTGGACTACATAGTGAGTTCAAAGCCAGTTTGAAGTACATAGCAAGACCCTTTTTCCAAAAGCAGAACAAAATCAAAAATGTTTTCAGAGTCCCAGCCTACTTCACAGAATCCAGACTTGCCTATCTTCACAATCACAGAAGTAAGTTCCTTTTGAAAAACAAAAACATATTTATCATTTTGTATTACTTTCTGTCAGGAGAAATGTAGTGTTTTAATCCCATCATTAAGGCCCCATTGATTGGGATAGAGTCCAATTAATATCTTTTATGTAAACTCACAATCAGGAAATAATCTATGTGGTGTCAGTGTGCCATTTTGGCACTATAGTAATGTCCTATCTCTTACTTCTGCTACATTTAGCATATTTATTAGATTGACATTCTTCTGCAAATTACAACTACACTTTTGCTGGGACTACTTATTGTGAAATGCAATTATTATATCAAATTTACATTAATAATAGCTCATGATATGTTAGACTTATACTTGTCATACTTTTTATCTGATGTTTTGAATTTTTTTCTCCTATTGCCTCTTCTAAGTTGAGTTTTACATTTTTCAGGAAAATTTAATTATCTTCTACACACATCCTTTTTAAATTTATATATTACATTCCATTATTTTATTAGCTAGTTAACCTTGCCTTTCAACCATCATACTTAACCACGAAAGTCTGAAGTTATTAAACCCATTTACAAAATTCCTTAGAACACTTTAGCAGCATTACTTGAACTCTTAATTTACATGCTATGATTGTCTGATACTTTTTACCTGTCTTCTCTTGTTATAAAACAATACAGATTGGGAACCACTTTGGTATGAGCCTTTAATATAATTTGTTTTTGCTTAGTCTCAATCATGATTTTTCCTTTGGTATGTGGTGACTTTAAATCAATGAGGGACATAGGAGCCCCTCTGGGAGGTCCTGTGTCACAGAAATATATTTACATTTCTTTCTGCCAAGGGGTAGGAAGCATCAATACAGAGAGCTTTCTTTGGCCCATCTCAGGGTCCATGGCCAGTCTTAGCATTTGCAGTGTAGCCTCACCCATCTTTCTCCAGCATCATTGAGCTTCAGATTAGTACCACACAGGCTTCAGGAGAAACTGATTTTCAAGCAACCACCTACTTCATTACTCTGCCTTCACATTATGACTGCATCTCTTACTTTGTGTCAAAAGACTGAAGAGTCTGGGCTGGGGATTTAGCTCAGCGGCAAAAGCGCCTGCCTGGCAATGCAAGATCGTGAGTTCGGTTCCCGGTACCGGAGAAAAACCAAAAAAAAAAAAAAAAAAAAAGACTGAAGAGTCACTTATAGTACCCTTACCATTTACAACCAGTCCAGTAACACAATGTAAAGTAAATGACACTGATTTTATGTAGGTCTTAATTATTTTGGTGTAGGATGGTTGCTTAAAATATCCAATCTGACACTCTACTAGGGACCAAAACTAAATTAAGATTTGGGTCAAAAACTTAGTTTAACATTGCACTCTCAAAATAAAGTTCTTTGGTGTAAATTTTTTCTATCAATATCCACAGTTGCTATAAATCATTCTATGAAGATGTAGATTTCCTGGTATTTTATTAGCTTTATAACTCCATCTTATCCCATATAAAAATATAAATGGCAGGTTATTTGGGACAAGATGAATGTCGTAAAATACATAAAAAGAAACTGTAAAGAGAGGCAAATGGTCTTTGAACAAATACATTATTTTGGCTCCTCAAAAGTTTACTCTTAACTTATTTTATAGCAGTTTGAGATATCTAGAACTTTTAGTGCAAAAGCATTTTAGAAAAAAATTTCCATTCATTAGAGAAAGAAATCTCCAACGAACTCTCACAATGGGAGATCCTGAGGATATAAATCACTCTGTCTTATTGTTCCACACTTGAAATTAGATATAATCAAGATTTGTTTTGAACTCTTAGAAAGAAATTGAGATACTTTGGGATCTTTCGTTATTTTACACTTCTGCCAAGTGAGTAGAGAATCATTCCTTTGGCTATCAAAGAATTAGAGGCTTATGAAAAGAGAAAATTTGTCTTCACTCCCAGTGGAATTCATTTGGAAGGGTGAGAAAGGGAAGCAGTGTCAGAGTTTGAGCTCTGTCATATTCAGTCCAGAAATAAATATTAAGCAACACTGGATTTCCTCTTTGTTCATTTTTGCAGAGTGGGAATTCTTTCATTGCCAGGATTCAGTGGTCTTCACATTTATTTTATTGCTACTAGACATGACTGAAATATCTGAAATCTTAAATATGTTCTTTGTCAAAAGAAGCCTTAAGTCATGCACATTTGAGCAGATTTATTTAAAGAATGCTATTTTCCCCTTTAGCTAAAGCAATATTCCCCTCTCAGTAGCTGACATTCAACAGATGACTAATGAAGGTTGTACAGTAGAAATTAGCCTCTCCGTGCCGCCTGGATTCTGTTGCCCTACTGAGACTCTCAATCTGCCCTCTACCTTTGCGGGGCTCCCTGGAGAAAGCTGGAAACAGGTGCTCGGGATCTTGTCATTAATTCAGATCAGCAGTGCCAGTTAATTAAGTGGGACTTCTTTAACCCAGCTTCCAAAGGCAAAGTTGGTGATGAGTTCAAAATGATTAAAATAAAGTAACAGTTTCTTTTCGGCTCCCCAGCCAATTTTCTTCTTCCTAGTTATATTTCTTACATTTTCTTAGGCTTGCCACTTTAAATAAATAAAAAAAGTAAATTTGGTCAATATAATAGGGAGGATAAAGAGAAGATATCTCTTACTTTACTTGTAGGTAAATTCAAGAAAACAGTATTTTCTGGCACCTACTCCACACATCACAGGATTGAACTAAATGGATTTTAAAATGGAAAAGCTTTCACAAAACAAAATGTCAGAAGTATTGGGTTTGCTAAAGGGTTAGAAATTTATGAAAAGTAAAATAGTCAATATAATGTATATTACTATAAATTGGTAAGGAATATATGTGTAGTGCTTCCCATATATATGATATACATACAATGCTACTTCCTGGAAAGGTAGCTAGAAGTGAATCACAGGACAAGTGGTGCCCCCAAAGAGGTATAGTACCTTGCTTGCACATTGCAATACCTTTGAATAAAATTAAAAACAATTTAAAGGGCACAACATTTATCCAAAGGCCATGTTCAAGAGCACATTGTCCTCTGATGTAGGAATGAAACACAAACTGATTTTTCAGATTTGCTTATACATATATATATATATATATATTTTTTTTTT
>NW_004955410.1:17137342-17214157 GCF_000276665.1 Chinchilla lanigera
TTTTTGGTTTTTCTCCAGTACCGGGAACCGAACTCACGACCTTGCGCTTGCCAGGCAGGCGCTTTGCCGCTGAGCTAAATCCCCAGCCCCTTTGCTTCTATATTTATCCTTACTAATAGGTTTCTTCTTCCTATGATCCACAAATTGCGGTGGCATAGATTACATAAGCCTTGTACTTGTTGACTAGGGGCCATCTGGATTTTTTCATAAACATCCCTGTCCTGGAGACCAGTACCCAGACAACTGGAATGTTAACTGTTTTTTCTGGATGCCTTACTTTGTTTTAGAGTTTGAGGATCACACCAGTGCATGTCCCAACAGACAATTTACCTATGCACAATTATAATTTATAAAATTTATAGAGAATATTAATTATTTAGTTGTTGAGCTTTTTGACAGTAAGAAAATACATATCTATGCAAATATAGCACTTATATGATCAGCTTCACATAGACTTAAAAAGCCCTCACTATCATATCTTGTGCTGCAAGTTGATTCAAATTATGGATATAAAATATAATTTACAGACAGAATTATACATTATCACTATTTTGTGAGGTGTAGGAGAAAAACATTCCCAGTGCAATTTTCATTGAATATTTTAACTGGCACTGTGGAGAATTAAGAAGTTACCATTTGCTCTCCTGAGCTGCCTCAGCTTGGTACTTTCCTTCCCATGATATTTCTGGAATGATTCTTCTGCAAGTGTTTTCATTTATTTTTTTCCCTACTGGACTCTGAACTTTTGAAAGATGTAACTCTTCTATCTTTCTTAGTACTTCCATAAATGCTGGAATAAAGACTGGTTTTGAGAAGGTTACCGATGGAGAGGCAGTCCCACAGAAAGATTTCTACTTCGCGAGTAAGTTCTAGATACCTTTTAAGAATCCCGAGAAATTATCCCCGCTTTCAACTGACATACCTCTTTCTATATTTTAAGTCTTTTAAAAAGATATTTTAAGTTTACCATTTACCAAATAGGTATGTTGTCTGTATGAGGCTTTAAGAGAAATTAATACAAATTTTTAGAAATAATAGTACATACAGAAGTAGTAGCACTATAAAATAATGCTGTGTTTGTTTCATCGTGTTTTTATATTTATTGCATAAAACCTACTGATGAAACACTCATGCTTTCTATCTACTGAGTAATTTTGAATGAACATAGGGAAATAGTTACAATCATGTTAAGTCCAAAGATTTTTCTCAGTTAAAAATTATTCATCTGCAGAAAAAATCTATAGTATTTATCTGAATATAACATTGTCATCTGACCTAAGTATTGAAAATTTTGTTTTCATGTTGCAACACAAATCCCTGTTTATTTACAACAGACTTGATTAAAAATAAGAAAGTCCTTCACTTTCTCCTTTCTTATCACTCTATGAAATCTCTTTGATGGCTTACACTGAAGACAGATATTGATTTCTGCTCTGCCCTTTTGCCCTATAAATGCTGCTCTGTTTTCAGTGAAGTGTGTTAATATTAGGTCAGTACAAGGATAGAATATGTAAGCCAAAATGACTTGTTTTTAAGAAGACAAAGCAAGAGCATCTTCAAAGCATTCAGAATTTTCTGTAACCTATCATTTGACAATCAACTAACGAAACTGCAGTTTCAACTCAAGCACAGTATAGTTGTTTTTATGTTCCTAAGGACGCCCATACTTAGTATTTTATTCATTCTTTAGATCCAATACAATTTTTGTTTGCTTTTCATTGTCATTTTGGAGGGGGGGCTATTGTTAGAACTAATTAAAATGATAATTTCCTGGCTTTTGAGAAAAATATATTGCAGACTATGGGTCTAAGAGAAATTAGCTCTTAAGGTTATGTAAAACCATATCACATTACACATACTAGGATTAGATTTGTTGGTTAAGTGAGAGCCAGAGACACAGGCTGGACAGTGAGGTGTCACGATCAAGTGTTTTGCTTGTAGCTTGACCTAGCAGTCTGGCAGGTGCTGTGCTAGTGAAAGGTATGTAATCATTTTGAGGAAATGAAATGTACTGAAATAAATATGTTTCTGCGGACCGTCTACCCAAAAGTCATAGCTTTGCTTTAGGAATAGCAAAAACATTAGCTAAGGATTGACTAAGAAAACCATGTAACAAAATAAAGAGTCCTCAGTCCTTCACAGCAAAACTCAGACAGGTATCAGATTACAAATAAATGCAATTCATCTTATTTTACACATGCTACTTGAATCCAGATGTCTATGGTGGACAAAGAATGCTCTTCCAAAGATGCCCACACCCTGATCCCTGGAATTTGAGACTATATTGGCATACATGGCAAAGGGGAATTAAGGTTAGAGACACAGCTAGGATCATTTATCAAGTGATGTGGAAATGAAGAGATTATCCTGGATTAACCAATGAATGGTTTCAGTGTAATCACAATAGCTTTTACAAAAATAAGAGAGAAGCACAAGAGAACCAGAAGTATAGAAACACAATAAAAGATGAAAAGGCAAGAAAATAAATTCTGCCCTAAAACCTTCATAAAGAAAGAGCACTGCCCTGCTCACCCCTTGACTTCAGCCCACTAAAATTCATTTTAAAGCTCTGACTTCCAGAAGTATAATACAATAATTTTATGTTATTTAAAGACATTAAGTGTGTGCCACTTTCTGACAGCAGCGATAAAAAACCAATACAGTGTTTAACAGAAAATGAAGTCAGAAGAGACTCAAGAACAGATGAAATTCAGTTATTCTAAGTGAAATATGCTGTTATTCATTGAATCTCTTTTTACTCTCTTTCCTTAGTTTGTTGACAGAAATTTCTGAAAAGGGTGGGATGCAAAGAGAGAAGATTCTCCAAGCACCTGTCTACATGACCCAAACATCGGGATTATATAAATGACCAAAGAGTTAACTCATTTGTGCATTCAGTTCTCCACAAAAAAGTCTCTAAATTCAGCACTTTCCTACGTATATCATCACATTTTTAATTTCAATACTTGACTAGTAATAGGTGGTTTAAGACAGATTTAAAAATGTTAGTCATTAATATGAGTGAGCCCGATGCTACTGTTGAAAAGAAAATACAGTAATTGTTTTATAGACCTGTGATTTATGAATATTATTGGAAAGATTCTTTTAAAACTGCTGTAAAACTTTTCAATGTTTAGACATGTCTTATGTCTTTAGAACTGATGATCTAAAAGATCTATGCATATGTGTTCAAAAGGAAAAGCTCCAGAGAGCTTTTGTTATGGTCTTTCCCTGAACCTTACTGAATTTTCAAAACTAAAAAGGTAAAATAAAGGAAAATCCTTTAATTTTAATGGTATGAGGAATTACCTCAATTGATACAATGGGAAACAGCAGCTAGGTCAAAAACGGAAAAGCAAAACAGCAAGAGACATGCTCTCTCCTAGGGGCCTTTGCACTTTCTGCTGTATTTGTCCAGAATGAAATTGCCTAGCTTCTCACATGGCTGACTTCTTCAGTTTTTGGCCTTTTTGCTCTTGAGGGTTTTGAATTTTACTCTACAAAAGCTGAGTGCCCCACCATAACTATTCATACTCTCTTTCTTTGCTCTATTTGTTCTTTTGAGCCCTTGGTCCTATATGAGATACCATTTGTTTCTTACATTCTTTATTAGTTTTTCTGGCCACTGATAGGTTCAATATTCCTTCTACTCAACCAGGAGCAGTGATGTTGCTTTTAAAGGTACAGAACACAGTGGGGTTTACCCAGTACCATGTTCATACAGATATCAGAAAAATTATAAATAGGCAGATCACTTGGTACAGTAACACAGAGAATTTCTCGTCTTTCATGCTCATTTTCAAAATGACCTGCCAATTCACAGAAGTGATGTTAAATGAATGCTCCCATGATTGAGACATGGTTTGAATGTGCCCCTTGAGTTTCATGTGTTGAGATGGTATCCCAGAGATGAGGAATTAAAAAGATAGAAATTGAATCTGACCTCAGTGCATAGATGTTGCTGTGGTTTGTGTCTGGATGTCCCCTCAAAGCCTCATGCAGTTATGGGGAATGGGCTTTTCTGAGGTGGCTGAATCTAGAGTATTGATTGGTTCATTATCTAGTGCTGGGATTGGTGATATGAGTGCTACACCTGTCCTAGGGCAAATAGTCTGCATATAATATAAGGGAGGGAAAGAGGCCTGCTCCTGCTCCTCCCCTTTTTGCTCTTGTTGCTTTTGCTGTCTTCTGCTGCCATGAACTGTTGCTCCTCTGCCACGTCACCCTGCCTTGGAGCCAGATGATTGTAGATTGAAACCTCCACAAACTGTCAGCTAAATAAACCTTCCCTTCCTTAGTTTGGGGCATCAGGTATTTTGTTTCAGCAGTGAGAGAAAAGTAACTAAGACAGATGTGGTGACTTTGCGAGATGATTAGGACTAGACAACGTCATTAGCCAGAGCCCACATGACTGAATCCTGATGTGCTTGTAGCTTTGGTTCATCTGGTTTGTAGCAGAGGGCACCAAAGTCACAGAAGCCAGCTATCTCATATCCACCCAGACACTGCTACTTTTAGCTTCTTTGGGTATAGGGCCAAGCAGGTGCGAAGTTTGAGTGCTACTTCCTTCTGCAGAGGATCCCGAAGATACTGAGAGACAAGCCCGTGTTGTAGTATGTTCTTAAGAGTTTCAGTTCCTCCTTGTTCTTCCCTGCTTCATTTCCAGATTGTCTGCCACCTGCTAGCTCTAGAGACCAACAGAGTCCTCAGGCCCCCCACTTTACAATTCACAGCCACAGCCTTGAAGAGATTTTTTATTAGCTTCACTAAATGTGTAAGATCAGTTATTATGCTACGCCCCTGTAATAAACCCCCTACTCTGCATCAGTCGAGCTTGAATCTTGCAGATGCACTATGCTTTACTTTTTCGCTAAAGTGCTAGGAACACATGTCATGGCAAACGCTTGATAGTTTATTTTCTGAAAACCACTGTGTAAAATAAGCTTTGTGGAGTGGTGAACATTGCCTTTTTCATTTATGTCCAAATCCACAGTGCATATAATGATGCCATACTCATAGTAAGTACTCAATACATATTTTTTGGGTTTCTTGGTTTTTGTTTTTTTTTTTTTTTTTCCGGTACCAGGAATCGAACTCATGACCTCGCGCTTGCCAGACAGGTGCTGTGCCTCTGAGCTAAATCCCCAGCCCCACAATACATATTTTGTAAATGAATAATAGTTACATATTTTACAAAGGACATTTTTGTTAATCACAGTACTGCTATATAAAGGAATAATGAGTAAGTTGGGTATGACTTGGAAATATTAGCCTTAAGAAAATAAACCAAATAGTTGAAAACTGGAAGAAAGAGACTTTTCCCCCTGTGCTAAAAGTTAAACAAGGAAGACTACAATCCTACTAAGTCCTTGTCATGGCAACTGGAGAGGTTATCCTCTGACTCTTCAGACTGTGTAGTTTTATCAGCTGATAAAGACTAATCAACACTGGTTCACAGTGAGTGACTAAAATTGCTAGAAGGAAAAGAGCCTGTCAGTTATGAAGTTATATTCCATTTCAAAATTGTTATGCAGTTGCAAACAGACATTTGCCAAAAGAGATGAACAAGGAACAAAGCACAGGATTTCAAGCATATATTTTTTCCCCTTCTGTAACACTATAGGCTCTGTCTGAAGTTTGTTTGTTTTGTGAGATAAATTCTCTTCTCAAAAAGGCAATGGTGTTATTAATTAAACAAAGGAAGAGGTAACTGAGGTGTGATCAAGCCAAGTCAAAGTTGTTAAGTGAGTTTGAGCTCTCGCATGGAGAACTCCCCCAGTGGTTAGCTAAGCTGTCACCATTTTAGTGCATCTGTGCAAACGTGCTCCAAGATTTGTGTTAATGTTGGCAGAGAAAGGAGCTAATTTTAATTCTCAACTCCTAAATCTGAGATCAATCCAGAAACCTTGCAGCTAAACTTATCCACATTTGTTCCACAGCCAATAATTACATTAAAACTTATTACATGGGACTATGGCAGTCTACCTGATATAAATGGCATAAGTGAAATTTAGAAACACTTTTACTTTCAAGTTTCAAAATTGTTGTCTATAAAAATTTCTAGTTCCTAGAAGGTCATAAAAGGACTCACAGAAGATTTGTTTTCTCTGATTACCCAACTGGTTACAAAACTAGATTACTTCCTGCTGCTTCTGCCAAAATAAATATTATTAAAATACTGTATTCACCAGCTGCCAGTCAGTATGAAATGTCGCTGAAAATGGTGTTTATTTGGACGTGTACCTTTCTCATCCTCAAACTCACGTTACATGTTGCAGTGTTCAAGGCAGTTTCAGTTAGTTTTTGAATCTGATCTAACATCTTTCTTTTCACTTGTAATAGGTAAAATATTATTCACAGTCCTAAAATTGAAGTTCTTTTTCTCAGCAATGCCTTTGAAATGAAATTCTCTTTTTTATATGACTAAATATCTAATTTTTAAAAAATCACTGTGATAACAAAAGTATGATTAATTGCTGATTTTGGAAATGACAAGAGACTTAAAAATGTCGGTCTTCTTAAAGAGGATTGCTTCAAAGTGAGAAATACACGCTGGGAACAAGGAAAAGATCCAACTGGTTTTCTACTGAAAGATAGATACCATTCAAGTGTATTTTGAATGAGGAAGAAAATAGTAGTGCTCTGCAGTTCTGTGCTAGAAAAAAAGCTCAACTGACACATTTGCTTATTTTTTAAGAGCTCAGCGTTAAAGGTGTGTTTTAAATTCTAATTGCAAAAAAATTTCTGAAATATTTGATAGCGTTAGCTTATGACCCAAAATATTATTAATATTTAAAAACTAAACAAAGCCAACACATACAGACACACACACACACACACAAACACATACCTATTTTTCTTGCTGCTATCTTTTGGATTATGACAGGACTTGAATCTGCCAATAGAGGGCAATAGTCAAACTAGGATAGACTCCATCTATCATTTTTGCAACTTCTAATGAGGTAAAAGGACACATAGAATCCTCATCTGCTTTTATGGATATTGCTGTGTAATTGCAGTGTAATTATGGCGCACAACAGCTTCAGAAAATTATCTTTCAGGAAAACAGCTGGTTCTCTTTAACAAACTGAGATGCAATCTTGTCAATTAAAAAAAAAAAGTCCAAAGAAAATATTCCAAAAATATATGCTGATAATAAACAAGCAACAACAAAAAAATGAAATAACATAAAAATTTTAAATGGATAAATCAGAGCTACTGATAGGAAAAAGAAGACAAACGTACAAACATAAGAAAATTATGCAAGCAGGAGGTACTTCTGATACATCGTTTGTATTGCAGTGGAAACAGACTTCTTGGAAAGATTTTCAAATGTTTTTGTTTTTCGTTTATATGTGTAATTATGTAAATGCATGGGTATTATATATTCTCCATATATGAGATACACAGAAAAAACAGGATATAAAGAATATTTTTTGTAACCAGTTCTTTGAAAACAAAATCACACAATGATTATGGTTGGGCACTTAACACTCTAAGTTTGTAAAGAATTGAGTCCAGACCCACAGGTGGCCCTGTGGTAGTGTATGTAGAGTTTACAGCAAGGCAATTATAGAAAAGCACATGTCTTCAAGGAAAACGTAAGTGGGGTACACCTTTTAGGGAGACAGGTGAAAGTTAGGGGAAGAATGGTTACTAGGATGCTTATCTGAATTTTTCTGTGAGGTTATTTTGGAATTGCTGAGTGTCTTCCTTGTTCTTCCAGCCGGTCCATGTTCCCGCTGGGGTCTTAGTCCTATGAGACATTTAGGAAAGAATTTTATTTTATTTTATCTTTTTTTGGTTTTTCTCCGGTACTGGGAACCGAACTCAAAGGCAGGCGCTTTGCCGCTGAGCTAAATCCCCAGCCCCAGGAAAGAATTTTATAAAAGAAAAAGTCCTGCTCTATATCAGGGCTCAGCCCCTTGGCAAGGGGAAAAGGTCTTTCAAGAAGGTTTCCCTTCTGATATCCTTGGCCTAGAGACTGTGGTAACCAGAATTATTGTGCCCTGCATTCTGAAAATAGAAAACTCTGTATGATAACGAAGGTGCAAAATGTGTGACCTTAAAATGTCACTGTGCTCAAAGGGGTGGCTTTGGGTCTAACAAATGATTGCTAATTATTACATGCTAACATCTTTGTTTCTTCATTTAACTGTAACTGGCAGAGTGAGCTACTTTGGACTACCTTTCTACCTCAGGTATTCTAGTATCTGACTACCTAGCACTTCTGCTTTCTACCATGGTACGATGTAGCACAAAGGTCCCTGTCAGGTGCCAGTACCATGCTTTTGTACTTCCCAACCTCCAAAATCATAAACCACATCAACCTGTGCTCTTTATAATTATTCAACTCAGGTGTTTTGTTATAGCAGCAGAAAATGAAGTAAGATACAACTACCAGCATATCCTCTGGAACCACTACAATTGTATGATTTTCCTGACAGCTTGATTGCTGTAAACTTGTTAAACTCAAGTGTCAGTTTTTTGTTTTGTGCTCTGTTTGTATTTTGATCTTGTTTGTTTGTTTGTTCTCCATCCTTGGAACTTACCAAAGCATCTGGACCATGATACATCCCCCACATTGGTGTGAAGTAAATAAAATGAGAAATTTAATAATAGATGTTCAGTTTTGCAGAATGAATTCTATAATGAAAGGGTGATGCTTTTATGTAGAACTGACATGTATTGTGTGGTAATGTAATAAAGAGGTATAATCTCTATGGTATAATTTATTTATAACAAAATTATCTCAACGCTTTTGACTGCATTCCCAGTTCAGAGATGTTTATTGGTGGTAGCAGTTAAGTTGGTGTTGCCGCGGAGCAAGTAAGAAATACAAGCCTAGGATAAAGTTGACAGCCAACGTTGCTTGACTTCTAAATTCTACTCCTGTACTTTCCAAACACTAACTGTCCCCAGAGTTCTCATGAACTATTCTTCCAGCATTCCACACAAAGCTGATTCTCCTTTTCCTTTGTTTTGACTTCAGATGTACAGATCCCATGGTCACAGATTCTGGTTACTGAAACCATTTTTCCCGGCAGATCTTACTAAAAGTAGGTCCATCTCAATCTGTTCAGTGTCCTAATGAATCTGAATTTCTGTCAGACCTGCATAAGCCTTAAAACTGTGCTCCCCATTGCAGCATAGTTGGCTGCTTGAAACTCTTTATCTTGAATATTATTTTTACAACTTTTCCATTAACATATCTCTTCAAGCAGAGGCATACCAAAGATTTCTATAGAGTTGCTTTACCTTTAAAATCTACACAAAAGTTTATTTTATTCCATAAGAAAATAGTGTTTTAAAAGCAAATAATTCTTTAAATTATAACAGATACAAAATTTCCTCCATAATGGTATATCCCATGTTTCCCACATATTTTTGATAACCACCAGGCATATATGCATATAACCTTGTGAATCCTTAATAGTCGATTTGAGGCACTTTCCGTTGACTGAGTTTTAGTGGAAAACCTCATCTATTTTTCTTCTCACTCTCTTTTGAGACTTTTATATTAAAACTCAGCCACCAATGGAAAATTAAGTATGGTGCAATCTGAATAGTAAACATCTTTTGCCATTCAAAAACCTTCCTTCCTTACCAGTGCCAAATTTTTATCTTTCGAAATGGTAATTTCCTATTAAGAGGCTGATTCTCTCGGAAGAAATCACTGCATAAACTCAATCCATACTTGTATTTGTTTGAATTTTAAAGCAAATTTGATATAGACTCTTTTTTTTTTTTTTTTTGGTTTTTCTCCGGTACCGGGAACCGAACTCACGACCTTGCGCTTGCCAGGCAGGCGCTTTGCCGCTGAGCTAAATCCCCAGCCCTTGATATAGACTCTTAAACAGAGATTTACCAAATGCCAAGACCATATTTTAAGGCTCTGGTGTTCGAACTGAAGTTGCATCTTGATCTTGATTCCCATGTACGCTCTTTGGTTCTGGTCAGTCATTACTCTCGGTGAATTTAACTCTACTATCTCATTATAAGGCAATAAGCATCAGAACAATTTTGTTTTTAATCTTGTTTTTATAAAACATGTAATAATAACCATTTCTTTAAACTATCAGAAATAGTTTTTTAATCATGCATGATCCATTCCCTCTTAAAATGAAATTGTACATTTAATTACATAAACTATATTAATACTGGAGCAATTTGAGTGACACAAAATTGGAATGCACTTAAGCAAATGGACCATAATAAACTACTAGAAGCCATACAAATAGTAATAAAATTATATTAAACTATAACAAGCTATAATGTTTTTAGACAATTTAGCGTGAAGAAGCATTCAAATGACAGAACTCATCTATAGAACATAGGCAAAAGGACATGGTTACGTGTCATGACTTGCTGGGTAATACTGGAAAGAGTTTATGAGAGAGATTTCTGAGAAACAGGTAGGCATTGCTATCACCTTACATATCCTTTCTCAGAAGGCAAGTTAACTGAAATATTAAGTGAATAAATATTTAATTCTTGTCTAGAGGACAAGATAAATTAACTAGAATGATAGCCATATGAAAATGCACTTGGAATAGTGCACAATAGTGGTTAATACCACATGAGAGAATATAGGCAAATGCTTTAATTGAACCAAAAAAAAAATTGCATCAAAGTTCACAGTTCTAGAATGTCTAAACCAAAGTCAACTTTTATTGATATTTAAAGCAATGAAACCACTTTTATTGATCAATTTTGTGCAGTGGATGATTCATCATGAGAGATACATCTATAATACACTGCACAAAGTGTTATAAGTGGTCTTGGCAATATACTAAAAATAATGTTGATGTTCCAAACAAGTTTTGAGTTGATAGTATAGCTTTGAAATGGATGCCTTTAAACAGTTACTAGACTTGTTTTACTGTGGATTTAACATCAAGGGCAGAACTTACATTTCTAAAAGCTGACATGATTATTAGATCAAATGTTACTTTTGATGTAGACTTTTGAAAGTAAACTTTGCCAGAAATGTAGATAGACATTTTAGTACCTTCTATATGTATAAGACAGAGCTATTTATTTTGAGGTTTTTAAGTAACATATACTAAACACAGCATTCTTGGACTAAATTTAATGTGGAAATCACAAGAAACTCACTTATATATGTATGTGCATACATGAAATTTATATATGTGTATACATATATATATAAAGAGAATGAGAAAGATACAAATGTGCCCATTATAACTAAGCACATACATGTAAATAAACCCTGAAGATGTTGCTGATTGTTGTTATTTTTAAAAAATTAGTATTAGCACTATGCTCTAATATTAATTTTATGATGAGGAAATATGTCATAAACTATTTTCATTTTCTTATCCAAACTTCTCTATAGTTACCAGATTACTATGATTTTGATTCAGTATATCACAAAATAAGTTTGTCTTTTACCTCAAATAAAATCACATATTCAAAAGCCTTCCACTAATACGAAACTTGAGAATTTTAGCATAGTAAACAAAGTATATTAGAAGGCTTCCTTGACTATTACTAATTATTATTATTAATTTCAAAATAATTTTGTCTGTCAAACTTAAAGATTTAGAGTTTGGAGGACTGTGATTTAGCTTTCACTACAATGGTCCCCTTGAAAATTCTAGCATACCATTGTGTGAGGATCTGTAGAAATTCTTTCCCCGTAAGATTCTGTTTGTTTCCAATTTCCTAAGATTCAAGTGCTTTGTGAAAGAATATACAGTAAAACCTTGGTTTGGGGGCATATTTCATTACAGAAACAAGTTTGTTAACCAATTCACTTGTAGATCACAGCAAATTTCCCCAAAAGAAATAATGGAAACTTAGATGATTTGTTCCAAAACCTAAAAACCAGATACTCTTTCATGCTTTGTTCCTGTCCCATTTTTTGGAAACTTATGTGAAGGTAATTTTGTATTCCTAGTTTTATTTTATTTTATTTTATTTTTTGTCTTTTTGAGACAGGTCTCACTATATAGTTCAGGCTGGCTTTGAACTCACTTTGCAGCCCAGGCTGGCCTTGAACTCACAGAGATCCTCCTGCCTCAACCTCCTGAGTGCTCGATTACAGATGTGTGCCACCATGCCCGGCTCTCAGTTTTAATTTATGTTTGTATTTCTACCTGCTATAGCATTAGACAATGTCAGAAATCAAACTGGCAAAAAATGTCTTCTTTGAAAAAGAAAGAGGTAAGAGACAGAAGAGAACAAGCTGCAAATATGTGTATTTTTTATTTTTGCTATATTTTCCCCCATGGCACTGGACACAGCATGTCCTCCTTGGATCTCAGTTGAGCTTTCTATGCACATTTTCTCAATGGTGCAGGCCCTTGGCCTCTTCCTCTTTCCCAGTCTTCCCTGCCTTTAACTTTTTTCCCACTTGTATATTTCATATCATGCACATGTAAGCTAAGACCCTACTGCCATTTGGGAATTAATATTCTGGAAGAACTGAAGCGTAGTTTAAGGAAAAGCAGAAATTGAAAAAGGGGAAGATAGAGCATGTCACAGAACAAGGGACACTGGCTGCTATTTGCCATAGGTTTCCAGACTTTATGTAGAGATTCAGTTTCCCTGATTTCCCTGATAGATGGTTTCCATAACACCTCTCTCTTTCTCTCTCATTTCTACAGGCATCAATGATCCAGACGCCATAGTTAGTGAAACCCGACATAATTGTGAATAATATTGGCAGTGTTACTTTGTACAGGAGCACATTTAAAGTCTGACTTTTTCCCTATGAAAACAACTAATGAATCTAATGGCTGGTACAGTATTTTTGTCACTGAAGTAATCTCATGGAGGGAAATTGGACTTTTCCAATATCTCAAGTCAGGTATTTTATGATTTCTTCTTGTTCCAACCACAAGTATTCAAAGGCATCAGGATTGCTGGGCCTACTAAGTCCCATGCGGTGTGTGTTTTACATAATTATCACATAGAAATTTTAGTTTGCAAAATTGCAGGTATTACTGACCTTATTGTAGCCAGAAGAACTTGTAGATTTTCATCTGCTGGGAAATTGCATATACTACCCACTTTTAACTATCTTTACCTTTCTCAGAGTTTTCCTTGCAAAGGTCTCAGACTTTATTATCACTTTTAAAGTCAGCAATTTATTTTCTCATTCAAATGGTGTAGTCATGTGATTTACCAAAAAACTATATTGCAGTAATTTACTTATTACTCTTATTATTTAATTCAAAGCACAGAGCTGAAATTTTGGTTTAATAGCTAAGTGTAAAGTATTTCACACATTAATGTAGGCAATTTCTAAACTAAAAGGCAATTTCTAAACTAAAAGAAAATGACCAAATATAAGTGCATTCATTATATGACATGAGTCCTCTGATGGGAATGTATTAATGAAGGTAATGTATTAGATGGGCTTTATTATAATTTGTAAATATCTACAAAGAAAATAAAAGCAGAAATGAAATAGGAGATTACCTAAGGCAATGAAGAAATGATTTGAATTTTGGAATATGTGAGGAAGATCAAATGTCAAAAAATGAAAAACAAAGAGATACCTGAGGATAAAATACAATATTTTTATAACCATGGTTAAAAATAGAAAATCCCTTTACATCCCTATTCATTGAACTCTCTGGGTGTTATGGTTTGTGTCTAGATGTCTCCCCAAAGCCTCATGTAGTCATAGGATTTTTTCAGAGGTGGCTGAATCTAGAATGTGTGATGCTGTGATTACGGGTATATGATTACTAAATCAATCTACTGATTGGTTTGACTCCGTATTAATCCCTGTAGTCTGGATAAGAGAAAAGGGGCAGGGGGTGGAAAGATGTCGTCAAATTTTCGTGCTGCTTTTGCTGTCTTTCACGGGCACAAACTGCTGTCCTGTGGCATGTGCAACCCTGCCTTGGAGCCAGCTTATTATGGACTGAAACCTCCACAAACTGTGAGCTAAATACACCTTTCCTCCTTTAACTTGTTGGAGTTGGGTATTTTGTTCCAGAAACAAGAAAAGTAACTAAGACATCTTGGAAAAATACTACTAAACAAAATCCATCTAATTCAATCTTTAAATTTGACTGCTTTTTGTTTTTTGTGGAATTTTTCCTGAACTTCTTTTTCCTGAATTGACATAATAGACTGTGCAGCATACTTCTCATGTTTGAAAAAGCTGAATAGATTCTTAACATTTCACAAAGGGTTAGAAAAATATGTCACTGTCTGATAGAACTACATGTTTAGGCTGTGTGTCAAATGAACATTTATTTTAAAGAGTCTAACTTTGCTTACTGTTTTTAAAGTAGTTATAAATTTGGTAGTAACAGTTATCTGTGCTCTATGTATGACCATTTTTAATCTGAAAGGACTTTTAGGGGAAACATGTAACCTGGATCTGTTTTAGTATTTGTCATTTATATGATTATTCTCTTCATTATAAGTGCTAGGATCACAGAAAGAAATATGTGCACTACATAACTCAATAAAAACACAAACATACTACTGTGATGTTTTACTCATAAACATTTCACAAATGATCTCTTAAGAATCAAACTAATTTTTCATTATTGTTACAAAAATCACTCCTTAGAAAAAATGTTGACTGATGGGGTTCATGACACACTTTCTCAAAATATGACAGCATGGCATACAAAATACTTTAAACTGATGAAAACTGTGGAAATAAAAAGGGCCTTCTCACCTTCTCCCATCTTCTGTCATGAACCAGCTCACAAACCTAGCTGATTTCCACTAGGTCATTCCATAAGTCTCTCTCATACCCAGATGCATAATTGCTGTATTTCTGAAGACCCAGAACACAAAAGATCTGCACAAGCAAGACTTACTAAGTAAGCCCTCCCTTAGGTGTTACTACTACATCACAGCATTTGGCCTCCTGAATATTTCTGCATGAATATCCATAAAAATATACAGTGTTGCCTGCTGCCTTGGTGTCTTTATTTGTGAAGACTCCTGTGTCATATAAAGTTTATATTAAATCAACATATAGAATTTTCTTTTGTTCTTCCACTTTTTTGTTGGCTGCTTCAGCCATGAATCTAACAGTGGGTGACAGAAAATCCTTTTCTACCTCAGCATCATACACAAAATTAACAATTAATAAGTGTTGCTTAGTCTAGACAAGTTCTTGAAAGTTTAGCCTAACTTGTTGTAAGATGCACAGTTGTCACATTTTTTGTTTGTTTGTTTTATTAGACAAAGTCTCACTATATGGTTCAGGCTGGCTTTGAACTCACAATTTAGCCCATGCTGACCTCAAACTCATCGTACTCCTCCTGCTTCTGCTTTCTGATGGGATTATATACAGGTACCTGGTGCTCAGTTTTCAAATTTACTTCAGATTTTTCTACAGTCCATTGATGTCTTAACTGGCTTACTTACTTTTGTTCTTCTTTTCCAGATATTGCAGTCAAATATCCTACCTCTGAATTATTTGTGTTGACATTTTCATAATATCATTCATTTATGGACAATTGCAAGATATCAATTTTTGTAATTTGGACAAGGTATGAATTGAATTTTTAGAAGTAGAAACAACACGTGACAAGATCATTGCAGCTGTTCTTATATTTCACATATGATGTGAAATATTATGGAAATGTCAATACAATAATTCACTTATTATGGAATTGTTAACATGAAAAAAGTACACCTAAGGCTCTAAAAGTTTTATTGGTATAAGTTAAACATTACCCAGCATTTTAAATCAAAATAATAATAAATGGTATATTTTTAGTTTTGTAGCATTTCTTTATACCTGAAATTATCAATTTTATTTATTGATCATTATCTGCCTTCATATAATAAACCGAGGAACTTTGTGAAAATTGGGTTCCTATCAGACTTTAAATAATCAATTAACTACAAAAGTACCTCTCACTTGCTGGCCTTGCATTGATATAGTTAAACAAAAAACATCAAAGTTTCAAGCTAAAATGATACATTTTTCATTCAAAGTTAATGTTTCACTTTACAAGACATTAAGAATCTTATTTTATTAAAAAAATCTTGATAAAATAAATCTTTATAATATAATACCTGATCTATAATCCCATCTTCTATATTGGATGTTGTCTTTATAAAATATCTTACACTGAATGTGAAACTTCCTTTTATAGGTCACATATGCCAATCTGTGATACCTGCCTAAATAATAATATTTTAAAATAATCATATTCTGGTAGAAATTAAACTAGGCCACATGACTTTGCCTTATAGAAATATAAGGAAAAATGATAGAAAATCAATTTTTTGCCACTTCAACATAAAGGTAATTTAGGCTTGTGTAAAAATTCTTTAGCATTTCAACTCTAATCTCATACTATGATTTTTTTCTCATACATTTAAAATTCATTTAGCACCTATGCTGTACTAGCATTTGGTATATACTTACCACAGTAAAAAAACAAGATGCTAATCTTATAGATAATACACTTTGAGGAAGAGATAGTATATAAACAAGAAGACAAAAATAAATAAATAAATAAATACAGTGCTATTGGCCCACAGAGAAATGTACAGGTAGATGGACAACACTATCTCTTTTATCTTGACCAATTAAGGAGGATTTTTCCTGTGGAGCAATATTTCAGGGAAGATCTAAACAACATGAAGAAGTAGAATGGCAAGTGGAGCAGCAGGTACAAAGGCATTCATTTTGAGTGACTAAGAATCCCATCAGAGTCAGAGGTCTATGAGCAAGGAGTAAGAATGATAGGAATTGAAGCCAAAGAATGAGCTGGGTGATTTCATTTAGGTCCTGTAGGTGATAGGAAGGAGCTATAACTTCATTGTAGTTATGATGGTTATATTAGATTTTCAGTACTGTGACAAAATCCCCAGGATAATTAACTTGTAAAGAAGGTTTATTGTGGCTCACAGCTTGGAATATGCTGGTCCCTGATCAACTGGCCCCACTACTTTGGGTCTATGATGAGCCAGTCCACCTTGGCCATAGCACAGTGTAGAGCAAAACCACCCAGATCATGAGCCAAGGTCAAAGAGAAACAAAAAAGGGTTGGAGTCTCAGAGTCTACTTCTGAGGGTAATGCCTCAATTATGTGCAGACCACTAGACTCCATAGAGTCCATCTTCTAAAAGTTCCACCACATACAAGTAGTGCTACCCTATCAATCAAGCCTTTGACTTTGGGATTTCTGTTATAAATTCAACACCCAAACTACAGCAATTAGAAAAACTTTGCAACTTACAAAGAGAAGAGTGATGAGGTCTGATGTACATTTTTGAAAGACTTTTCTTTAAAAAATACCACTTTCTAACTAATGTATGGAAAGTAGTATGTGGTATCTGGTATAACATTTAGCTAGCATTTTCAGAACAGAGATGATAGATATGTCCAAAGTAATTTCAAAAGTAAGTTGCCATTACTTGGTGATGGAGTATTACAGAATATGAAGGAAAGATAAGTTTAGAGTAACTTTTAAATGTAGTCTGAGCAACAGAAGAATAATGGTGCTGTTTATTGAACTGGAGAAGTTGAGGTTAGATTGAGTTAATTCCACTAGCTATCTACTATATGAATCTGCAGTTTGAGGAAAGACTCGGGGCTGAAGATGTATTCTCTGGAGCTAGTGACAATGACATTAGGTGGTATTTACATCCTTGAGGCTACATGAGATCACTAGCAAGTGAAGAGAGCTAAAGAAGAAAAGAAGCCTAAGAACTGAGCACAGCAGCAAGACCAATGAAGTTATCTGCATGAGGAGAAAGAGCTAGGGACTAAGAGGTTGCAGCCAGTGTGTCAAGAAGATAACTCAGAGATAATTTTCTAAAAGTGATGGAAAGACACAACACAACAAAACTAAAATCATGTTTTAAGGTGGGCTGAATAAAAAACTCTATCTGCGAAGGCACATGAAAGAAGAACTACGTTGAATTTTACAGTTTCACAGGAGCAATATTATCAGAGTAGTGGAGAAGAAAACCTAGTTGATTGAACTGAAGAGAAACTGAAGGAACATGAGTGAGTAGAGTCAACATGAAGAGCTCCATGAAGGAGTTAAATGAGAAGAACAGACAGATGAGCAGTAGCTGCACAGAATTCCGGCAAATAGATTCAAGGGAGATTTTTAGTTCTGTTTTTAGGAGTGAGATGTTTTGAAGGATTTTTATGTTGATAGAGAAGGTCCATCAAGACAGGAAAAGGTGAAGAAGAGGCATAAAGAACATCCTTAAATAGGCAATAGGAAGTGTAATATAGTACATAAGTGGCCAGAGATAGAAGCAAAAATAATTCACACATCATAACAAAAAGAATGGACAGTTGAATTGGACGAAAAAAGAAAATTGAAAGAAAGAAAAGAAAAATTGAAGAAAAGAAAATTGAAGTTGAAAAAGTTGAATTGGAGACAGAAAGTTTTTCTCTTGTGGTTGCTACTATTTTATTATGGAAATAAAAAGTACAGCTCTCATTTGACAATGGCAAGAATTTAAAAAATGATGCAGGAAGTAAAAGAAAAAAGAATGTGCAATAGAGTTAATTCAAAGTTTTAAGAGCAAATAATGGAAGAATTGCACACTTTCAGAGGTCTTAAGATTTGGTGCCATGAATTAAAATAAGACTACAGAATATTGTATGTGTATGTGTGTGTGTGTGTGTGTGTGTGTGTGTTTGGCATCAAAGATGATATTTAAACACTATGAAAAGGGATATTTTCTAAATGGTCATAAGCTAAACAGTTTGTTAAATATTTTGACTAGCACTCCTGGATATTTGCAAGATATGGGTAAAGAGTTTGCTAAACCTGGCATTGCTTTGCGGATGAAAATATGCTGAAATGTGAATTCAGAAAACTTTTGAACATGCATTAAAGGGTATAATTTTAGTAATGGAATACAAAACCTAAGCTCAAGGAAGAAGGTAAGGAGATGAAGAAACAATAAACAGTGAAAGCTATGGGTGGATAGGTGTCAATCAATTTTTAAAATGAGATTGTGTTAGCTGATCTGTAAATATGGCCACAAATGGCTTCTAACCATGTAATAATATCCACTTTCAATATGTCATTTCACTATTTCCATAAAAAGGAAGCAGTTTTCTTATCTCTAGAATCTGGGTTGACCTTGAGACTGGTTCTGACCCAGAGAATGTTTGACACAATGTGGAATTGAGTCACTTCTCAGCCTAGGGAAAATATATTTCATACCTTGTACATTGGCCTTATTGAAACACTGGCACTCCATGTGAAGTTCTGGATACCTACATGGAGGACGAGAGATCACATCCATACAGAGAAAAAGCTGAGAGCCAGCATCAATCAGTAGATGCTTGCCAAAAGTATCATGAGATAACAAATTGCTCTTTTAAGCTATATTGCTTTCAGTTTGTCATGTACCATAAAATCACTGATACAGAGACTTAAGACCAAACAAGCTAAAAAACTAAAATATAATAGGCCATGTTAACTTCTCCAATTCACTCACAGTTCCCTCTGATTATTCGGTCACTTGAACACTAAATTTAAATTGTATACAATAAAAAAGAGGAAAAAGTATTGCTAGTATACAGAATATAAAATACACAAATTAAATACTAACACTGGTTATTTTGTTTTGTAACTACTATCATGACTGCCAAAGAAATCCTTGCACCTCATGGTTCTTACACTCACTAGTACTAAGAGTCAAGCAGTGAAGCCACTATGTCCCCGAGAGTTTTTGTGTTGGTTGTGATGTCAGCAAAGTCAACCCCAGGTAATGGTTTACTTCACTGAGCCGTGGAGCTTTAGCATTCCATTTCCTTTGGAAAGGAGTTCAACCCATTTTCAAGACAAGAACTGGAATAGACCTATCCCCAAATCACATACTGAGTACCTTTCTTGGGACCACTCCTATGCCAACCTCTGTAACACAAAGGTCCAGTCAGCACACAGAGATGATACTAGGTATTTGAAGAAGGAAAATTTAATGTAAATAATTGATAGCTAGTTGACTAAAAGCAGGAAAAGAGATTTGAAAAGTTCCATAGCTGTAGTAATTACAGGGAAGACATGCACTGCAAGAGTTGAAAAAAATACAAAAAAGAGGTTGGATTTACTAAGTCTTAGAGAAAAGAGTCCAGAGAAGCTGAGAGGCAAACCTCTGAGGTCTGCTCAGCTGGTATCGGTGTGTACAAGTTTGGCTGTCTTATGAGCCTGGAATCTTGACCTCTAAAAATAGGGCATGTGTTACTGAGTATTGGTTTCTCTGAAAGTCAACAAAATGAAGCTGATTACACAAAGGATGGAAAAACTACAAGCCTAATTCACCTGCTAGTGTAGGAAGAACCTGTTCCAGCTTTGGTAAAGAAACATTGCTAGAGTATTCAGAAATCACCACCAGAGAGCTCACAGGATACCACAAAAGTGGACATGCCAGTCCCGTTTCTTTCCCCAGGCTCACAGACTTTCTCTAGATCACCTTTTTGGAGAAACTAATCATTGGGCCAGCTAGCAGAATAGATACTTGTTATACAAGTCTAAAAGGGTGATGAAAGGACAAGCTACCTAAAACCAAGAGGAAAGAAAAAAATAAAAGAATTTAAAGTGAGGAAGACAAATGTAAGAGTCCATTTTCCTTCTAGGTAGCAAAGAGCCTACAAGATATTTAATTGGTTTGATGATACATTTTTTTGTGCATTGTGTATATCACACCTATGAAAGTTACATGGTTGATGTGCATGGTTGTCTGCCCATCAAAACTGAGGCAGCCTAAGGCCTTGTCTTAGTTCACTTTGTTTTCAGAGTTATTTCCCACCACTCCAGAGCACTTAGTCTCCACAGAATTTGGCTTAACTTCTCTTAGTTCAACTTGGTAGTAATTCTTATGATTTCGAACATGTGCATAGTTTTGATTACTCTGCAAGTTATAATTGCCTCTTATCTGTCTTTGCCACTAGCTATCGTTATTCGATTTTTCTCCATTTCTTCACTTGACAATGTTCACAATTGGCTAGGAGCCCGATTACTGAGAGATCTTCCTTACCAACATATGGCTGAATCTGAATGATTGCACTGGACTGGAGTGTGCTCATTTAAGTCTAATGAGGTCCACAGAGGTGACTGCATGACTCATAACATGAAGTCATTTTTCCAATTATCTTTCTGATAAATGCATTAGAAGGAGAACCCTTTCAATAGATTTCCACAGCTGCTGAAGGGATCAGGTGTCAGAAGATTTCCAGCTTTGTTCTGCTGTTCTGGTCAAATAACTTATTTTTAACCAGACTCTGACTCTTGATGCAGCTGGTGGTGATCATATGTCATCTGAGTCTAAGCCCAGTTCAAAAACTGTCCTTGTTACATTACTAGGACTGAAGAAATTTCACAAAGGATTGGTGATAACTTTTGATAGAGGCGTTAGTCTTTTTAAAATGAAATGATTTTATGTGGCGTATTACAAATATCTATGCACAACATAGTTAAACTATCCCACTCCTGAGGTCCAACACTTAGTGAGTGTAAAACATATATGTGCGAGTATAATAAAAAGACCCAGGGACACTGACATTACCCTAAAATAGCACCTAATTCCATTTTGGCCTTTCACCACCTTTGCATTCAAAGTCAGCACGTAGGTTCTCATTTAGATAAATGAGAAGAGAGAATTTTGAAACCAATAGAGGTTCTCCAAGCCAGTAGGGAAGCACTGACTTATAGGGACTTGGTTGCATGCTCCAAGGTGTAAAGAAGAATATCATTCCATGAGTTTTGTGGGGAGTGTGTGCATATACTTTGGGGAAACCCGGACACACATTTACAAGGCGAGATTTTTTTTTATTTTATTTTAAAGATAAAAGGAGGGAAACATTAACAGACATATAACATTTTACAACATATCACAAGCACAGTACAGACAATACAGAGTTACAAACAAAGTGGTAGGGAATTAACAATGGTTGTTGTATTACATATTGAAAACTTCAAAGTGGCTTCTCATGAAAACAGATATAGACATGCAATACTGGTCAACCAGAAACTCATTGACAGTTTCTTTCAGCATAGAAATAGAAGACAGAAGAACAACCATGTTAACTATCCTGTATATACATACATACAAAATTTCTCCTTCTTTCCCTTCTCTTTTCCCACATCCCAGAAGCCCTTTACTCTTCAGTGGTTTCCTATCATTTCACAGTGTCTATCATACCTCCAAGTTTAAATTAACTCTTTCAAGGTTTACACTAGTGACACAATGCGGTGCTTGCACATGTATGTTTGATTTATTTCACTTATGAGTATGGTCTCTAGTTGTGACCATTTAAATATAAAGGCCTCAAGTTTATCTTTCTTTACAGCTGAGTAATATTCCATTATATAAAAGTACCACAGTTTTCTTATCCAATCCTTGGTGGGTGGACATTTGGGTTGCTTCCATATTTCAGCAATTACAAATTGTGCTGCTATGAACATAGGTGCACATATATCACTGTGATATGATATTTTTAGATCTTCTGGGAAAATACCCAGCAGGGGGATAGCTGGGTGGAATGGGACCTCTAGACCTAGTTTTGTGAGGAATCTCCAAACTGATTTCCACAGTGGTTTCACCAGTCTGCATTCCCACCAGCAGTGGAGAAGGGTTCCTATTTCTCCACAAGGCGAGATATTTTATGAAATGAGGAACTGCTGTGCTACGTTGGATATCAGCTCTCAAATCACTAGAAGTTTCTTCATTTGATATAAGACAGTTAAGATTTACTCTTATTTTGAGAAGTAAGTGTCATGATTTTTCTTCTCTTCTTTCTTTTGAGACAGGGTCTCACTATGTCATTCAGGCTCGCCTCAAACTCGCTTATGTAGCCTAGGACGGCCTCAAGGTACTTACAGCAATCGTCCTGCCTCAGCCTCCCAAATATGGCATTACAAGCATGTGCCATCATGCCAGGCTGATTTTTTCCTAATAATGCAAATTTTTGACTATAATTTGAGAGTTGGAAGGCTGAACTTCACTCAGCCTTAGAGATAGCTTGGTAAGCATGTATATTTGGCCTGACAGTAAACACACATATGTTTATTTACGTACTGTAATTCTGTCATTTTTATTACTAACAAAATAAAAACAAATTACAGAACAGCAAGTCATCTTTATTTAATTCCTCCCTTTTAGCACATCAAAACAAAATTCTTATAACATGTTTTCCAGAATACCTTCTTTAAACTTCTACCATTTTACTCTTTTTCACTCACTAATGTCAAAAACTATGTTGCAGTTATTTTAAAATTATTGATTCCTTGGTTTATTTTGTTCTTTTTTAGTTGGTAAATAAAAAATTCAGTATACTTGTCTTGTCAGACATGATGCTTTAAGGTATACCTATATGATATATGGATACACACTGTGTTGGCTTGGGGCTTATTTTTGCAAGGGGAACAATACAATACAGGACACATATTTTATAAGATTATTTGTAATAGTCACCCAAAGAATGATATACAAAAGAGTGCAGGCAATCTGTCCACACACTAAGACCAAGGAGACTAGTCGAGGGCCTGGATCCCACAAAAATGTCCTGCATGAATCCAGCTGAAGACCTAGAGCTCATAACAATGCCAAGTCCAACTGGGGGCCCAGAGCCCATAACAATATCGCGTGCAGGCCTGTTTCATGGATCTGCGCTGCAAAAGCTTGAAGGTCAGTGGTGGAATATAGGAAGTTTGTGCCAGTGGGATGAAGGATCTGTGCTAGCAGGCTGAGGGATCTGCACTGGAGCCAGGAAGCAACACTCAGAAGAACCAGAGCTCCCCCAAAAGGTACTACAGCCAACAATGAACTTACAGTGAGGTCCCGAGCTCCTCCGATGATCAAGATGGCCAAGTTCCCATTAAGGAAGCCAATGCAGCAGGCTTCTCCAGAAGACCAGCAGTGCACCATCTTCCCCTCTGGAGCTAGGATGTGATGCTCAAAGTGAGGACCAGAGCTCCCCCAAAGTGAACCAAAGCCATTCTCAGTGCCAACAAGGTCCCAAACTCCTAAAAGGATGGAAACAGCTGAGTTCATCAGGAAAGCCAGCATATGCAGCTCCTCCAACAGAACCAACAGCTCCTTACAGCTTCCATAAGCTCCCAACAGCCTTACTTCTCCTTCTCCATTGCTGCCTCTTCTGATGCTGGCAACAATCCCCCAGGTGGGCCTCCCACACCCAGCACCGTGGCTACTCAGTTCAGTTCAGCTGGGGGTTATAAGTTGACCACCAGTTGCCAATCCACTACACACAAACTGTGAAATAGCTAAATTGAGCTACTTAACATCTTTGTTACCTCACACAGTATTCATGTTTGTGGTAACAAATTAGTCTATTCTCAACACTTTTTTAAGAATACACTATATTGCCATTAACTACAGTTACCGTGTTGTACAATGCATCTCTTGAACATATTCCTCCAAAGTAAAATTACACATCTTTTGACCAGCATGTATCCCAGCCTCTTGTAATCAACATTCTAATCAGAGATTCTGTGAAATCAATTTTTTCAGATCATATACACAGGAGATTGCACATTATTTGTGTCTCCATGTCTAGTTTATTTCACTTAACATGGTATCTCCAGACTTATCCATGTTGTTGCAAATTGTAAAATATCCTTCATTTTTAAGATTCAATAGCTTTCCATTCTACACATGTGAAAACTGGGGGCCCAGAGCCCAGTATATACTCTAGTATATACTATAGTTTCTTCATGTAGTATATACTATAGTTTCTTCATTCTGTCATTCCCCAGTGAATATCTAGGTCAGTTGCATATTTTGGCTGTTGTGAGTCATAAGATAAAAACATGGACTCACAGCTCAAATAGTGAAATCCTTTCCCTCCAACATATACATCATAGTGAAAGTCCTTGATTGTATGGTAGTTAGTTTTAGTTATTAACATGATCTTCACCTTTAGTTGATTTTTAGTAACCTTTGGTATCTTTCTGAATCTTGATGGGATGTTTTGCATTACAAGAACATCTCTCAAAAGCAATATTTTTAAAGTAAAGTTTAGTAATGTATTTATTATTTCACTGAAAACATGAATTTTTATGAAAATGTAGATATGACTATATTTCATGTTCTAAAAATAAGTAAATTAAAAAATAAACATTAGAAATTAAGAATAGAACAAATATAAAAGGTGGTCAGTTAAGCTACTTTTATGAAGATGTGATACACATAACTTATGAATTTTATTTCTTTGAATATAACTCAGGAACAAAATTACTTCTGGTATACTTCTGCTGGATAATTCTTATAAAATATTATAATACTACCAATGCACCTTGCAGATAAATTTGCTTTTAAGACATTTCTTTTATTGATGTTTTATTTTATTTTGCATTAACCTCATATTTTAGAATACTTGATACACTCTAGTGGAGAGAGTTGTTTTTCTTAGAATTTAAAGCAGAGTGCTATAGATACTTATTTTTCTTAATCATTAAAATACTACAACATATTTGTGGGGAAGGAGAGTCAAACTGACCAGTATATTTTTGTAACATGTGTTCTCTAAAGTGAAATATAAGTATGCAACATAAATCTAATATTTCTATCAATGTTAAAATCCTCCTAGCTACTACCATTTTGCCTCTCCCACAATAAAAATAGTTACTCTGTTATTATTATACATCTGCTTATGAATAAAAGATGATTATTTACCTGCCAGATAATGCAAAGAAGAATCAGTAATTTCACTAAGGATAAGAAAGAGGAAATAGCATGTATACATATTATATATGTTATATATAATATAAAGAAAGAGAGAGAGTGAGTTGGCATTAAAAAAAGGATAAAGGAAAACTTGAGCTTTTGGCTTCAAAATATAATTCAGTACAGCTTTGTTTTATTGTTAGCAAAAGTGTGAATGTCACATATAAGACACTTGATTATTTCACATCAAATAATATCATTAATTTCTTGCCTCTTGTGTAATATAAAGTATATATAGGCATAATAGACTATTCTACCAATGAAGCTACGCAGAAAATGTCAGAACAGCATCTTTCTAAAGATAATGTCTGCTAAATAGAATTTGGCAAACTATCAGCCACACACCACATCCAATCCATGTGTGTTTTATAAATAAAATTGTACAGAAATTCAGTCACACCCATGCCTTCCTGTATCGTGGATAGCTACTTCATAGCTACAAGTATTTTGTAACAGACTCCATGGCCAAAAAATTGGGAATGTTTATTATTTGGGTCTTTACAGAAAAGTTTTGCTGACTTTTCCAATATATGTTCATGTGGTCTACTTTTTATGTTTCATGCACAATTTTAATTGTGTTAAATTTAATTACACCACAATTATCATCAGAAAGCACATATCAGAAAGCTTATGTCTACATTTGTATGCACACATATAAAACAGCTGTCTCATTCATAGCATCTAAAGCCAAGTAGAAAATGTTTCATAAGAAAACGTAAAAATGGGGACAGGGCGTTGTTAACTATCATCCTTATTTTATAAGAAAATTTCTAAATATATCTTCCAATACCTAAAGACACCAATGCACTATAAATTTAAAAATACTTAAACTATCATATCATTTCCTTCAATTTATTCCTTTTCAGATATGTACACATTTATTTCATTCTATTTATTGGTATTTACTCTTCTGCAATGCTAAGTGTAAAACACATTTTTTCATCTATGAAAAACAACATAATTCCAGCAGGCATACCAGAAAAATAAGTGAAAAATTTTGATGCAAGAATATTTCAGATGGTGTGGTAAGTGCTTGGTAAAGTCTGTCCAGAGAGAGCACAGTAGAGTTATAAGCTTTCATATGACCCTGTAACTCAAGATAGATATATAGAAACTGTCCCTTTCCTAGTTCTTAAAAGAAAAATGTACACAGCTGCCTTTTTACTAAAGTCATGTAGAACACAAAACACAACTTCAAGCCTCCGTGCATCAGTCATGCAGAAGTTCTTTACAGTAAAGCTACCAGTGATGCTAGACCTTGTTCGTAAGAGGAAAAGAAGCCCACTGGGAAATTACTACATTGGGAGATTTTAAACGTTTTGAGAAAGGGAAAAGGGTAAGTTTTTTTTCTCTCGAAAGTGGAAATTCAAGAGAGTTTCTTTTTACAGATCTTTGGTAATGAAAGCAGCAAAAAAGGAAAATAAAATTTGGAAGAGGGGTGTCATTATCTAAGGGAGACTGCAGCTGATAAAAGCTGATGTTTTTCTCTGGAACTTCATGCTGAACAGGATGAGAAGTCCCAGGTAATGCTCAGACCCTTTTCAATCCAGGGACCACTTTGAGCATCTAGGAAACAATTGGGATGTAGAAATTGTTGTAATTACTTTTCTGAATCGTAGTTAGTAAGCTTGCTGCCACTGCTGAGGAAAAGTGCGTGGTCAGCCTCTTTTCCTCAGTTCCTTCAACCTAGGATCTCCTTTATCCTTATCTAACTACACTCTCCCAACTCACTGAGAATTGCGATGCTTATTTTTCTCTCAGGGGCTATGTTATGATGTAACAATACCATGAATTATATTGAGTTATGTAGGAAAAATGAAGTTAATGTTATACTTGACATCATAATGCACTGTATAATATCCTATATGTGTTTTGATACACATTTGGAAACTAACACAGATAAAGTAGAGCTGATATAACGGAATAATTGTGTAGTAAATGACAGAAGCTCATTCCCATTGAACAACAGTACAGTACAATACAGTGTTAAAGAAAAAGCCTTTTCATCCAGCTTTCTTTGAACACGTACTTGATCAAAATTATGTGTAAAGAACATCTTTCCTACTTTTTGATTTTAACAAAGGCAAATTTAGTTCTCTAAAACTTGAAAACAGAAAAGAAAAAGAAGGAAAAAAAAAAAAGAAACCAGTTCTGTGAAACGGTACCTCATTTCTGGAAAATAATTTATACCAGCCCTTACGTTCTATAGAAATAAAAGTCTAGCAGTTCAAAGTTTAAGTTTTAAGGGAGTATCAGATTATGTAAAATTAAATTTGTGAAGGATGTACAGAGTCTCAAACACCGATCACAAATAAACAGCTTTGTTGTTAAAAAAAAAAAAAAAAAAAAAGGTATACTGGATAATAAAGAAAATATTTTTAACAAGTCATTCCATACAAGGAAGCTCCCAAAGAACTGGCATATTTATGTCAATCAAGAAGATCTTTAGAAGGAATGAAAATGTGTTTAAGCACCTAGAGGTATGCTGTTTGAAAAATGATTAACCTGTGTGTGAGGACTCCAAGTGAAGTAAGAAGGCATTATGTAAAAGATCCAAGCTGACAGGTTATTGTTTAGTATAAGAAAATATGCTTGCTTATAATCAGGGTTGTTCAAAGTAGGGATCAGCTGCTTCAGAACTGAGTATGTTGAGTTCTTAGCAGGGGCTAAGAAGGTTGACAAGGTCATTATACGGGAGATGAAATTCTAAACTGGGTAGATAGACTAGACAGATGAATTTTCAGATGTTTTAGATTTGCCAGTTTATCTTACCACGTTGCTCTTCAAAAGGAGGGAATAGACAAGATATTCAAAATGAATAATGCAAAATACAGTAGTACCTCCGTTCCCAAATGCTTCTGTTCACAAACAATTTGATTTACAGACAGAAGCATTCGGCATAATTTTGCTTCCCTTAGTGAACTCCACATGAAGTGACAAATACGGGTGCAGACAACTTCCCCAGAACTGTGGAGCAAATTAAGTTCGTGAACCTAGGTACCACCGTATCAAAACAAACTAAAGATGCAGTGTTCATGTCATCTGCTAATTCCTGGAAACTAGACTAAACAAAAGTTTAAAAAAGGCTGGGGTAAATAATTTTTGTATGAACCAACCGAACTCAAAAAATGTAATGAATGTTGCAATAATATGAAAATTAGTCTATATAATAGTTCATTTTCATTGACAGAATATGTATACATGAAGAATAGCAACTTTTCCTTGGACTATAGTAAGTTTTTGTTTCCTTATAGTTTAATGTCTGTCTGAAATTAAAAGAAAATCTGGTTTCAGAAACCTAAAACAATAAATGTGTCTGAGCTGTCAAACATTTAAACCCCTTTGTATTTTGTAGAGGAAAAAGTGATACCCCATCAGACATAGCAAAAATTAAGAAAAAAACAATTTAATAGAACAGTTGTGGAGAGCGGCAAACATCTCAGCTGCTCAGGATGGTACTAACTGAATGCGAGCGAAGCTTAGGTCCTTTCCTCTTGCTCAACGTGTGGTGTAGACACTTCCTCTCCACCACCCCGGTCCTGTCCACAGCAGTACATTAGGGGAGGCAGCAACACTAGAATTATTGAGTGGTTTTGTGTTTGAGATTCTGGTTGTTGCACTAAATGCTTTTTAATGAACACCATAATATACTTCTAATGTATAGTTTCTCTATATCTTTTTGTGGTTCTTTGAGATTAATATTTAGGTAAGGAAAAGTATAATTCTTCTAACTGCCAGAGTTTATTTTTTAGTCCCTTCCTTAACTACTAATCTTTTAAAATAATTATCTTTGAATCACAGGTAAAGCAGACTCTCAAGTCAACATTTTCATGAAATGATGACTTATCAGAGGAAGTAACAGCGTACAGATATACTAGTACATTAAAGCAGGTATGAATTTCGAAGTGAATTTTTTTTATGTCAGGAATACAATGCAAATGTTAATATTCCCCTGTGTAAAATAATAGCAAATGAAAGGAAATGAACATAAACTACTGATTCAACTGATTGCAATCAATGCTAGTAAGGATGTAGAAATAGATGCCTTAGAAATTTTCAAGAAGGTTACACGATACTAATCCACTGTCTTGAGTTATTTAATGTGTCTTCTGGAGATGCACATGCTGATGGGACTTTATTTATATCCTATAATTAATGTCTTGCTTACATATTTTATTCACGAATAGTGAACAAAGTTTGTTGGACAGTCACAAAATAACTTTTCAAGTTTCTCTTTTATATTTAATTTTGTATTCTGCTTTATTTTTACAGCCCTTTTGTCACTTTCTAAAAACATAAAAAAGGCTTTTGAAAAGCAGTTTCATAACACAATTCTGACAAATGTAGCTAATAGATGATTCCATTCTTTTAAAACATTCTCCTATCTACATTAAATTTCTTATGATTACACTTTTAATAAGAAAAGATAATACATTTTGGTTTGTATAATTATTATTGATTTGCTTTCACTTTTTAAAATGTACTTTCAAAGTAACACAGTGCTTGGGCGCTACTACTTCATCAAGCTTACGGTCATTTTCGCAAAGTGATTTTGATCTTAGTCAGGACTGTTCCAATAAAGTGGATTGATAATCAATAAAAGAAAAATCATATATAAATTGTTTTGATCTATCTATGGCTATATATAAGTTTAAGTATTTGTTCCAATAGCACATTCTCAAAGACCATTTCTCCAGCCTTTGTTTTACTTTTTTAAGACTATACATTGGAAAAGTGAGGAAACATTTACGATATTTACAAAATGTGGGACTTTATTCTGAGGTGTAAATATTTCTTGCATCTGGCTTAATCATGTTAGATGCATTCCTTAATGATGTTCATATTCCAGGTATTAATGCCCGCTCGACACAAAAGATAGAAAAATATCTTTTTCTATATTAGTAAGCACTGGTGGTGAGACGGTTTTACTAAATGCAAGCAAACTAAACCAGAAGGATTTTTAAACAATTAGAGGTGATGAGAAGGGATAGAAAAATATCCTTCCTACCATTTTAAACAATTGATGGCCTTTGATTAGTAGATTCAGGTCACTGACAGTTTAGGGTTTGTATGTATTTCCCTATTTCTAGGACCACTCATCATGTGTTAAATAAAGCAATTTTTTCTAATGTGATGTGGTTTATAGTTTACCTTTCTTGCAGTATGTTCCAAATTACAGCACTATATTACTGTTTCATCTACAATAACTACAAGTTGGACTCATTTTAATCAAATATAGGTAGAAGGTTAAGTTTCTCAAATATCGTTAGGAGCCTCCCACCCCCACATCTTGTTTATCCCTAAAACTGCAGCTTATTTCTGTGTGACGAGAAAATAGACAGGGACAGCCAAGACGGTCTGAGTGGGCGGAAGCCTGGTTCATATGCCACACACAAACCCATGCATCCTCTTCCGGACCTGCATTGACTGGGAAGAAGGAATGTTTTTCATTGCTAGAAGACTGTGTCCCTTTGCCAAGCACTGTACACAGAGGGCCTGTCCACCTAGATTTTGTGTGGTTTCTTTCTTTCTTTCTTTCTTTCTTTTTTTTTTTTCGGCACTGGGGATCGAACTCACGACCTCGCGCTTGCCAGGCAGGCGCTTATGCCGCTGAGCTGTATTCCCAGCCCCTTTTGTGTGGTTTCTAATTCATCCATGCAGGCGTTGTGTGGTTGTCACTGCATCCACCAGAGATGATGCCTTTTTCCAAACTGCATAAAGCTGAAGGATAGATCACGGTATCACAGGCTGTTCAGCAAATCAGCAGACTGCATTGCCCAAGGAGAAGAGGCAAAGAGCACCAGAAATCTAGGAAGAAGTTAGAAGTCAAATTATTTGTTTGGGATTAAAAAACAATCTTTGAAATTCAAGAAAGATACTGTAGCTTTGAGAGGAAATGCTTTGATTTACAGTAGCTTGGTTTTTCTGAGTTTTAAAAGGGTAAAGCCTGAAAGATATAAAGAGAGATGGAAAATAGAGTGGACGGAAAACTGAACTAACCCCACGAAGAGCTAAATGTTCTCATGTTGGGAAAGAAAGGCCTATTTGAAGGGAAGAATAAAACACACTAGGGAGGGCTTCCAAAAGGGCGCTCTAATCTGACCTCCTCCGCAGGTTCCAGTGTTCAGAGACAATAGATATTTAGGGACCCTAAAAGAAATGAAACTTGTTCCTTGACTTCCAGAGTGAGGCTAAAGAGATGACAAGTTCTGCAGAGTTACCAGATCACAGAAACCTCCAACAGCTATAGGACTGACCTGAGGACAGGTCACACAGTCATAGGCGCACTGAAAGAACTTACTGCTTGCTTATAGCTGCCAAATAGTGTTGCAGAATATGCAGATTTTCCTCTGTGGTTCTGTGAAAAGGAATAGACATATTTAGTGAAGGCGAGGCGGTCTGAGGGTGTGGGCAGGAGAGAGTAACCTCTATGAACCTAATTATATTGGGATACCAGGCAGTGAATGCCAATAGCTCAAGCAATGCCTTCCCGTGCTGTTGCCTGAGATCTGTTTTAGCCAGCAAGAATTCTGAAGGACATGGACAACTATATTTAATTGAGCAAATTCTAAAGTGATTGAAGCATTTTCCTCTACTTAGGCTTGCACAGTCTTAAATTTAGTCATTATGAGTTTAAATAAAGACAATTGTGTTTTCTGTAAACCTATGGTGTTTGGGTTACAAAAATTCATAGTCTGTGAAAAACGATATAAAAAGCTCTACAAAAAGAGATTCCTAGATTGTTATCCAAATTCACCACATTGTTTTAAAACATTCGTTAAAGTACAATTACATGTTTTCAAAATTACATGCACTTACCATATTTGAGGGAGTACTTGTTTGTCTTTATAGTTTATTTATTCACAGTTACAACCTGAAAAGCCTTGCATCTAGCCAGAAACATCTTCATATCTAATATGAAAAGAGCAAATTAGGATAGCTAAAAGGAATGGTCAACTTGTGGCTAAGAAGGGCTAGAATTTAATTAAATCTCAAGATTTCACCCCACTGTCCTTTCAGAGTGCCTCTTACTATCCATTGTAAAGTGGGAGAGATTCATCTTGAACTTGCAGCAAATATTCCTACCTTAAAGGCATAATCAAGTAGACACATTGATACAATCACTGGTCTGAAAACCAGACAGAGCCGTTTCTGTTTGTGAACATCAAGGAAACACAAAGGGATTAACAAAAATGTTTGTTTATATACGGATATATAATTGTATGGATATTGATCTGTACATTCTATGGACATGGGGGTAGCAAATATATTTTTGTAAGCCCACAAATATTTCTATCCTTTGATCACCTTTATCAATATTTCCTGGAGGCTAAGTATCTTTCAAAAATAAATTATTCTATTCTTCAATAAATTACAGTATCCACAGGAAATCGACATGGATTAAGGAGCCAAATTCTGTTACAGCAATGTTGCAATGTGTAAAGTGAAATGTGGCTGTAGTAATCATCACTGCATATTTTAGAAAATATAATCTTTTTTTCTTGAATGTATTTGTGTAGTAAAATTATTTAATTATAATGTGTGAATGTGTGTATAAAGACTTCAGTGAGAACACAAAATCTCTCAGAAACTTCACCTCGAGTGAGACTGGAGATAAAATACAAGGTATCTTTATGCAGGGTGTGAAAAAGCTGACTAAAATATTTACGTATTAATATCCCATTGCAAAGATCACTGTTAGCTCATTGGCCTTAAATTATTCACTAGGTTCAATGGATATTATTTTTGGCTTCTGCAGTCAGACCTTATAAATACATTTCTAAGGTCACACACTCTACTTTTCATCTAAATCTTTCTTCCTCTTTTCCATTTTAAAAGTGAACATTAAATGAAATTACCTGACATTCAACCTTAGTGAGTCAAACCCTTCTTTGAACCACAAATGAGACTACAAGGATATTATTTTGGAAGAAATAGGGGGTTTTAGTGTCAGGTTTTATAAATATTATTTTTTAAATGGCAATTACAAAGTAATTTTCTTGTTTAAGAACAAAAAATATCATATTGAAGTATAGTATCCAAAATATTTTTAGATTACTCAGAGTTCATGGTCTTAAATAGACCAGCTACCTTCCTTACCAGCATCTTTGCATAATATTTTAAATTATTTTTGTGTGTCTTGCCATGTAGTAACTGACACATAGTAATCTGAAAAGTAGGAGTCTCAGATTGTATGGGATATATGGAACTTAATTTTGGTTCCTTCTAAACTTATTTTGCTTTGAATTCAAACACAGTAGGTTATGCTTTATCATAGTGGCATTACAAGAACCTGCCAACAATAACCTCATTCAGATCAAGAGTATCAACGTAGAATAGAGAATCATTTGTCCCTTTTACTCAAACACAACCTTGGGAAACCAGGAGCCAAAACTGAATGCTTGACCTGCATTTGATCTTGAGAATTCACCATGTATACTTCAGTAGGGTTACTGTGATTGTCAGATAAGCTCACATTTTAAAGCACAATAGCTAATGAACATAGTATGCTATGTACTTTTCAACTCTTGGTGTACAAGGCAGTCTCTCTGAGTCAAGCATACTTCTCCATCTTCTGAATGTGTCTTTCTAAACGTAGTGTGCTTTCTTCCGTGGGTGATATGCCCACTCATATATGATTACCAATGCAGTAGATAAGTACATGTGAGTATCAGCTAGGCAGTTGCCCTATATTACCAATGGTTACATACTCTCCCAGTCCTAGCATGAGGCCCTGAAATTCCAGAAACTTATACTTCTCTGCATCAACCTCATTTCTCTTTTTAGTGCACAGCTATGCTTCACTTCCTCCAGACAGGTGTCAAATTGACACTTCTCCTGGGTCCCCACGCCCATGGCCACACTCTCAGACTTACTTCTTGGCTCATAAATCTCCTTTCCATTTCCTCCTCAGTTCTGGACTCTGGCTGCCAAATGGAGAGGCTGCTTTTTAAGGGACAATTTTAAAAACTTAAATACTTGGGAGACAAGAAAAGCTAAATCTTGAAAAAATAATTCATGAGCACATGCTTCGGAAATCCTGGGGGGCAACTACACGTACACACAGCGATAGTGATACGGTACCTGGAGCGCAAAGTAGAGTTTTGATTGTTATCTAAGAAAATTACAACTGATCATCAAGATATAATTTCCATCTCTTAAAATATGTTATTTAGAGAAAGAGTGGTAAAGGGAGACACAAAGACTAAATCTGTAATTCTAAGTAGAGATTACAAAAGAGGAAGCACTCTCGTGTGAATTCAGTAAATAGTTAAGGGACACTGACCAACAGCAGGCCCTTTCTTTCTTCCTGGATACGTAGAATGAGCATCTGTGGGAATTAAACCTTAACTTGGGTGACAGAAAAATACATTTTTGAGCACTTGACATTTAAGATAAAATTCTTACTTGACGCACAGACATTTTGGAAAGGATGGTTGTAGACTGAAGAATGTTGCATATCCATAAGCCTTTCACCTATGATCCATATCTTAGATGAACTCTCTTCCTCAACAATACCTAACTGCATTCATTCTGATTTTGTGATGACCAAGCAACCACAAAATTACTGTAACTCATCAAGGTCTCATGAAACTGGGAAAGCAAAACCTTTCAGCCGTACACACACGCACACACACACACACACACACACACACACTTTTCATTAATTGGAATCATACGTATGCAGAAGTCACTTAATAAATTGCCTTGCCATTTTATACATCAGGGCTTTTCTTGACCTTAGTTAGGTAAGAACCATAAAGCTATGATGAAGGGACCCCCAAGGAGAAATTTAGCTCTTGGCATTTTGTCACTTTAGCTCTGGGCATTCCCTAATTTAACCGATGAGCCCTTCGGTACCACAGGGGCTGAGCAATCTTTCAGAGGCAATAGCACTGAAGTAAAGAGAGAGGGTTCACAGCACACCGCCAACGTCTTATTCTACTTTTGCTGCCTATATGGTGTTTATCCCTAGGGAAAATACTGGACCTCTTCGTGTTTTTGATACCTATTTTGGGAAGGTAAGTAAACTATTTGCTACTTCTTTGCACTACGGAAAGCATAAATTGTGTAATTTATGAGATATTTAAAAGAGCTATATTTATAATAGATATTTTTGATTGGATTTTTATATCTATTTATGTGCCTGTCCCCAAGTTTTACTTAACCAAGTTTGACCCTATAGTAGAGGAAGCACTATAGTGTTGTGTAGTAAAGTACAATAGTATATACTAAATACAATATCTACTAATATAATGCTAGGTTATTATTTGATAGTTTTTCCATCTCTGACAATGATTACCAGCTAAAGTCTGCTAGTCCTTGTATGAGTACAGTCGCTAGCTTTCCCCTCATTTGGGTTACCAGGAGACCAGGTTCTTGGTGTTCCAGACCATTGACCTACCTGAAAAGAGTGTTTTTAAAGATAGTTTTGTGCTTCATAATACTATTCATGGTATATGTAGGACATAATAAATATACTACTATGCACACAGTATATACATGTGCATTTCTCTGATATAAAAAATTTGTTGTGATGAGATTTCCTACAATTACTTGGCATTTATCTTCTTGTTTCTCTATGTTTTCTATGTCTTTCCATCTGTTTACTATTGTGTTATTATTTTCTTATTGGTTGTTGGAAATTCTTTACATATTCTAGATACCAATCTTTAATTACTGCAAATAGTATCTCCTTGATAATGGCTTCTCTTTTATCCTTTCCATTACATCTTTTAATTCCTTTAGTGCTTAACTTTAATACACACAATTTATTTGATCAATATATTAATCTTGTGCTTTATGGTTTTGTATTCTTTGAATATTTTTAAAATATAATTTCCTACTTTAATATCAAGAACATTCTCTTATGTATGTTTATTTGTACAGACATAATCAGTACATTTAGAATTTTTATGTAATATAGTGACCCAGTTTCCTTTTTTGTTTACTTTTCAGAGTGTCTAAATTCCTTTTACTGAATCATGTATCATACTCTCAACATGTGAAATGTGAATTCAGTACGTATGTGTAGGTCTTTACAGAGAGAGGGAGAGAGACAGAGATTTTCAGTTTTGTTTATTTGTTAAAACCAGTGAACCTACAGTAACATACTGCTATCACCCAAATCCCTTAGACTACCTCAGCATTCCCTTTGTGACGTTGTGCATACTGTGGGCAAATGTCTAACAGCATATATTCACACATATTATCCCTGCCACAAAATCCCCCTGTGTTCTGCCTATTCATGCCTCTCTCCCTCTAACACCTGGCAAACATTGACTTTATTGTGCATTTGCTGATGTTTTAATGTGAATTCTGTTTGTTTCTTTGTTTGTTTAACCCTTAGTGTTTTTTAGGAGAAGATTTTCATTTACTTATGTTAGGCTCTGGAAGACATGCTGAACTCGAGTGTACCCTGGCCCTCTTCATGGGAATTTGAGGATATCTCGTTATATCTTCTTCCTTTCAGCTGGGTTGAGGTGGATCTGCCACACCATTATGTTTTAATGGGCATCTCTGCCCAGATACCTTGCTTCACATTTGCTCAAATCTCTACGGTTTAACTTTCAGCTCAGGGTTTTGTTTAGTTTATAAATTCTTGGAGATTTTTCCTCACATCTTTCAGGCTCAGATATTACTAAAGTGTGTTTTATCAAGTTAAGGTTCTGCTCAGAATATATACTGAAAGTTTAGTGAGTCTTCAATTGTGTTTAATCTATGGATTCATCTGTCTATTCTGCCATAACTTGAACCATATTTTTTATTTGGCAGTATTATAAATGAATCTCTTTAAACATCTGGTATATTTTTGATAATGATTTGTGCTTCCTAATATGTTCAATGCTTCCTTGTACGTCTTTATACGTAGGTAAAAAGCCGTTCACATTTTGTATTTGATAACACATCTTCACACTCATGAGTACGACTGCATTTTGCTAACTCAGTGTGGCTTGTGATCTTGTGCTTTGTGCTTCTTAAAGTACTGTGAAGGCCTGGAGGGTTACCTGGAAAAGTGTCCTTTGCGCCCTTAGTTTGAAGTGCGTTGCCCCTCTGGAGACCACATATGTTGGCTTCTGGAAGTCAGGGCCACTTTCTATCACCTGTGATTACTTTAAACTGAAAAGGTCACTGTGTATTAATTAAGCCACATAGTTAAGGAGAGTTCCACCTCTGAGCACACTGTGTGGAGACCTGCGCTAGAAGTTTCTGGAAAGATTTCTTCATTTTATTTTGATCTGTTATGTTCTAACATTAGCCAGTATTTCTCTCTCTCCCTCGTTTTCCCCCTGCTTCTCCCCTTTCCTTTCCCTTCCCCTCTTCCTCTTCCCTTCTCAATTCTTCCTTCATTCCTCCCCTCTGGAAAAGACTTAAACGTTGGCTATTTTTCTAAAGTACGTATTCTTATATTTGTCTGCAAAAGTTATACTTAACTGCTTTAGCATGCCAGACATGCATTTAGAAAATATTTCCTCTCAGTATTAGATCTATGGTTGTTTGTTTGTCATAAGTAAAAATCTTTTCTGCGATAGTTTTAAGAAAGACTTCCCTAAGATCAAGATTAGATATCTCTATTCCTCTGCACTTTTACTTTACTGTATGTGGCACAATTTAAGCATTATTGTTTTAGATATTATGAGCTAATGTGAGTTTAAGGAATTCATTTTTCACTGTGGCTTTATGTGAATTGTAATATGTTTTTGTTTTTGTTTTTTTTTTTTTTTTGGTTTTTGGTTTTTCTCCGGTACCAGGAACCGAACTCACGACCTTACGCTTGCCAGGCAGGCGCTTTTGCCGCTGAGCTAAATCCCCAGCCCCGTGAATTGTAATATGCTGCTCATTCTCCAACACTCATTTCACTTGTCATCATTAACATGAATTTTTTAATGAAACTCTTCAAACTTTTTTGGAATATTCATGTATAAGAACTTTCAATAATTTTTCCCAACCTGTTCTACTTCTGCAGATACTGTCTCAACAGCACTCCCAAGGAGCTAGTCCAAGAGGTCATGGGACTTGCTCTTCATCACATTTGAAATGGACTTCTGGTGAGAAAATGAAAATCTGGAGGTAGAGAGAGTCTGGAAAATGTGAGGAAGAGAATTGTAATAATTTGTGAATAAAGCTATCAGATTTTTAAATAAACATCTATTGTATTTCTTCATCATTTCACTGACTATCTGTATGATTTTTAAAATATTTAGCCAGGCATGGTGGTACGTATCTGTAATTACAGCTAATAAGGGCAAGAGAATGACAATATCACTTTCTGGGCAACTCAGCAAGACCCTCTCTCAAAATAAAAAATACAGAATTAAAATAGGGCTGGGGACATGACTCTGTTCTCTGGGTTGAATCCTCAGTACAAAATGATAGGAGGAACCTAGTCATTAAAATATGTAAACCAAAACTAGAAGTTCAGTCTAATCCTAGAAATTCCATACTCTAATTTAGACATTACACAGGTTATTTAACCTCTTTTCTTTTTTCACTCACTTGTATAATGGGATAATATATAGCATTTAATCAATTGGATTGTGAGAATTAAATGACTGAATGCATAAAACACTCCAAGAAGTATCAAATACACAAGAGGAATGCGTTGTTCTTCAGTAATAAATCAATAAATAATCAATATTGGGCATTTTATTATTATTACACACATCAAGTGTCCAGGAGATACAGTGAGAGTTTATGATCTACAAATGTAAATTTTACCATTCTATCTCTGAGCTATATTTGATCTATGCATGTATATTTTTTCTTTAGTTTTAAAAATAATCTTTAATTTTCTGTGTCTGCCTTTATTTTCTGTTTATTTAGAACTTTCCTATCAAAATGAAGACGTGCCAGATGTAACCAGATTAAACAAAACAGCAGTTACTTCATATGAGTTCTATATATTCATCATTGTACATGTAATTTCTAATATTTACCTACAATTATAACATAAATGACAATAATATTATTATCCCTGAATAACATATTTAAGTAGGATAAGTGAATGTATATTACTTTAGATTATAAGCTTTGATATTTCTTTGATGATAATGTGTGATTTCAGTCACATTGGCAAATTGGAATTTTTCTCCCTTATACAGAACAAAGAAACATAGAACAGGAATGGCGAAAGTAAAAACAGTGCATTTCATATCAATTTAATCTCTATGAGCATATATTTTTCAAAGAGCAGTTTCCTCCAATTAGATTATGCTGCAGCTCATGTCTATGGTTTTGTGGAATCACATATCAATGACTAAAATTTCATAAGTCAATGAAAATAGACTGTCAGAAAAAAGGATCAGTCCTAGGCAATTTTCTTATACATATGTTTTGCTAAAATCTTTTAGCTATGCTTTCGATTTTATTTCACAGCTATTATATATTTTAATACGTATGGACACGAGAAAATTGGATTAGCATCCCTTTTCCCAAGTATCAGTTGGTTATAGCACAGCAGAGAAACCTTAAGTGAGTGTTGTATCTTCCATCAGGAAAGATGATAGAGGCACTGACAACTCTACCTCAGACACATTCTCCACCACTGCTTTCAAACAAACCTTTCCGGGGAATCACAGCCATTGTCTCCATTGACCTTGTCAGATTTGGCTCCTAGAAAATCAGAAAAGTTCATAGTAATTGTCATGAAGAGAAGATACCACCACAGAAATGTTGTACAAAATTACTTACCTCCTTGCACATTTTAAATATTCAATACGTAATAAACAAAATAAAGGAAAATAGTTTTGAAGTCTTCTTTTGAGAAATTAAACTAAGAATACGCAGCTTACATTAAATTTCTACTGTAAAGTTTTGGTAACTTTATTCCCTGTGAAGAATAGATCACCAAACCCTTTTCCTTATACCATCAGATGATACAAGAAACTAGAAAATAGAATCTGAATCCCACAATGAAATTGTTCTGATAATTTGAGTAAGACTTTTTCCCTGAAGACAGAATTTTTACTAAGCAAGACTTATTATCTTCTCAGACTTGAAAGGAATGATTGTAAAATGTGAATTGAAAACGACAACTTGGAGAATCCTGTGACTAAGCTCTACCACACTTGGTTACACAGAAGCCAGGCAGTGTCACTTGAATGTGTGAGTGTCATGATAAACCTCCCACTCTCCTAAGAATAGAGTTATCACTGGACCCTGTTATCTCACAACCCTAAGGTACAATATGATAATGAACCTGCTTAATACTAGTGCTGAAGTAGGCTGGGGTGGAGGAAAAGCTGCAAGCATTTTAACTAGAAAGAAAATCAAATTAAAATATTAATTTACTGATTAATATAACATTAGCTGACCTATTTTCTCCAGCTTGTTAAACAACAAAGATTTGTGAGGCTAAATAATTGCCTAAAAGATAAATATTTTAAGAATTCCCAGGGAGATGTTTAGCTCCTTTTTAAACATCATTAAAGATATGCCTTGCATATATTAGGCAATTTTATGCTTTTTGTATTGAAACATCTTGTTTAGATTTATTAATGCAGTCTAAAGAATTGGAATTTGATTAGAAATTCCCCATTGTTCTAAAACTAAAACCAATAGATGGCAGTTTTCTTCTCCTTTGTGACTTATTGTAGAGTTTATGAGAATTCAAATTCTTTCAAGGTAGTGAATCAGGTTGCACTTGAAAATTTATTTTCCTAAACCTCTCATAATTTGAGATAATATTGATTTTCAAAATAGAAACCAGCAAGCTGTTGTCTACATACTCATAGCCCCAGGATCTCAGAAATTCAAGTTGGTCTTTAAAAATATGTATTGACAAAGAGCTGGCTTTGTGCTGAGAATGCTAAGTATAGTATAATTCTCTTGCTATTACCATACACTGTTGTTCCACATTTTTGTTTGTAAAGTTAAAAGCTTTTGAACAAAATTGCCAAGTCTTTACTGAGGTTTAAAATGCTACCAAATGGATTAACCAAAAAAAAAAAAAATTCACTTCTTTATTTGGTGCATTCCAATACAAGATTTGAAGAAAGATAAATGGGCTCCTTAAAATAAGCAAATGGGGGTCTACCGCAGAAGGCTAGAAATAGTTAAGATAAGATGGGGTGGCATCCGTAGAGAATCATCCCAAAAGATTTGAGAAAAAGTTGAAATGAAGTAAGGTTACTCACTGGTAGATTATTGGATTAATGAGAAGAACGATGTCTAAATGACCTTTGTTCTTCAGATTAATTAGTTGATTAATGACAAATTCTTAATATCTGTGGATGAACTGAATTTTTGCTTAACATTTTTATTGAACTTAATTTAAGTCAGATTGACTGCTAAGTACTCTTCCAAAAGTCTGCTCTAGGGTTAGTGAAGACTGAAGTTCTATTCCTGAGGTCTAGTGATGCTTGCAATGGAAAAACCTATAGTTTTATTAGTTTCCTCTCTTTTCATTTGGTCTAAGTTCTGATTCTTTAATGTCTGTTCTGCAAAATAGCATTCTGTTTTTTTTAACTTTTGAACAATTTTTGCTTTCTAGAGTTACAATTTCAAAGTGTTTTTTTACGGCTCACCCTACGGATTTTCCTTCTTTCCTTTATGCTCCCCTCAAACTTATCCCTCCCACACACAAAAGCACACATCTGTGCACATGCGCAAATACCTTTGGAAATTCGGTAAGAATTGGTGCCTATTTATGTACAGCACATACTCCCTTGAACTATCATGTTTTTAAACAACAAAAACATGTATAATGGTATAGTGTTGTGGTGGTAAATATTTAACTACCAATACTTTGGACAGAAAAGAAACTTATAATATTAAATGGTTACTGGTTTGCCTGGTATAAATACTTTCAGCATGGTCCATTTCAACTATGGAGATAGCTTCATAGAATGTGGATTTGAGACAAAGTATACCCAAGGGCTCTTGTGAACTGTGAGAAGGGGGATAGCACCTTTTCAACTGGGCCCCTTCTGAATGTTGTCCATGCAGCTAGTCAACTTGAGAATTATGTCAGAATCTTCTTCCACCACCCCTCCTTCAAATAAGAATAGACTTTCATACTGTATAATAAAAGGGATAGATTTCCCATGGGCAGTGTTCCTGAGTTATACCAGAAATCCCCTTCATGTCTAGAATTATTCTGACTCATATTGTGTGACCCAGGTGAAATGAAGGGGCAAATATTCTGACGTTCGTGTTGATTTCTGTGCCACAAATAGTGAGATCTTTTGTCTCTTGTCTAGACTTCTTATATCTTCTACCAGCATTTGTAAAACTATTATATACAAATGTAGCCCAAAAATTAGGTAAAATCAAAGTCCTTACCCAACAGAGATCTTCTGTGTTGAAACGGATGGAAACACACATGTTCATACAAGTGCAGAAGTAGTCTATACTTTGACAATATATAAAAATGTATTTTTACAGTTTGACTGGACTAGGAGAATACTGTGAAATAATTCTGAGTATAAAGAATTATTGAAAGATTTCAACTTCTGATATGATAGCAGCAAAATCTTCACTCTGAAGGATTCAATGACTAATTTTATACCAAGTTATTCCACTGGATAGTTTTCTTATTTGCTAGCAATTTAGCATTTCCATGATGCATTTACATTCTTTTGTTTTGTTTTGAGCTCTGGGAATTGAACCAAGGGCCTTCACCCTAAACTATGTATATCCTCACACTCTTTTGTATATTTTTCTTTTAATTTTGAGATATGGTCTCACTAATTCACTAAGTTGCTTGAGATGGGTTTGAACTTGCCATCTTTCCTCCGCATCTTCCCAGTGTGCTGAGACACAAGTGCATTCCACTATGTCTAGCTGCTAATCTTTTAAATAAAGTTGAATATTAGCACTGATGTGGAGAACGCTAGCACGCTCAACTGTATATTCCAGAGTTTAGTAAAACTGGAAGTTTTGACAATAAAATTTGTTATCACTCTGTTTAAGTGTGTGGGCCTATTTCTACTGAACTGAGAACTGAGGCTCTCTAACTATAAATTCAGGACCATTTTATGACACTGGTAATCAGTTATTGTAGATATTTTCCAGCTGTAACAAATCTTAGGTCAAAATATCTGGTTTCAAGTGTGAAGGCCTATGCAAGGGAGAGGAGGATTTTATTAAATCAGTGCTAAAATGTGAGCTTGCTTCCAACACCTGTCCCAGGGTCCATTTGACTGTAGACTGACATGGAGCACCAAGGTTCACTGTTTCTTCTCTTTCTTCCCCTTTTTTGTCTTTATGCAGGAGCAAATTATTTTGTTACATCTATCTATCTATCATCTATCTATTTATCTATCTATCCATCTATCTATCCATCTACCTCTTCCTCCTATAACTGCTTCCATAAAAAATTATTTTGTATCATAAATAAAAAATCACTCTTATATAATAAATATATACAATTTTATTTGTCAATCAAAAAATAAGGTAAAGTGCTCTATGTTCAAAAAATAAAATAAAACACAATTGCACTGAAACAGATTTAAGGTTTGGGGTTCGGTGATTGTTCTTCATTATTCTACAGAAAATGAGTGTTGAGGGGCTGGGGATTTAGCTCAGTGGCACAGCGCCTGCTGGCAAGTGCAAGGTCGTGAGTTCAATTCCTGGTACTGGAAAAAAGCCCCCTCCCCAAAAAAGGAAAATGTGTGTTGGTTAAATTATCAAGAAACATTACAGTTCTAAAGATATACCTAAGGACATTGATATAGCCTATTATTTCTTTAGTAGAGTATTAAACATCTAGATCTTGATAAAACTACAAAACAGAAACTTAATGAGTAATAAAAGTTGTGCACATATTAAGTTGTAAATGCTACTCAATGCAGTCTACAAAAATTCATGTTAATCGAGTAATGTTAGTTAATGATACTGTGAAAATTTTTCATCTATCTCATTTACCAGAAGTAAACACTGTAAAACTAATTGTATTAAAATAATACAATAAGTAATTATATTAAAAATAATACAATTTGAAACATATTAGTGATGGCATATTAGAATTTTATCTAGTTTGCTTAATATTGTGTATTATCTTGATCAAAAGTCGCAGACATTTCAAATGACATTATACCAAATAAGAAACATGAGAGGAACAGAAAAAGCAAGTGTGAATTTTGAAGATAAATGTCGGTCTATTTTTAACACGTTGATAAATTCGCAGAAGGTAAATTCTTTATTTTTTTCTTGGCTGTCAATGTCCCTCTCACTCACACTCAAAGCTACTTGAGCTCCATCCTACTGCTGTGGAAACATCTTGCAGCATTCTAATAGGGCCATGCCCTGTACCCATTAGAGATAGTGCATGTGGAAATGGTGCCAAAAATGTGCCAAATAAAACTCTGATATTTATTTCAGGAGCTTATAGTGCATATGCAAATGCTAGCTTTTAATCTTCTCTTTATGAGAATCTTCATGCTAATATTCACCCTGAAGCTCATCTTCTACACCCCCATCCAACTGCATTACTACACATTCTCCCATGTGGGAGTCCCAGTTAGTTTGATGACGTCAAGTGCTGTGGCAGTCTACTCACAAGCTGGGATCTGCTGTTGTAGAACTTTTGTACCTAACCTAGAATTTATGGCAGAAGCTAATTTTGAAAACTTATTTAAAAAGGGAAATGATCCAGAAGTTAGTTTTTTCCTCATTTGGACATCTACGTAGGTGTTTTCTCAATAACTGTTTTACTGTGCAAAACAACCCTGAAAATATGACACTGCTGATTCTATTTTACAGTGATCTGGGGCTCAAATTCACACAGTCCAAAGTGACAGAGGAAGACTTTGCCCGTGCTCTTGCAATGGCTGACAGAAACATCGAAACAACACTCAGGATTTGGAGGCAGATTTATTTAACTTCAGACAGGCACTGACAAAGAATCAGTTATCCTGTAAAAAGTCAGGCCCTGAAGGTTCAGGGAGGGAGGTTTTTATGGGGTTGTAAAGATAAGGCAGAGTATTTGGCTGTCCTTGATTGGCCAAGATACATCATACTGACCAGCTGTGCAGCACCGTGGCCAGCTTTTTGTAGGAGACAGTAGTAATAGGAACTGTAACAGGAACTATTACCTGAGCAACTAAGAAACTGAAGTATACTGGCTCTGGGAGGGGGGGTGGCGCTTTTCTGTTACATTTCCTCCTCTTTTAGCTTCCCTGGGAAATCTTTGTTGGGCATGCTATACGTGATTTTCTTTTTTTTTTGAAACAAGGCCCAACTAGAAGCAGTAACTTTAGTAACACTCCCTGTGGGGAAGTTTCAGCCAAAATAACTTTGTCCAAGGTGACCACAGCATAATTCCAGCATGGCATGAGGTACCTTGACAATTAGGTCTTCACCTAAGGTGAGGTTGTTAGTATTTTTATCAGACAAGCAGTGATTGTTAGAGCATGGATCCAGTTGTTAGATACATGGATCCAGTTGCTAAGGGCCACCTCCCCTTAGCAACTGGATCCATGTATCCTCACAGGAAGGCCACTGAGTGCTACCAGGGACTATCAGTGGTTTTAGAATGGGCCCTAGCCAAGGTGCCCAAGATTGGAAAGTTTTCCCTTATTATAGGGTCTCCCTACATTGCTTTTAGGAAGAGATATGTTTTAACACTACTCTGGCAAGGAAGTCAGTCCAATGCACCCTGAAAGCTCATCAAGTCTTGGTCAGTTGTAGATTAGGGAGAAGGTCCTTCTAGGAAGAGAGTGAGGAGCAAACAAATATATATACAAGTTGAAATGAAAGCAATGATGGGCAAGTAACCTAAAAAGGCACAAAAATCAAGGGGAATAATGTATTGGGGTATAAAGCAATCCTGTGAACAGCGTCCTCAGCCTTCAGCCATGAATGGACTGGCCAGTGTCCAGAGTGGCCAGAGCAGGGCTGTGAGTGTGTCATCTCTTTAGAATGAGCTTCAGAGGATCTGCCTTGTCCAGGTAAATTCTTTAGCAATCATCTGGTTGGGTTCTTCTTACTCTGGAATTGTGGCTCTAAAGCTGGATTTCTGAAACTTGTAGAGGTAATTAATAAGCATATGGGCTATATGTCTGTATGCAGGGGTGTCTATAGATATATCTGGTCTCTTAGCTAAACTTTTATGGAGCTGGTTGTAAGCTGTTCTTGAAGGGTTATGTTTTTGTTTTTTTAACCTTTTTAGAGCTTTTGGCAAGTATGTTGTATACAGGTTTTAAGAAATCTTTAGTAGTTCTGCCAGTTTTGAGTTATCTCTGCTACAGATATAGGCCTACTATCACTGCAAATAACCAAGGTAGGCCATATCTAGGGATGATTTTTTTACAGCAGGACCCTACAAACTATTGTCTTTTCAGTGTATGTAGGGAGTGTCTTGGGTCAGGCTGAGTAGGTGCAGATTAGCACTAACAGATATTTGTAACCCCCGTAAGATTTTATTTTTGTGAAGTTTATCTGTATATCTTTAAATGGGGAGAGTTCATTATTCAGATAGAAGTCAGGGTCAGTGACACAGACCCTGAAGCCTGAGCGGGCTGAAGGGGTATGGGTGCCAGCCCTGCAGCTTGAACTTGCAGAATACATGTGGGGGTGGGGGCAAGTCTGGCTCTGTTCAATCAGTTGAATCCCCAGAGGGTGCTTAGGCCTCCAGAGCAGATTTTTTTGAGCACAGGTTTGGCATCATTAGCAGAAGAAGTAGCAGTTTGTTGTGTAGATGATCCCTGTAGGGGAGTCTCAGCAATAATAATTTTGTCCAAGGTGACCACAGCATATGTCCAGCCCAGAATGTGCTACCTGGGCAGCTAGGTTTTAGCCTAAGGTGAGCTTGTCAGTTTTTTTTTTTTATCAGAAAGACGGTGCCTGTGAAACCACAGAGGCAAAGTGGAAGGCAACATTTAGCAGCTCAGTCCAAGTATACAGAAGTAGGCCACTGGGCGCAACCAGGGACTGACAGCCTGAGTAAACACCTTTGGTTTTTCGGTTTTTCTCCGGTACCGGGAACCGAACTCACGACCTTGCGCTTGCCAGGCAGGCACTTTGCCGCTGAGCTAAATCCCCAGCCCCTCTGAGTAAACACCTTTGAAGCCACATGTCATCATTTATCAACAAACAAGTTGAATTCCAATTACATCTGGAATTCCCAAGAATGGGGCTGTAGAGAGGGCCTTTTTTAAAAAAAATCCCAATTATTCTTTTATTTTAAAGATGAATGAAAACATATTAAGAGACACACAGACATTTACAAAATAACACAAAAACAATACAAGCAATACAGAATTTCAGACAAAGTGATAGGAAATTAACAATGACTGTTGTATTACATATTGATCGTGGAAGCAACCCAAATGCCCATCAACTGAGGAATGGGTAAAAAAGTTGTGGTATTTTTATATAATGGAATATTAATCAGCTATAAAGAATGACAAACTCGAGGCTTTTATAGGTAAATGGACACAACTAGAGACCATACTCATAAATGAAATAAACCAGACCCGCATGTGTAAACACCATATTGCCTCACTAGTGTAAGAACCTGAAAGAGAGGACCCTTTCCCAACATACTTTGTAGCTAATTTTTGCCAGATGTTGTAATAGAGTTTTTGTGTCTTTCCAGAAGGCAGTTTAGGTGTCATTGATCAGAAGTTCAGTGATATTTCATGCTGGGAAACTAGCAACGTCAGCTGTGTGGGCTTTTCTATAGAGGGTAAACAAGTCTGTGAACCTCTGGGAGGTTGAGTCCAGGTCAGTTAACCTTTGAGTCCAGAAATGATATCTTTCTATTTAAAGGTGAAGAGGGACTGGCTGACAGGAGCCAACCGATAGAAGAAGAAGGCATTTTTTAGGTATAGACGGGTGTACCAGCAGGCTGTGGATGGCAGAAGACTGAGACAACATAAGTGGAGGGCAATTACAGTGGCATTAACAGCTTGGAGATCTTCAGCTGGCTTTACAGGCAGGACAGGTGTATTTAAGCAGTTTGACAGTCTATAAACATTTTGCAGTTTTGAAGCCTCTGGATGTATAATTGCATTTTTTGCGGGGGATCATAATGGCAGGCAGGAAGAGAGAGAGAAACAGGTTATTTTGGAGTGGCCAAATCTGCAGTCAGAGCCTCTTCAAAAATAGGGGGAGAGTTCCCAAACCCTTGTGGCAATAGTCCAAATGATTTAGCCCTTTTCATTCTATCTTAGAATCTTCCAAGTCAAAGGTAGGAGAGGAGTGTTTCAAGGTGATTAACTATCTCTCAGGATTTCAGACTGCTTTAGACAGCGGAGATATAGCTGGAGCATGGTTGGTGGTCAGGCCTGAAGGCAAGTCTTGGCTCACACCTCTGAGAGGAAAGTTTTTAGATTTCAGAATTGCAGTTATCTATCTCAAGCTGATGCAGGCATCATCTTCCTTTCAGGGCAAATGTAGGGTTGAATGAGAGGGAGGCTGACTGGCTTGGTGATAGGAATTTATGTTTGGTAAAGTGTCCTCTCAGGCTGCAAGTTTGTGCCTGGAAGAAGGGGTAAGAGGTAAGAGTCCCAGTTGCCCTGTTGAAGATAACTTTTTGACAGAGGGAACTTTTGCAGGTAGAAAGTTCAGTTCTATTATCTACCAGAAAAGTCATAGAATGCCCCCAATAAGGACATGGAAGCTTTTGAGAAACCTTATCTTTTAATCTGAAGGGGTATTTATTTTTTAATGTTCATAGACTTTATAACTCATAGCCAGAAGTTATGATTGTCTATCAGACTGGGTTTTTTTAATGAACACCAGAAGCTTTTCTTTTTCAGGTTTCTGGGTAACAGTGGTTGATGGGTTTTTTGCCCACGTCTTTGGTGCCTTTGAGAAGTGCTTGACTGATTTTGTTCTTCTAGGTGGCACAACCTTTGGGAAAGGCCATGGCAACCTATTTGTCAGGACTAACAGTCCAATCTTTCTCAGTCAAAATGTGGAAACATTTCGTGGTTGAACAGAGTCAGAAGAAATTGCTGACAGTCATTTCAGGTGGGCATTAGATGACAGCACTTGACCAGGATAGGAGATGGAAGGCTGCAGAGGGAAGGCTTGTCGGCTGAATGTAGGCAATGGCTAGCTGGAACCAGTTCAATTGGCTGGAAGTTCAATGGCTGAGTCAAGAGAGAGAGGAGGAGTTTAAAGTTATAGGTGATGGCAGCAGCTGTGGAGGCTGACAAAGGTGCCAAGTGGAATTTTCAGGAAGAATAAATCTCTTTTTTCCTTTTTTTTCTTTCTTTGAGATACAGGGAGCAGTTTGGTTTTATTTTAATTCTCTAGTCATTAGAAAAGTCCTTTTTAAAAATTCTTGAGGGGACGGGGATATAGGTTAGTGGCACAATATCTACCTGGAAATCGTGAGGTTCTGAATTTGATTCCCAGTACCAAAAATAAAAAAATAAATTAAAAATAAAAATAAAAATTATTTGTCAAGGACTGTGGGTTTTGACTAATTAGTTCCTATTTCTGACTCCCTACATGTGTTGCATACTCTTGAATTATGGCACAACAGACAAAGGGTGGGTGCCCCTCAGAGAGAGATCACACTCACCTAGCCATGCCCTTACTGGGGACTTAGGTATGACTTAGCTAAGGAGGTTATGAAGTCCCCATTATGCCACATGTCAATCACCCCAGAGCTACAGGAGAGGACCCAATCAGCCACCTGACCAGTGCTTCCCAGTCTTGGTGCACAGATGAAGCAGCCTACAGCTTACACTGTCCTTTCCACTCACTCACACAGTCATCCAGCAGGCACTCAGAAGTTAAACATTCCTACCCCTTTCCTCAAAGGGGGTTCCGATTAATGAAAAATGAACAAGCTCTCCTTCTGCTCTAGCTAAGCAGGACTGACAGACAGACTAAGCTGGGTGCCCCTGGGGGCTCTTACCAGAATCAGGCAGGCATGCAGACAGACAGACACAGGCAGAATGTGTCCTTCTCTCTTTGGGGTCCAATGTGAGCTGCTTGAGTGGGGATCTAGAAACCCTCCTCCAGACCTCCCAAGGGACTCCAGAAATCTCCAGGGCAAGCTTTCTACTGGGACCTGGAGAAGTCCTTGCTCCTTCCATGAGGACCATGATTGGTGACCAAAGAGGTCAGTAGGGTTGGTTCTTCCCAGCTGATACACCATATGCAACAGCAGACAGAAATGCTAAAATGACAGCCAGGATTTGCTGGCAGATTTATTTAACATCAGACAGGCATAGACAAGGAATCAATCATCCTTCAAAATGTCAGGCAACAAAGGCTCAGGAAGGTTTTTTTGGGGTTGTAAGGAGGAAGCACAGTGCTTGGCTATCTTTGGCTCTTACAGTATGCATCATAGTGACCAGTGAGGCATTGCCATGACCAGCTATTCCTAGGAGACAGTAGTACAGCAACTGTAACAGAAACTATTACTTGGGCAACTGAGAAACTGAAGAACACTGACTCTGTTGGGGGGAATTTTCTGTCATACTGTATGGTTTTCCATTTTTTTCTTTCATTAGCCAACAAAGTTAAAATGAAATATTAACTTCATGATTGTGTTTCTCTCTTTTTTCCTTTTAGAAACACATAAGCATCACTGTAAAAGAATCACAGTTAATTTTGATCAAACCATGTATTAAATGTGGGACACAAGATTTGATGGACTACTGCAGCATTGAATGATCTCAAATTTTAGTTTCCAAAAAATTCATAATTTACTACACAAAGAAAGATAAAATCCCATATATAAAATCCCATATATATATAAAATCCCATATATATATAAAATCCCATATATATATAAAATCTCATATATATATATATTATATATATATAATGTTTAAAAGTATACCAGTAACATTTTAAAAATTTTAAAAATACTTAGACATGGTGAGTCATACTACATAAGAAGAAAACATTTAAGGTAAAGTACATCTTAAGAGAAATTCACCAATAAGTGGCAATATCTATATTTTGCTTTCTTACTTTCTTTTTTATTCTTTGGATAGTAACATTTATCCATTTTACTTCACCTACTTGTTATTTATCTATGCATTCCTATGTAAAATCCCAATATACATTTTATTTAACATATTTCATTATGCAATATGGAGATTTCTTAGGTCTTACAAGCATTCTGCAATGTAAAGATTTGATCTGTATAGGTAACTTTATGTTGGTTTTCTGAAAGAAGATATAAAAGATGTAATTTCAGGGTAATTTTGCTAGCAAGAATCTGTTCTCTTTTTAAGTATTTAGCGCATATGCTGTTATATCACATTGAGCTTACCTTATATAAACCAGTAGAATTAAGTCAAATATTATAAATCTTAGAATGAAATCAAATTGCTGCATGTTTTGAAAATCATAGTTTCTCACTAAACTTTTCATTGAAAAACAAAATAGCACCCATATAGCTCAGTGAACTTTTCACATTTATAATAAGACTGAAACTGGGGGGTAGCAATAGATATGATAAATTTTCATGACAACTTCATTGTAAAGCCAAAGTGGGACAAAGTTCACAGACATCAAGGCATACACATAATAATTCAGGTAAAAAGACTTAAAAGAATTTGTGTATATTCAGACAAATCTTTCTGACTTGCCAATGAAGTTATCTGTCATAAAGTTTTGTATGGAAGTGAAATAGAATGATGTGCTTAGCTTATTAGTAGAAAACTGACATGAAAATAATAATTAGCCCAAAGTAAGATTTTTTTCCCCAAAATTCTTTTTTTGTTATGCAAACTGGGATATTCCCTTTAACCGCATTGCATTTTTCCCTTTTTTTATCCTCTTCCTCTTCCTCTGCCTCTTGTTGTCTTCTTTGTTTCAATGCCTCTAGTATTTTGCCAAAAATATTTACAATAGTGATGTACTGTTTCTTTAATTTTCTCTCATCTCTGACCAATTTTGTCCTAAGAACATAATAATTTCATGATATCATTTTCCTGTTAGATGAGTTAACAGAAAGACTGAGATCCTAAGTATATTTTAAGAGACATTGTTAAATCATCCTAGGAACTAATTCTATGACATATGACATGAAACAGTTTATCTATTTTAAATATTATGTTCTGGATATTTAAACATGGTAGATAACAGAAAAAAATCTCCATTCAAAGCCAACTTGGTTAAAAAAAGACAAATTGTCATACTTTTGAAATAATTCTTTTGTGTTATTCCACAAATCTCTTCTCCAGTGTTTTCTTCTCTCAACTGTGCCTTCCATTACCTCCAGAAGATCTGTTTATTAAGTGCCTATTTTGTCAATTATTTTAATAGATAATTCATGTGTTATTACCTGTAGTCCAAGTATTGATGGTTTGAAGTTCATGTTAAAATTTTTACTTTACAGATGATAATTATAAATCTCTATCCCATGAAGAACTATTAAAATGGAAATGTGAAAAGAAGATAAAAATGATAGAATCAATATCTGTCACAGACTTGAAGGCAAGGTAAGCAGATTTCTCTGTACTAATATACTGTGCATTACTGTTCAACATGCTTGCGAATGAGATGAGACCCTCGTGGGGAAAGATGTTATTTAAAGTTATGCTGTCCTATAACCCCAGAAAGGTATGTGAAAACTCATAAAAATAAGTTAGACAGAGAGAGAAGAGCAGCAATCTTCCCTCAGTTTTGGAATGAACATTCTTAGCACTAGAGTAATGTATGACCAAAAGAATCTCAAAATGGTAGAGCAGTGTCAGTGGATGGTATTTCATATAATTTTTTAGCTGAGAAAGAGCTTACACTTCTCCTTTCTGCAAGTAAGAAAAATGAAGATAAGTGAAATGAACTGCCTCTTGTGTGACAGCATTGAGACCTACCCCTGACTGTGACACTCTGTAGAATATTCCCCATTGCTGCAACCTTCAAGGCCATCCATTGAGAGTATTGAAGAGTACTGTCTTCAAAGCATTTGAATGTCTTCAAAGCATTAAGAAGCAAAGAACAGGTGAACTCATGATACAAAGCTTGATATGTTCAGATGTTTTCAATGACAAGAAGGTAAGTTTTAAAGTCTAGAATTTTCTCCTAATCTGTGTAGCTCAGATTAAAATAGTCAAAGTTGGAAATTTGGTCCAAAAAAATCCAGAGATAATTTTTAAGAATTTAAATTTTCTAAAAAATGATTCATTTGAGTCAGAGTCTCTGAATCTAAGCAATTAACATCTAATGAAAAATTTAAATGATTCATATCCAAAAATGGGAAAAGAAGCTACAAATTATTTTAAATGAACATGATAAAGCTCTAAATCCTGAGGATGAATGAATGGTGTATGAGAAATACAAATACATTCCCACATACAAGTGCATGCTGGGCATACAATAGAGAATGCACCTCAGAAGAATGTATAACCAAGAGAATTAACTATGCATTATTCATATAATTACTAGGATTCTGCTTCAACTCGCTACTTTAACAAAAAAAAATTACTGATTATTTAAAAGTTTATTAAACATGGTTCCATATTTACTTTTTACACAATTAAATGTTACACCAGAAATGCATATGCAAATCAGTTTTATTCATGAATGTTGCATGAACTTCATCTTGTATTTTTCAAAATAATGAGTTGTACTGTTATTATGTTAAGTTTTAAACAGAATTTATTGATCCTTTAGAATTTCCTAATGAGGTTAGTGGGACTAGAATAAAATGCCAAGGTCAAACAGAAAATGGTGGTATGTAATTGTTTTTATAAAAATAATATTTGTCAATGATAAAGCTATTATCTACATATTATAGTGATAATAAAATAAAAAGGGGCATAATCTCTACAAAAAAATTTTCAATTTATAAGATGATTGGCCTGTCAGTTAGGTAATAAAACAATAAACTCTTAGACCTGCTTAACTAGACCACTATATTAATACATTTGTCTATTTATCATAAATAGAAGTATTTAAACATAGTCAAACATCTAGAAAATACTTGAAGTATAACATAACATGTGAACTTATTGTTAATCACTGGTTTAATTTGAAGTAAAAATTGATTTTAAAACTATAAAGACCCTGACACACTTAGATCCCTTACTAAAAAACTCTTGTTATTACATGACTAATTTTGTGGAACTGTTTTTAAGTCTGTGCTTATGTTTTACTCAACTATTACACATTATTGAGCATAGAGTTAAATGAATGGTCATAACGTGAACACATTCATGTTATCAACATTACACAAAAGAGATAGAGCATCAGCACCAACAGGCTACTGCAGGGTCCCTCTCAATCACAATCTTTCATTCTTACATATTCTTAATTTTTTAACATTACTTGCTAAATTGCATATGTGTACACTAAAGTAGATATTATATGCTATCTGGCTTAATCTAGCTTGTTTCCTTCAAAGGTTTGTTTAGAATTTATCTATTTTGTTGCAAGGAGCTGTATATTCTTTCATTATTACACAGAATTCCTTTGCAAATATATCAACATTACTTACCTATGTTATAAATGGATTCATCCTTTACTGTTTAGGGCGACTATGATAACGCTTCCAGGCACATTCTTAAACATTTCTTTTGATATCATGTCCATAAATTGATGTGAGTGAAAGTCAACAAAATGGAATTTCTAATACATTTTTAGAGTGCGTATTTATCTTTTAAAAATGTAATTAACTTTATTGGTACATTGTAGATATGCATAATGATTGTATTCATTTTAGGGAATTTTTATCTGCACATGATGTATTTTGATTTCTGTTTTTCCCAGTCCCCTGTCCTCCTGTCAACCCATCTTCTTCTCCCTATTTACAAAGCTTTATTTCCATTTTATCTTTTTTTCAAAGTCTTTTTCCCCTTTTCCTTCTTTCCTTTCCCCCTTTCCCCACCCTTCTTCCTCTTTCCTTTGGAATAATTTCTTCCCGTTTCCAATATCTATTGTACATTTTGGTGCTTATCTACTCTTTCAGTTTCTCACATCAGGGAGACAATGCCATGTTTATATTTACACAGGTGAGTCCAATTTATTTCACTTAAGAGTATGGTCTCAAATTGCATCCATTTACCTAGAAATGTCTCAAATTTATCCTTCTTTATGGTTGAGTAGTACTACATTATATGAAAAGAAACACTTCTTCCTTATCCATTTCTCTGTTAATGGGCACTTGGGTTGTTTTCACAATTTACCTATTACAAACTGTGCTGCTGGAAACATGGGTGTGCATGCATTGCTATGGTATGATCTTTTTTATTCTTCTGGGAAGATACCCAGAAGGGGAATAGCTGGGTCAAATGAGACCTCTAATCTTAGATTTTGAGGACTCTCCATACTGATTTTCATGGTGGTTGCACCAGTCTACTTCTTGAATGTCTATAAATGCTTCCTGTGTATGACAGTTAAATAGAAAGTGGCATAAATGATTGGAGCTTGGTTCTTGTAACAATTTAAATAAGCTGAGAAAATATAAATTGTTCCTCTGAAAATCAGGTAGACTTTTGGCAGTTGGAGGTGCTGGTAAGGAGGTACTACCTCCTGCCTTCCAGGTGGGGCTAAAACCAAGGCTCAGGTTATGATTCTAGAAATTTTGATACTATATACTGGATAGAATTTAGAATTTTATAGTGTTTATTCTATCTTAAAATAGCATTACTTAGATGCAATCAATGCATAATAATTGCACATTGGGTAAAATTTTCTGTGAATACACCCATGAAAAAAATTCACCCCATAAAATGAATGTAGATATCAGTAAACAATTTCATTATGCCTATACTCAATCTAGTTCTCCCTACTCTTCTCAAACCTCTGCTCACCCACTTTCCTGACTATTCCTCCAAATGCCCCTCATATATATTCCTTCACTACAGATAAGTTTGGGTTTTCTGCAGAGTATAAAAATGAAGCCACATAGTACATATTCTCTTTTGGAAAGCTTTCTTAAATCAACATATTCATTTTAATGTTCATATATAAATCAAGGTTTATTCCTTTTTAATTCCACATAGTATTCTATTGAATTGATATAAAATAGTAAAGCATTCATTCATTTGTTGATGGACTTTTGCATTTACTGAGGGAAATTTTTCTTAATATTGTGAATTATATAATTTTTAATTTGAAAAATTTGCTAACCCATAAAAGCATGAAAATGCACATATTCATAGGATATCTGTTATATTCCAATAAAACATACTGTATTGTATTTTTAGATCTATAGAGAGAACGTTTAAGTAAGATTAAACACATCTATCTCTGACATTAAGTACATACAACTACATAATTCCCATACCTACATATTTGTTAGGAGAACAGCACAACCGGATAACAATCTTAAATATATATCCACCAAATATTACGGCACCTAACCTTATTAAAAAGTATTGCTAGACATAAAAGATCAGATAAACACCAACAAAATCATGGTAAGTGACATCCATAGCCTAGTTTTACAAAGAGACAGATGAACTAAACAAAAATAAATCAACAAGAAATATCAGAATCGAACCATATCTTTGAATAAATGGACTTAATAGATATCTACAGAGTATACAGAGTATTTTACTCTGTTTCAACAACATACATATTTTTCTGAGCAGCACGCAGAATTTTCTATGTAACAGAGCATATACTAGTCTACAAAACCTGCTTAAATAAATATGAAAAAATGAAAACCTACCTATGTTTACTATCAAATCTGTCATCTTGCTCTTGATTGTCTATTTGCATCTTCTCTTTTTCTCTCTTTCTCATTTTCTGGAATTTATTAGTTTATTAATGACTCATTTGTGTTCTATTTTTGTTTACCTGCTGTTCCTTTTTTATTTTAGAATTTATAGTATCTATTATTACCTTTTTGTAATCTACTTTCCAATGATGTTTTATAGTTTCATGTGTGGAATATACACCTTAAAAAATAATGCCATGATTTTTCATCTGCTAACCTGTGCATGAATTTGTCATGCATTTTACATCTACATGTGTTGTAGAGCTCATGCCATGTTGCCACAATTATTGTTAAAAAGTCAATTTTAACTCCAGTTTAAATATATGCTTTTCGATGTAATCATCCTCTTTATAATTTTCATTTCTTTTGCGGATCTATATGCTTTTTTTTTCTGCTGGAAAGATTTTCTTTAATATTTATCATAATGCTTCTCTGCTGTTAATGAACATTTTCAGTATCAGTATGTCTGGAAAACTCTTACTTTATTCTTTTTTATTCCTTTACTAGGAACTAAACCTAGGGCCATTACATGGAGCTGCTTCCCTCACCCTTCTTTTTGTAAATTTATTTTGAGAAAAGGTCTTATTAAGTCACTACATTTCTCAGAGTGGGCTTAAACTTGCAATCCACCTGCCTCAGCCTCCCAGAGTACTGGGATTATAAGTGTATACCACCACACTCAGTTATCTTTATTTTTAAACATATTACTGCTATGTATCAATAAAGTTTTTATTCTTTTATTTAATAAAACAACTTTATTGAACTAAAAACTTGCATACCACACAGGTCACAAACGTAAAATACAAGATTTAATAATTCCAGCACATTAACTGAGTTGTACAACTATAATCATAATCAAAATAGGTCATTTGTGTTATCCCAAATCAAAGAACTCTTCCTGCTACTATCCTCTCCCAACCCCTTCCTGCCAAATCTAGGCACCCACTGAACAACAAAATGAGCCACACATTTTAAAATATTCTAATACTTTGAAAATGTAGATCCCTTATATTTTCATTTGCATTGTTTTGTTGACAAATTCCTTCTCCATTTGAACCATGTCTTTTACAGTTTTCTCTTCTACATTTATTTAGAAACTTCAATTCTGAGTGGTTTTTATAAGCTTATTTCATGTCGCTTAGGGTTCTTCGAGTTCATTGGATCTGTAGTTTTGAAGGTTTTATCAAATTTTGGAATTTTTAGCTAGTTTTACTTCACATATGTTCCTTCCATCTCTCTGTTCTCTTTCAAGAAAGCCAAATGCAGGAATATTGGGGCCTTCAAAACTGTCTCACAGCTTTCTGTTGCTCTCAATGTTTTACAATCTGGATCATTTTCATCATATTGTCTTTTCATCATATTTTCTTACTTCTTTAAATAACTATTGAACTTTTATTATGCTGACCATGGTGAATTTTACCTTGCTGGTTGCAGGGTAGTTTTGAATTTCAATAAAAATTCTTGATCTATTTTCTAGCACAGGGCTAAGCTACTCTGAAACAGTTTGATCCTTTAAGGCTTTGCTTTTCAGATTTTTTAAAGCCAGCACTAATTAATGACTCATTTCCCCACTGGTGAGGAACCTTTTGTACCCTATCTAATGTTCATGAATTATGATGTTTTGCAGCTTGGTGATCTAGTCTCAGTCCTAAATAAACTCACAGTACAGTTCTCTCTGATTCTTTGAGTGATTGTTTCCCCAGCCTTATGCATTTTTCTCATATGCATATCCTGATCAGTAATCTACTGAGTAATCAAGAGGTCTCCTACAAATCTCTGAGACCCTCTACTGGCTGGTTCCCTGTTCTGTGGACTTCAGCCTCACCTGCTGAACCCTGGACATTCTCAGGTCCACTCTGAAAGTCCGTCAAATTCTGCCAGATTCCTCTTGCTTGTCGAAAAACTCTCTGAAGACATTAAGCTGTGAACTGAAGTCCTCAGCTGATTTTTATGTTTTATTTCAGGGATTATTTTAAATTGGCTGATGCTCCAATGTCTTGCATACCTTTTTCTAAAATACGTTTTTGTGTGTGTCATAGTTGTTTCAGACAAAAATTATTTCCTATGTTACAGTTGTCTCGCTCTTACTCTACCTTGGCCATACACATTCATCCTCACATTTTTACAGTGCACGTTTCATGGGTGGCTTCTTCGTTAGCCAGGGTTCAGCCACCATTTAAAATGCCATTGAATTTTCCTTGGACGGTAATAATTCACTTAGTTAATGAGACAGGCGTGATTTTTCATGAGAGCAAATAAAATAAGACATAAAAATTTCCTGACATATACTTAAAATTTAGTAACTTTTATTTACTCTTTATATTCTTCAATGTATCTTTGCATAAAAAGATAAAAAATACTATTTTATAATAGATACAGCCATAAATAGGACTTGAATAACCTGGATTGCAATTATTGGTTTTCTTGTTATTGGTATCAGCAAATCCTTTAAACTTCTGATATATTACTCTTCTGATCAATTCAAGGATGAGAAAAACTTATTTGTTTGTCTTATGGATTGATTGCAAGATTAAAATATCAAAGTTGAAGTTTCTTATGTAAGCTGCAAAAATGTTCTACATATATGTCCAAATATTCTCAATCTTTGACTGCTATTTTTTAAATTTCTACTCTGACATGTGTTTCACTTTTCTCAACTGGCTATTTGTCCATACAAGGTTTTTAAAAGAATGCCCTTAAAAACAAATATTTGAATTTTAAATTTTACCTATTAGAAAATGCTACTTTACTGGAAAAAATTCTAAAACAAAAAAATTTGGGACTTTTTTTTTTAAGTTAACGGGGAAGCTTAGTTTTAAAATAACAGCCTGGTATGGTGGTACATGCCTGTAATCCCAGCATTCGGGAAGCTGAGGCAGGAGGACCTTTGTGAGTTTGAGAGCAACCTGGGCTACAAGGTGAGCTCAAAGCCAGCCTGAACTGCATAGTGAGACGCTGTCTCAAAAAGACAAAAAGTAAAAAATAGAAAAGTAACCCAGTAAAAATTAAAAAGACACAGGAACAAAGATTTTAAAATAATGCCGTTTTTGCAATGTATAAAACTAAATTGACAGTGTTACATGGTTAACATAAGATATAAATAACTTTTCCTGTTGTGTACTTGGATTCATGACATGTTGGGATATTTAAATTTACTGTGCCAGTGAGACTCAATAATGTAAATGCATGTCATAAGTATGCTGTGTTGTGCACCAGTCAAGACAGTTATGCTTTATGAGACTCAATTTTGGTTCTAGAAGTATAATCACACAGCCACAAGAGTGCACACTTATTTGAGGTATAGTTCCACTTGTATTAGGACTACTTCACAGTTAACTGTAGCAAGACTAAATTGCTACACAAATACCAGAAGCAGAGCTTCAGGTACAGCCCTCTAAAGACTGTCTATCAAAAATGTTAAATGTCATACTGCATAATTTATCAATGTTAATAGCCCTCGGTACAGATCTGAGGGGATTAACCTATGCAGCCAAACTATTTATCACATCACAGTACATAAAATGTACTTTTAATTAATAAATGGGCAATCTATTGCCTTCATGGATGGAGCTGATCAATCCTTTTTTATCTTCTGTCTACAATTTGGGTCCTTTTAATGGGTTTTAATGGGTTTTTCTGTACACTTGAAACTGGCTTCCTGGAACAGTTTCACTACTTTGTGGAATAATCTCACAGCCTCTTTGGTATTTTTGCTCAGCAATTTCAGTATGAAAATAATCATGCTTCTCGGTATTTTAAAATACATTCATTACTGTTGAGCCGACCTCACTGGCACTAACCTATGTGAATGTCATAAAATTAGTGTAATGCAGTTCCCATCAATACACCAAGTCTATAAAGGAGGTCTGAGTTAATAGTTTACACAAGCAAAGACTTTTTAAAGTATAGTCACTCTCTCTATTCATGCAAAGTGAAGCAAACTAATATAACAGCAAAACGGTTTTATGCAGAAGTTACAAAAGGATCTATGTTATTACTTAAACTATTAAGGCAACTAGTGAATTCAATTGTCTATCTACATTTAACATCAAATCAAATTTAGTAAATTTGATGATAGTCACTGATTACCTCTTCCAGATTTACACATAGGTTATGTATCTTACTGGTTTAATTTTTTAAAGTAATATTAAAAATAAACTATTTTGAAGTTATTGAAGGCTTCATCATTTTACATTTAGAGACTCACAGATATTCCTATTTGAAATCTTAAAATGATCCTAAATTTAAAAGAAGAACATGTGTTCTGTATGCTTTTTCTAATTTTCTTGTACTATAGACCTAATATTCTTTGAAATGTGTTGTTTGGTCTGTGGATTTATGTATAGTTTTAGATAATTTATTTTAAACTTTTCCTCTTAAGTGTACTATAAGTTTTAGTAACAGATTGAATAATTAAAAGACCCACAATTTTTACTCATAAATAATCATATTATTATAATTACTTCATTTCATAAAGAGATGATTCCTTCTCATCGTGCCCTATCATGTCCTTATGCCTTAATACTGCAGTTTTCAAGTCCAAATACCAAGGAAGACAGACTGTCTTACAATGAGCTCCATTTTCCAGATTAATGCACCTGAGAAGCATTTTTCCTTATTTAATATCCCTTACTCATTTCCTCTCCTGTTATAGGGATAGCACAGCTGTTTATCTGGCAATTATCTTTGAATCTATTAGGGAAAATGTCTAAATTAATCATAAGAAGACAAGTGCATCAGAGAGTAACTGTGCTGCAAATACAGGACCTCATATTCTTTCTGTTATTTTCCATGGTTCCATACGGCGGGGTTGGTTTCTTGATTCTTTAAACGATACATTTGTTTCAAGTAGAGAAAAACTCATCCACTTACCAGGTTCTACTGTCTAGATTTATTAAGCATACTATTTACCCCAGAAACTCAATAGTCTTAGTTTCATCTGCAGAATAGTTCTGATCAGTTAAGAAAAAGTTGGGTAGCTGGAAGTTACGGTCGATGTGCATAATTAAAGTAACTCATCCAGAAGTTTGACAGATTCAATATTTGAATCAATAATAGGAAAATAGGTTTCATTCAGTTTAGTAAACATTTACTGTTGCTTCTTTAAAATATGCACTGAGTGCAAGGTAAAATCAGACTGGCAGCAGGAATCAAATATATAAACTTTTACTTATGGAAATAAAATAAATAGTGAGGATAGAAATATACACCAGACCGTGTCACTAAGCCATGAAGAAACTCTAGACTTCACAAGAAAAAACTTATACAGATATAGGTAAATAATGCTTTTCATTTTTTTTCTTTCAGAGTCTGTTGGAGGCAACAGAAATAATGGTACTAGTTACAATCAAAATTAAATGATATCATTGCAATGGGATCAAGGGCTGTGGAACCCAAAATGAGGAAGAGTTACGCCAGACCAAGCTTCACAAAGAGGTGATGCTGAATATTCTACTGAAATCGATGGGCTTATGCTTGAGTTATTATAAAAGGGGAACAAGGAGAACTCAAAAATTAGGACTTCAAAAGGGAAAGCCTAATTTTTCTTCTAGCTATCAGAAAAAGAAAGGGGCTGGGGATTTAGCTCAGCAGCACAGTGACTGCCTGGCAAGCACGAGGTCATGAGTTCAATTCCCGGTGCTGGAAAAAAAAAAAAAAAAAAAGGGAAGAAAATAGGCTCTGCAGATACAAGAAAATGTTGAGTTGGTCACATCTCGGTAATGAAGTTTTAAGATAGAATGGCATCAAAGGTTGACAGTTCTTCCAGGGACTCAGCCCTCAGGTGGTGTGAGCTAAGAAGCGGCCATCGTTTGTTGTGTATATTCAGGGTCTCTGGTATTTCAGAGAAAGTGTAAGAAGACTAACCGCTCATATTTTTGCATGTATTATCTTATAATTTTTCCTTATATCCAATTTGTAATTATTTTATTTATATGTATTATTTTATTTATAAATTCAATGTGCTTGTATTATTACATGGCATTAAGAAACATGTTTCACTCATATTCAAAGGGATAGTGGCTACCTGGAGCCCTCTTTGGCAAACTGTCTAAGGACATATGGTATAATCAGGTCACAATGAGTAGAATGGAGAGTGGACATAAAAGAATCCCATATTTCCTGGCTTTAGAGAAGAAAATGTGAATGAAGATTTAAAAGTCAGGCAACTTGGATTCAAGTCTGGACTCTGTCACTTACTAGTTTTGTCTTTTTAAAACACGTTGCTTAACCTAAGTAAACCACAGCTGTCTTTTCTATAACACGGGAGTAATCACTGCCCCCACCTCATGTATCCTTATAGTTGTATAAGACAGCATAGGTGAAGTGGGTATCACAGCTCCTAGCACGTACACTGTCAGTATTAACTTGGTTCAAAATGAAGTGAGATGCTATTTATAACGTTAGCATATTAAAGAGCAAAATGGTCAATAACTTTAGTGCTAAGTGCAGAAGTTAAAAGAAGAAAAATTCTCTTAAGAAAGTACTTTGAGATAAGTATACTAACGCACTTACTTATTCATTTGTGCTACAACTGTGTGTTGAGTATCTACTATGTCTCCATTCTAGACACCTTGAGTAAACTAGTGTGGTCAAATGTTTACATTTATGGTGCTTCTATTCTCATAGACATGGGTCTATCAGTCCTATTGCACTGAGAGTATTTTCAAAGTAGTAAATTTCTTTAGTCATTTGAAATTCATCTCCATAATAATTAACTGTTTGGTTCTTAAGTGGGATGGACAGTGGAACTTCTAATCTCTGTAATCCTAGATGGAAGATTGGGAAACCACATTAAATTGTTCCTGCAATTTAAGTAGCAATTGCAAGCAAAGGAGGTCTTGAAAAGTTTCCAGAATCCAAACTCTTTGCTCTGCAGGTACATTCCCCTCTTGTTGGTACATTATTCTGAAGGCTGTTAGAATTAAAATGTTTTAATGGCTACAAAGCTTATTATATCTATCTCAAGAGAGAGTAGCCTTTATTTTTTCACTCAGTGGACTGATTACCACTATATACATGAGAAAAAAACAATCTAATTAGACAAAAGTTTGTTCTAAGTTTATCTTTATGTTGAATTTCTAAAGATAGCATACATCACAAATTTGAGTGTAATGGAGGCCTAGATGATTCTAAACTTTTACTGTCATACACATTTATAAAAATTATGTTCACTTAATGGAAGATGTAATAGTTTAAGCTTTACAACTGAACTCTTAAAAATAGTTGTTTTGGAAAGGAACACTTCAGAAATAATCTCTAAACAGGCTGTTTTCCCACAGCTGATGATAGCCAGGTATTGATATTGGCTTTGTAAATTCTATTTATTAAGAAGTATTATTTGGATTCTATCAAGAGTAAAATATAGATTTCAAAATTTGTTATGCACTGTTTGCAAAAGAGTAAATTCAATTATTACAGAGGAAAATCAGGTACAAAGCAGAAAAGATTCATTTGAGTATGTTTCTAATACAATTATAAATGCTTATATTATTAACTTTAAAGTGTGGATTAAGACTACTAGATGAACTCTCACTCTTAAATCAATATCAATTAAAAAGAATCATGATCAGACAACGAAACCAAAGTCTGTGTTGCTGAAAAAAGGGTTTACCCTAGTGACGGATCACTGCTACAACCTCTCACGCTATTGGGTGATGTTTACCATATGTCCCGTGATTGATAGTTGGATTTAATGAGTTCTTACAAGCAATTAAATAATCAAGAGTTCCTGCTGTTACATGGTGTAGCTTGATAGAACAGTGACAAATGAGAGAATATCTACAACCTAATCAAAGGGACATATTTCCTTGGGAACAAAATAATATTATCCACCAGTGCAATCAAAGGACAAAAGAACATAGAAAGGACACCAACAGAATGAGATAAATTATGTCTTCTTTTCATTATTCTGACTGCACAGTTTCCATTTATTGAGCCCTATTAAATCAGAAAGAAAATTAGGTGTGTTAAATATATTTAACTTATCATATGTTGGTAGATGTTTCATATATATATGTCCATAATCTTCTAAGAAGAGGCTATTGTAACAATCACTGGCAGTACAATATATTATTGTTCAGCTTTCCTAAGGAAAATACACTAAGATAACAGGCATGCCAGAGAGCTCAAGGCTGCCTTAGGTGGTTTTCCTCAGAACTTAATGTTAAATGTTATTCTAATGGCCTCCCTTGGTGTTCAACCCAGGTAAGTATAACATAATTCCGTTTTTGTCAGTTCATCTGTAGGTGCATGGTTACACTAGACGGACCCATTGCCTTTGAAGATTTTGTATGTTAAGTGTTCTCCACAGTAAGGTCTTCTAAATTTCAAATAACATATCTCTAATGGACACAGTATTCCATGTTACAATTTTATTTATTCTACATTCTATGAAGAAAATAGAGTCTTTGTCCTACTAAATTCTGAGAAACTACATATTTTATTTTTGGTTATGCTGCTCTAAGTGTTTTTTTTTTTTTTTTACTTTGTCTTCCATGTTTGCTTTCCTAAAATTTAAGTAAATACTCATAACAAAGTAAATGAATAATAGCAAGTTTTTATCATAAACTCTACACGGTATTTTCTATTTGCTGATTATTTTTTCTTGGAAAAATACCCCAATCACATGTTTTAGCATCTGATGTTGGTACAGTGAGTCGCAGTTTTGAACAGGGGTCAGGTAAATCCTTTAGACTGGTAGCAGGCAGAGCTAGAATTTGAATCCTTGCACATTCATGTAACTCTGTAATAAAGACAAATACTCTGGAATTAGATATGCCTGATATTGAATCTGGCTCTATCATTTATAGTCGTTTGGTTTGGGGCAATTTGCTTATACTTTATGAGTCTCTATCTCTTCAGCTAAAAAGAAGACAGTATAAGTTAATTCACCTATTGCACATGGAAAATTACTTGGCCAACATTGTTATTGTTAGTATTAATAAATTCATATAAACATTAGACAGGTATTATAGATCAGTATACATTGTACAGGTAGTTCTAGCCCTTGAGAAATTCACAATTTAAATGAGGACAATGATAAGTAAATACAGCAGTACCTTAGTTCATGAACTTAATTTGTTCCACGATTCTGGAAAAGATGACCACTTTCATGTTTGTGTGGGAAAGATGTTTATACCTGATGCAGAGTTCACAGACAAAAACAAAATTTTCCAAACACTTCTGTTTGCATGCCAAATTGTTCACAAACAAAAGTCTTCCTGAGCCAAGGCTGCATGGTAGCAGATTAGATTCTCTGTACCAGATTACTTATCTGTATTCTTGGAATAGAATAGGCATATGAGCAAACAACAGGCAGAAAGAGTGGCACATCTGGCTTGTTGGCAGATCTGTTAAGGTGTGATGTGCTAGCACATGTGGATCTTGAAAAATAAATAAGAGTGTGTCTGATAAGAGTGAAGTTAGTATTGACTCATGTCAAAGGAATCAAGAAGACCCAAAGGTGAGTCTAAGTGCAGTAGATCAAACTCAACTTCATTTAGTTTGAGTGGAGCTTTGAATAATTCTTTGGGAGTAGGGAATAAATAAAATTGAGAAGTAGGCAAAAAAAAAAAATATGTAGAAACATGCTAAAAGATTTTCTCTTTCTCCTGAAAGCCACAGGGAACCATTGAGAATGTTAAGCACTGGAGATGGAGAATCCTACAAGGACCTTGTCCAATGAGGTGTCACTGAGTTATCTCAGCTAGAGGCAGAAGGGACCTGCATAAGTATGGTGGTCATGAGAATGGAGAGAACTCCTGAGAAATATTTAATAAATGCCACCCTCTTCACTACACAAATACTGGATAGGGAGAATGAAGAATGAGGCAGTGTTAGGAAAACAAGAAGCAGAAGTTCTTCACAGAAGGGAAATAGTTTATTTAGCTTTGAATATGTTGAATTCCTGTCAAACATCCAGTTAAGCATGGAGAGTAGGTGACTAGATATATGGGTCTGTTGCTCAGCAAAGAGATCCAAGAAGGAGATAGCTTTTCAGGGCATTAGCACATAAGTGGCAATTGAACAGAGTAGGTGAGATCATCAAGAGAAAGTAGACTTGAGATGAAAATATGGGTAAGAATAACAATCTAGACACTACACAAGTGTTATTCATAAGAAAAGTTTCATATAAAAAATAAGGTTGAAAGGGTAAAGTCAAAAAAGGGTAGTTTCCTAGAAATCAGAGAAATAGTGAATTTCAACTGAGAAAATGTTTTATACTACCATGAAACAGCAGAAGAGACAAGGAAAATAATGTTCTACAAGGAATACTATATCTCCATTTATGAGGCACTTCAATATTTTATTTCAACTCTGTCATGCATTTGACCATCTGTACCTCTCCCAGCTGATAGGAATAACCTGATTCTCCACGGCAATTCTATGACACCAAGGTTTGGGGTCTTTCCTATTTACGGTGAAACAGAGGACACCAAAGTTCTGCTGTTGTGTACACACAGTTAATAAATACAGGTGAAATTAATGCCTCTTGGGTTCTCCTTTGCCCAGACAGGGAGAGGAGCTAATGAATGTATTATTTCCTCCTCCTTTTCTTGATAGGGCATCACTCATGGGTCCTATCAGGAGAGGGTGTTCTGAGAGTGAGCAAGTTGTGCTTTATTCTCACACTGTGACGAGAATGTCTTCTTACTGGCTTCTACTCTACCACCCTCTCTTTTTCCGTGATATCTGCTCTTCAGACTGTATTTAGTACTGAAAGAGTAGCACTTAATCATTTGCTTCAGACTGATTTCTGGGGAAACAAGGCTAATACACATATAAATTAGTGCTGCAATAAAAATATGGAGATATTTAATTTGATTCAATACCACAAAACAAGAGTGGTTCCTTTTTTTTCCTTAACATTACATTTGGGAACATACAGTTAAGGACAGAAATTGATGAATACCTTGATATAACACAAATAATGTAAGCTATAATTAGGAACAAGAAATAAAACCATGTGAGTCAATTGAAAAGCAAGCAAAAATATTTAATTAAAAAATTAATGTCATTTTTCAAGGTAATTTAAAGTAAAGACTCTTGTTTGAATATCATGAAAGATAAAGATGGAAATGAGTTAGGAGACCATTAGGGAATATTAAGATTAAATTGTCCCCAGATAATAAAGGTAGATAAAAAATACAATTATCTTCCTTGCGTAGTTTCTACTAATGATACTCAAAATATGGAGGCAGCAAAATTATGTGAGAAACAGATTCGAAATCAAATTCTCAGATTCCTACTTTGAACCTATTGAATAAATTCTGGATGGTATGGCCCAGTAATTTGTCTTTTAGCTGGCTCTTGAGGGATTCTCATAAATGTAAAAGACAGAACCATCTGATGGATTCTAAAGTTTGAGAATTGTTCTTTCATATCATGATCTATTTCATTTAGAGTAAGGGTAACTAAATTAAACAAAATTAGGTATTAATTTAAACAAAATTAAACAAAAATTTTTCCATGAAGAATGCCCTGATTTCCCAAAGTGGAAATAGTCTTTTCTGCCTGTGAATTCTCAGAGCTTTGTACAGATCTTATATTTTTAGATTATTGAAACAAAGGCAAATTTTTAATAAATTTTTTTGTTTTTTTTTTTTCTGGTACCAGGAATTGAACAATATACATGATACATTGAGTAGCCCTGTGCTCTACCTTATCAATTACTTAAACTAGGCCACTAAAGATATCCTTCATAATGATCACCTGGCAAAATATAACATAATGGGTAGGACCACTCTCTTGTTAAGAAAAAAAAGCTCATTGAATGACAATGGCACATGCCCGTAACCTCAGGTACACAGGGGGATGAGGCAGGAGGATTGTGTTTGAGGTTAGCACAGGCAACTTAGCGAGACTTCATTACAAAAAGGAAAGAAAGAAAAGCAATCCAATTCTATAAGCAAAAGTATACTTAAATAATACTATAAAATATATTATTGAGTTTATAAAGAATAAAGAGTAAGTGCAATTTTCTCTGACTTTTAACATGCCTTAGACATGGTTCTACATTAAAGGTTATTGGTCATATTGAATCAATATGGAATAGAGGGCAGTGTTTAGTTACAGACAGAAAACAAACATACAGCCTATCAACTCCCCATTAAGCTCATGTGAACTTCTTAGTTTGTTGACCTTTTATCAGATTGTCAATTCTGGACTATTTATTGTAATATTAATTGGTACAGCCTTAAAGAATGGAAGTGGGCATTATTATTTGTTAATCCAAAGATTTTCTAACCTTTTAAGTAATGAAATAAACTTTACTCTACCTTGTTTTCTCCCCTTAAAGCAAAATTTCACCCAGACTACATCTATTTAAAAATTAAGTAAGTAAAAGCAGAATTGCACTGGTCTCTGCCTCTAACTTTGAACAAGATCTCATCTCATTAGAGATTTCTAAATTTAGCAGATTGATAAAACATACTGTGCAGCTAGCATGTTTACTTCTGGGCAACCTCTGAGCTAGACTTCAAGCAGCTTTTAGTTGAATAATTTCAAAGAATAAGTGAATTTGTGAATTTTATTAACATGTAAATATAGCTTTCATTCTTACATAATTAAAATATTATAAAATTGAAAAAATAAATAAATAATAAGTAATAAAACAAATTAATAATATAATAAAAATAAAAAATAACAGCAAAATTAAAAATATAAAATAGAGCCAATCATCACTGGTGTTGGATACAATATTATTGCATGGGCTTTAGTTGACTACAATATGCAAGCTCTGTAACTGGTTTTCAAATCATAGGATTTTTTTTCCACATAATTCGTTTCAAAGGTCAACCTGGCTGGACCCCTTACCCTTAGGAAGAATAATGGTTTGTTCTAGCGAACCAAGTGTCTCTCACCTGATGCAGATGTTGTCTTGACATTCCACAGTAGAAGGTCAGGAAATAAGATAGATGGTTCTCGCAGAGCAAAAATAAGTTATAACTGATGTAAGCACAGATTGAGGAAAACTCCCTGGTGCAACTCAAAAGAAGAAATAATTGAAACTATGAAATAACTGAAGGTAGAGTTATGGAACAGTCTTAATATAGAAGATGTGGAAGAGTCCTAATATAGAAGAGAGAAAATTGTATAATCTCCCTAAGATATTTCCATGTACTTTCGGAGAAAAATAGTTCATATATAATAAGAGCATTATGAAAATATCAGCAGATGGAAATATAATATTATTGTCTATGTACAAGAAGACTGAAAGGTAAAAATCCTAAAGTTCAGTAGCAATAAAATCTTTGAATCTCCTGGAATCAATAAGTTCACAAAAATTACACACCTCATTAAATTCTACACAGATTGCAAAGCTAGCTATAATGTAAAAACAGGCAGACAGTCTGTCTCAATATTATTACAGGAAGGGTTGGTTAAATTAATTGCTTTGCATTGATTAAAAATCTTGCATTTTACATGTTCTTAAATTAGTTTCCACTATTACCTTTCAATAACAGAATGAGCCTTTGGAGAAATGTGGTTATACTGAACTACTAAAATACAAAGGTAGGAAGAAGATGTTTACAATGTCCTATCATTATTTCCTGTGATAAAATGCTACCTACCTGAAAGGAAAAGATATTTGCTTCTCTATCTTCCTAGTGATTTTTTAATGCTCAAAGTTTACTATTGCTAAAGATGTAATTAGTCTGTAATGATGACTGAGCAGGAAAACTTAATGCATATAATAATTTTCTTAGGCAATACATCTTTTGTCCAGGTAGTACACTTCTGACATTTCATGTGATGGCGCCCCTGGGGCCTTGTGTATCTGTAATCACTGTGCTTTAGGAAACATCCTTGCCCCAGACTACCAGGCCACTGTATTTGGCATTTCCTGTGGTACATTTCCACTTTTGCTCACTTAACAAAACATGGTCATTAGGTAATTTACCTAGAAAGATTTTATTGTGAATGTGGATTCCTGTTTAACTTACATGTTATCTTCTATTCAGTGGGAGCTTTTCTTAAATGTGCATAATTATTAATTCAATTTTCTTCCTTTGAAGGTTATCAGTAAAATTTACTTTGTTGTCAAGTACACTGAAACACTGAAATATATTTATCAAATACGGCTATACGTAGGGTCCCCAAAAATTCACCTCCTCAATTTCTGCAGATTTATCCAGAACCATGTAGCAAAATATTAAATTTTCACATTTCTTGATTTTTTTTCTTTCCGCTAAAAGCAAAAATGAGCTTTGCATGAGAGAATAAGCTATCGTCTGTGACACCATCATGCTCCTGAAATGATTTCTCAGCTACTGTGGTTTTACTGAGTTTAGTATTTTGGGTTGATTAACATTCACTCACACTGAAATAGTACTAAGCATGTTCATTGTTGTAACCCAATAAAATCTGAATTGAGTGATAACTACCAGTGCTAACTGGAAGTGACTGTATGCATCAACTCTTAAACAACTAATGGCCATGCAGTTCACAGTGAGCACATCTTTTCAACCATAAATAGCTCTGTGCACTCTCGACATGGCCATAGTGAGAAATAATGCAAACCTGACAAGTCCACAGTGAGGTGGACATAATTATTTTATCATGAAATTGGAACCTATTTTGTTTTTTACTTAGGCTACTTTGTTAAAGCCAAACCTTATTTTTAAGTTGGTTATCATAATTGCTATTCCACGATGACATTTGGTACAGACTTGTGGGAATTCACACACACTGGCAAACCTTGACATTCTGCTAACTTAACATTTGTAAACTTAGTTCCCCTAATAAAGGCTACAATCATGTGCTATTTTTGTATATGTTTGTTGTCTCAAACAGACAAGGACAGACAGTGAACAAAGTGCAAAGTTACAATTAAGGCATAATTTTTGGTTTTTGGTCTCTACTCAGGTCTTCACTGTATTTACTAAAAATTTCTGCAAAAATAAGATTCTAATGGGCCCATGATAGGATACAAATATGTCTTTTTAATGTAGATTTTTTTCTTTTTTATAAAACTGACTTCTGTAGAAACTTTTACACTATAGACAAATGAGCAGAAAATGTGAGGTAATATTTATTTAATCATCACTATTTAGAGAAAATTTCTATCTCCTTGTGCAACTTGTATGCTTGCATTGTTCCACAAGGATAAAGTCTTTTAATTTGCAACTAAAATTAATGAGTAAGAAAACAGTGAATGAGAACAATGTCTGTCAAAGATCAATCCTGTTGTATATCTATTAAATGTCTTATGTGTATGATTAGTAAAGTGTCATAAATATCACTTTGGTGCAGGATAAGTAAAAAGTAATTATCTTACATTAATAGTTCATTGTGGGTCAGACACTGGCTACACACCTCTACATTATCAATGTTAATCCGAAGAAAAGCATATAATGTGTTATTATGGTCTCAAATCTTACTATAGGATTGAGATCTACAAGCTACTCAGGATTACACAGGTAGTAAATATAGGAATTAGAATTTGAATGGGTTCACACTTCAAGTTCTTTTAACCACTGCCTTTTCAAAAGGAGATTTTTGTAAAGGATTGTACCCTCAAACTTAAAGCTTCTGCACAGCAAAATAAACAATAATGCAAAGAATCAACCTACTAATGGAGAAAAAATGTTTGCCAGCCATACACCTCATAGAGGATTAATATTTAAAATGTATAAGAAAATCAGGAAAATGAGTAACCCATTCTTTAAAAAAAGAGAGAGCTGAATAGGCTTTTCTCATGAGAAGACATCAATGGCCAGCAGACTTGCCTACCTGAGAAAGTGCTTGACCTCAATAATCACTGGGGAAAATTCAAATTAAAACCACAATGGGGTAACATGTCACACTTGTCAGAACACCTGCTAATAGAAAGCTGGAAGCTAAAAGTGTTGGTAATGATGTGAGGAAAGACCTTCCCTCACTGTTGCTGGGAATGTAAATTGATAGAACTATTACATAAAACGGTAAGAATGTTCCTCAAAGGACTAAAAATAGAATTACCATATGATACGGTCATGCTACTTTTTGATATTTACTGAAATGATTTGAAGTTAGTATGTCTAAGTTAGTATGTCTAAGAGTCCACAGTCCTTTGTTCACTGACTCTCTATTCGCAGTGGCTAAATTATACAATCAACCTAAGGGTCAATTAACAGATGAATAAAGAAAAAGCAGGATGTTGGTGCAACAGAACAGGGATTTGCCTTCCAAAAAAGGAAATTCTGTAAGTTGAAACAATGTGGATGGAACTAGAGATCATCATGCTAAGTGAAATACTGAGAGAGAGAGAGAGAGAGAGAGAGAGAGAGAGAGAGAGAGAGAGGGAGGGAGAGACAGAGAGAAATACTGCAAGACCTCACTCACATATAGAATGAACAAAATTTGATCTCAAAGAATTGAGAGTAAATAGTGGTTTTTTGAGGCTTGGGAAAGTGGGGAAAGGAAAGTGGGTAGTTTGTTCAACAGGCACTGAGTTCAGTGAAGAGAAGTTCTGCTGTATCTTTGTACAGTCTGTAGATTATGGAAAACAATAAGGCACTCTACATTTCAAAAATCTAAGAGTGAGGATTTTGAATCCTTTCACTACAAAATGATAGCATTTGAGGTGATAGCATCAATGGTATGCCAAAATATGTACATTTTTGTACCAATTTTAAAAATTTAAAAATGATACTTTATGGTGCATTTCAAAATTATTAAGACAGTAAGTTTTAAATGGTCTCACCAGATGAAAGGATAAATGATGAGATGTATATTTTAATAGGCTTGAGGTGATTATTCCACATTATATTTACAAACTGCACTTTGTCCCATTATTATTTTATTATGGAAAAACTCAATTTGTTATCTATTCATGTGTTCATGGGCACTTAGATTATTATCAAGATTTTTACCATTACATAAAAGACAGCAATGAATATTCTGGCAAATTCTTTTGCTGTTCAAATTTTTATTAAGTTTATTGGTACAGTTTAGATACACATAATGATTGTATTCAAAATAGTGAATTTGTACCTATATATAACTTGATTCCTCTTTTTTCACCAGTCTATTCCCCTCTCTTCAACCCCCCTTCCCCTCTTCATTTACAAAGCTTTACTTCCATTTTATCCTTTTATTATTTTTTCTTTTCCCTTCCTTCCTCCACCCTCCCCCCAGATCCTCTTTCCTTTTCAACAATTTCTTCCTATTTCACAATATCTATTGTACATTTGGTCCTTATTTACTCTTTCATTTTCTCACATCAGGGAAACAATGTGATATTTACACAAGCACGTCCAATTTATTTCACTTAAGAGTATGGTCTCCATTTCAGGGTGCAGCCATTTACCAAGAAATGTCTCAACTTTATTCTTCTTTAAGGCTGAGTAGTACTCCATTGTATTAAAAAAACATTTTTGTCCATTCCTCAGTTGATGGGCATTTGGGTTAGATTTAGCTATTATAAACTGTGCTGCTATAAACATGAGTATGTATATATTGCCCTGGTAGGATGCTTTTGATTCTTCCAGGAAATATCAAGAAGGGAATAGTTAAGTCACATGGGACCTCTGATCCTCATTTTTTGGGAAAACTTTACACTGATTTCCACAGTGGTTGCACCAGTGTACTATCAACAGTGAAGAAGAGTTCCAGCATTTGTTATTGGTTGATTTCTTGGTAATAACCATTCTTTCTGGACTGAGATGGAATCTCACTGTTGTTAGAATTTGCATCTCTTGAGTGACCAGTGATGTTAAATTTTTTTTCATATATTCAATTGCTGTTTGTATTTCTTCATCTCAGAAGTGTGTATTCATCTTAGATACTCATTTTTTATTTGAGCCTTTAAGTTTGAAGCATGAGCTTTTTTTCAATTCTTTATATCATCTAGATATTTCTCCTTTGGGGAAAACTGGCTAAAATTTTTTGTACTCTATGGATTGTCTTTTCACTCTATTGGTGATTTCTTTTGCTGTGCAAAAGCTTTTTTAATAGCATGAGATCTCAGTTGTTGATTCTTTGTAGTATTTTCTATGCAATTGAGCTTTTGTTCATGCAAACTTTTCCTACAACTATCACTTCAAAAGTTCTACCTATTTTTTTCTTACAGCAGAGTCAGTGTTTCTGTTTTAATATTTAGAACGTTGGTCCATTTCACATTTAGTTTAGTGCATGGTGAAATACATGAATCCAGTTTTAGTTTTTGGCATGTAGAAAGCCAATTTTACCAGCACCATTTGTTAAAGAGGTCATCTTTCTTCCAGTGAATGTGTTTGGTCTCAATGATAAAGGGGTTGAGTGTGTTTGGAGTTGTTTCTGCATCTTTTAATGTGTTCTGTGATCCTCAGGTCAGGTTTTCCTTTTTTTTTTCTTTTTGCCGGTACCATGCTGTTGTTAACATAGTAGCTTTGTAGTATAATTCCAAGTCAGGGATTGTGATGCCCCCTGATTTACCTTTGTTGTCTAAAATTGTTTTTGCTATTCTAGGTCTCTTTTGGTTTCAAATGAATTTTGGGAATGCTTTCTTTAGTTCTGTGAAGTATGCTAATGGTATTTTGATCAGGATTGCATTAAATCTGTATAACAATTTTGGGAGTATGGCCATTTTCACAAAATTGGTTCTTCCTACCCATAAACAAGGGATATCTTTTCATTTTCTGATATCCTCCTCAATCTCCTTTTTTGGAGTACTGCAATTTCCATGTGTAGTGGATTGATAACTGGTTATCAACTTATAAGCCCCAGCTGAACTGAGTAAATGTGGTGCTGGGTACGGGAGGCCCACCTGGGGGTTGTTACCAGCAGCATAAGAGGCAGACAGGAGAAGAAGGAAAGGTAGGCTGTTGGGAGCAGAGAAAGGCTTTTGGAGCTGGTGGAAGCTTTAAGGAGCTGTTAGTTCTATTGAAGGAACTTGTCATGCTGGCTTTCCTGATGAATTTGGCTGTTTTCATCCTCTGAGGACCTGAAGACCTCATTGGCACTGAGAATGGCTTTGGTTCACTTTGGGGGAGCTCTGGTCCTCACTTTGAGCATTATTCCTGGCTCTGGAAGGGAAGATGGTACACTGCCAGTCTCCTAAGAAGCTTTCTGCATTGGCTTTCCTGATGGAAACTTGGCCATCTTGATCATTGGAGGAGCTCAGGACCTCACTGTTGCTGAGGATGGCTGTGGTGCCTTTCCGGGGAGCTCTGGTTCTTCTGAGCATTGCTTCCTGGCTCCAGTACAGATCCCTCAGCCTGCTAGCACAACTCCTTCACCCTGCTGGCACAGACTTCCTAGAATCCACCACTGACCTTTGGGCTTTCCCAGCGCAGATGCATGAAACAGGCCTGCACCAGACGTTGTCGTGGGCTCTGGGCCTCCAGTTGGGTTTTTGGGAGGCATAGTTATGAGCTCCAGGTATTTACCTGGACTCATGCAGGACGTATTTGTGGGATCCTGGCCTTTGGGTGAATTCCTTGGTCTTGGTGTGTGGACAGATTTCCTGTACTCTTTTGTATATCATTCTTTGGGTGATTATTATAAATAATCATATAAAATATGTGTCCTATATTATATTGTTTCACCTTGCACAATAACCTCCAAAACCAGCACACCATATATAT